>NC_133526.1:133852089-134452089 GCF_048544455.1 Silene latifolia | reverse complement strand
GACTCAACGCCTTGCACAACGTCCAGCTATACCAACGACGTATACAACGGGCATTCAACAAGAAGGTCAAACCCAGAAACATCCAGGAGGGCGACTTGGTCCTCAAGTCAGTTCGAGCACCATTACCCGTCGATCCGAGGGGAAAATTCAAACCCAACTGGGTCGGGCCATACCTGGTCAAGAAAATACTTTCGGGGGGCGCAGTGAGACTGAGTGACCTAGATGGGGAGGACTTTACAAAACCGACCAACCTAGACCAACTCAAGAAATACTACCCTTGAACCCTGGCAACCAACAATCGAGCCTAGTTTTACAACTAGCAACGACCTCAACCCTTTTCAAGTCAAGTTCCTCAACGTGTTCTGATTTGAAATTGCATGTTTTATCGAGTCTAAGCTGCGACACCTTGCCCGTTTCGAATGTCCTTTGATCTGTCAAAGGCAACGTCCATTTGCACTAGAACAAAAAAACCCCTGAACTACGAGCATGGTTTGATTTCACCTCTTCAGGTGAATACGTAGGCAGTTCCTCTTATGCCTGAGGGATACAACCACAAAACCCAATTCAAATTCACAAAACATTTCGAACTACGATCATGGTTTGATTTCACCTCTTCAGGTGAATACGTAGGCAGTCCTTTCTTTCACGAGAAGGATACAACCATTCCCACAATAAAAAAAACATCACCCACATCAACTTCCAAAAAAGAAAAGGATACAACCATTCCCTTTCCCACAAAAATACAAAAATGAGCCTTTCTCCCTTTCCACAAAGTACCACTTTCCCAAGTGCAATTGTTTAGGACGATTTAAATTGAATTGCCTTTATAAAATGGATGGAAGAAACAAGCGTTCACAATTTTCGACACGAGCAATCCTCTTATTTAATTAATAATGGGAGGGATTACAATTTCAACAATAAATAAAGCTCGACGATTCTACAACTTGTCGAGGCTAAGGTGTCAACTAACACACCTCACATAATAAAACTAGCACAAAACACACAACAACTAGCTAGTACAACATAATAAAAACCTACAACAAGAATACAACATAATAATAAAGTGGGTTATGGAGGTCTTCACTCTTCCATTCTACCCTTGCCTTTTTCTTCGGGGTACATCTTCCCCTTGTTCTTCTTGTTGGCCCGCCTAGCATGGACTTCCTCTTCGGAACGGAACCTAAACGGATCTAAGATAGCAATGGCCTCCGGTCTAGCACAAGACCCCATATTCGACCCACGACGAGCCAATGCACGGCCCACCATACTCTTGGGGCCAGAACTCCTCCTCTTCGGTGGTCTCATCACATCGGGAGTAGCTCCATCAAAATACTCCTCAAAGAAGGCACGGTTGGCCTTGCCAACCTCTCGATACTTCAAGTCGACAACCTCGTCCTTACGAAATTTGGATCTCTCTTCCAAGGACGGAGCTCGTGACCACTTGACATAAGCGGGAGTCACCCATGTCGTGGCAACGGGGTTTGGTACCTCCCAAAGTGGCCGAGTGGCCCACCACCTTTCAAAGAACTCCACAAGCTTGGAGTTCCGGAAAACATTCTCTTGGACAAGAGTATCTTGAGCGGGCACCTTTTGTTGACGCCCCATTTGCCTCATGAGCCTTCCGGGATATATGTAGGAAACAACCTTCAAACCCACCACCATCAAAAAACGAGGACTAGCACCCGAAGCGGGCAACCCCGTGAAGGACTTCAAGTGCCACCACGGCACCACCCAACGGATATGAGGACCACCCTCCTCCGCCAATCTTGCGGCCCAATAGGCCTCGGTGGAAGCAAAACTATCCGGGTACAACTTCTTCCTCATAGTAAGGTGACGGAAGGAGTAAGAAGAAGGATTAACCGGAGGCTCTACATACCTTAGCCTCTCCAATAGCCACAGTGAAGGATCCTTGGGGATCCAAAAGAGGGAGCTTCTCCACAAGAGCCTTCCTTGTCCAAAGCTTGGATAATCTCTCCAAGCACCAACCATGATGGATATCTACCATGCTCCATTTGCTCAATCACATGGATAAGGGTCATGCTACCATGGCATCTTGGCCCCTCCTTCTTCAAGACATCAACAAAGAGGTACACATGTACGAGGCAAAATGCAAGAGCCCTTCTCCTAGCCACCTCCGAGACATTAACATCTAATCGGTTTGAAAAGATGTTGATAAGAGCCAACATATCCACACCATGTGGAGCAAGAAGAAAGTTGATTTGGCTTATTGATAAGCCCAACATGGAACGGAATTCCTCCTTATAGCACAACCGAGTCGGAGGAAGCACCGGAACACAACCTGGCCACCCACCAATGGCTCCAACTTCTTCGGCAAGAGGACAAAGCTCACCTTTCGGGAAAACGAAAACATGATGTTTCGAATCCCAAAACCGAGAACATGCTTCAAGAAACGAAGGTTGCACCTTGACTTAACGAAGCACCAACAATTGACCAACTCCTATGCAAGCGAGTTGATACTTTTCGGGAGGCGACAAATCCCGGCACCATTGTCGCAAGGCGTTCTCAAAAGCATCCATGAAATATTTTTGTGGAAGAAGAAGAGGTTTTGTAGAGATGATTTTGTGTTTCGGATGATGAAATAATGAAGCGCAAACGTCCCTATTTATACAAAATGATCAGCGCATTTTTCATAAAGAGGGGAGAGCCGGCTTCCATCGCCAGGCTGCTCGCGCCTCTTTGAGGCTTCCCCAAGATTCCCGCTGTTGACTTGTCTCTTTCAACATGTGTTTTCTCCTGACACCTCAAACCTCCCGCCAGGAAGCTCGCGCCTCTTTGGGATAATCCGGGACATTTTGTGTTTCCTCACACTCACATTTCCTTGTTTTCGCGTTTTACGAAATCCGACACGGTTTCCATGACGCAGCTTTAAACAAACGGATTTTTTCTTTCTTTTTTTAAGGGGGGAAGGGCTAGTCGCCCCGATCCGCGATGGATCGTTTCCATGTCAGTCGAAATTCCAAAAAATTTTCGATTTTTCGCAATTTGCCGGCAAAAATCAAAATCGAAAATTGATAACACGACATCAATTTTCCTCAAAAATTCAAGCACTCACAAATTCGAGTCTTGACCTCAAAAATCAAAAGACAAATATTTGCAAAAATCCTTTTCTAAAATTCTTTCCTGACGGTTTGAGTTTGATTTTTTCGAGTCAATTTTCAATAATTTCGACGCAATTTAATTCACGACACGAGTTAATTGCTCAAATTTTCAAATCAATTCCTTTTGAATTCCGAACGTGACGACTTGTCACGGAATTTTCAAAATTCATTTCAAAATTTCAATCTTAACTACAAGTCATCTTGGTTAATTTTGGTTTTCAATCAAATGCTTTACGTGTTTTCGATCAAACGCTTCTACGTGTTTGCATTTATGTATATATGCTATCTGTTGCCTGTTTTCTACACTAACGATGCAGGAACTGGTGCAAGTATCAAATGGAGAATCAGCAGCCGACAGCGCTCCTCCGAAACACAACACAAAAAAAGCCAAAAATCACAAAATAAACCACAATCCAAAAACACATATATACAAACCGCCTCACGCAAAATGTAAATATGTACAGACAAGAGTCCAAGACACGGACAAGCTACAAAAACTACTTGACGTCTCCCGTTGGACCAGTCCTGGTCTCACTAGGAGTCGCCGCCAACGCAGACACCACCACCTGCTCAGGCTCCCTCTCCGGAGAACTCTCCAGCGTCTCCTCCTCCATCACGACGCGAAGCTCCTGCGCCGCAGCCAACTGAGCACTGAGGGAGGCAATCTCCGCGTCTCGACTCCACAGCTCGTCCTCACGATGCCTCAAGTCCTGGTCCCGACGGATGATCCCCAGCTCCTGACCCGCAATCATCGACCTGGCTGCCTCCAACTCAGCACGGACCCGAGCAAGCTCCGCCGGATCCGCAGTGCCCTACAAAAAGCAATAACAGATCCTCAAGATCTAAAACCGTGAAATACAACACCAAATATACAAAAACAGCACACAAAATATACCTGAGAAAGCCGAGCCTCCCTCGTAGCGAGGTCACCAGCAAGCGCCCTCCAGCGATTAGCCATCCGCCACAAGTTCTGGTGACTAACAGTCGTCACCTACAAAACAAAAATGTCCTTCAATACAATGTAAGGCAAAGTATAATCGGAGAAAGTGTTCAAGTTAGGAACTCACCCTCAGAACGATCAACCTCCACTCCATGCCGGAATCGGTCACCTCCGCCGCCGCGGGCTCCGGTAAACGCAACTGAAGCTCCTCGCCACCCGGCCCCTGAAAAGTGGTCTCCGTCGGGAAAGCTGGGGGTTGAGTCCTCATCAGCAGGTCGACTCCCTGCCATGTGGATCCACATAAAAAATGACAAACCCTCCTATTAAGAGAGGCAATGGAAACAAACAAACAGAGGAAAATATACCTCGATCGGGTACCAAGCAAGCCTCGACAACCGGAAGGTGTCGTAGTATACGTTCCGCAGCAACAACTCCTCACCTCTTCGACCGTGAAGGTGCTCCTCAACCTCGTCAGGGGTCGACTCCTGGAACAACACCCTAGGCGGGTCAACCGGCACGACGAAAGTCTCGGTAAAGCACTGGCGAACTAGACGCTCGCCCAAGTACCAAACCGGCTCAATCGCCGTCTCCAAGTACAGACGCAGGGAGCTGCGAGGCCGCAAACGCTCTCTGATGGCAGCCGGTACACCCGTGTAGTGCTCCTAAGGCCGCCCAACAAACTACACTCAAAACAAAGCTATTCAGCTGACTGGGGGGCTTCATGAGCTACCTAATCATCCTATCTCTATCTATTTCTATAAAGGATAAGGGAAAGAAAGCGGAAACTTACATCAGCAACCTGAAGCTTGTTCACGCGACGCCTGCAGTCCTCGTAAGTCGACTTAGTCGACTTTTTCCGAGCCACCGTCCAACCCCTCACAGCAGGGTAAGCCGAGGGAACACCGTCTGTAGTCCCCGGACGTAGAGGAGTGAAGTAAGCATACAACCAAGCCTGTAATCAAACACAGCAAACACAAATCGGCCAATTTCTCAAAAATTGCCAAAGTCAAAATCAAAATCAAACTAAAAAAAAACTACCACAAAAAACTCGTACCTCAAAGATGAGGCCGGGACCAACTAAGGCAGGAGCACTACTCGCTCCCACTGTCTCCGGACGCACCGCCGCGTGCAAGTACCGGGTGAAACTCGCCAAAGCCGGCGTAACCCAGTCAAACCGACCCAAAGTGTCAAGGTCGGTGAGGAGAGGAAGCACCTTGGTCGACAAGCACTCACCCTTGTCACCAAAGTACGTGGCACCCAAGAAGTACCACAACCACAGCCGCGCCTCCTTCGCGTCGGCCTCAACCTCTGCCTCCGGGCTCGCCAACGGCGCCGGAGCAACACCTGCCACCCTCTCAGTGAACTGGTCCTTCACGTACGAACTCGCAATCAAGTACGGAGTGACGTTGGAAGGCTCCGGCAAAGCAGTACCGATCAAAGCAGTGACCGCAGGAGAGGACACTCTCTCCGGCGTCTCGATAAACTCAATGGGCAACTCGCCACAGGGAAGGCCGGATACCATGGCAAAGTCTTCTAAAGTCACGCCGACCTCCCCAAACTCCATGTGGAACGACGACGTCGTATCCTAATACCGATCCAACATAGCGCGGATCAAACACAGGTTCGCCCTAATCGAAGACCTGTGAATGTCCCGCCAAGCGGCCACCAACGGCTCAAAAGCCGACCTCTCTATCAACGCCCTCGACCCGGCTCGGAGAACGTCGTAGAGACCCAAGCAGGTAGAAAAGCCCGAGAAAGTCCTCACGGTGCCAATCTCCTGAAATCAAAAACAGACAACATCAGAATGCCTATTTAGGCCCGACACTTCAAAAATGATAAAATTCAACCAGGGAATACGACTCACCATGCCCTCGTGAGCACGGTAGGAAAGGTGCCGGTCCAGTCGAAGCAACAACTGGCTACCATCAAAACCCTCGGCCCACTCAGGCGCCGCCCGTAAAAGCAACCCCCGCGGGGCCGTAACTCGCCTGGCTCTCCAACTCGCGACGTCAGCATCGTCCTCAGCTGTCTCCACTCTCCGTCTCTTATGGCCGCGAGACTCGACGTGGTGGGTAGGACCCAACTCAACGACCCTGTTGACGACCCGTAATGACCGTCTGGTCCCCCGAGGACGACGCTCCCTCGTAGAAACCCTCCTGCCGGAGGTACTCGCCTCAGCCCCAGTCTGAGCTCTCCTAGTGCTAGCAGCCCCAACAACGGGTCCTCACGCTCCTCGACGGCCCTTGAGGCCCCAACAGTCTGCTCAGGAGGTCTCTCCTCCTCAGTGACGTCCTCCACAACCACGGCGGGCGTGCTAACCGGAGTGCTAACCGGGCCCGTCCCGAACAACTCCTCAAGAGTCGCAGCCATGAACTCGGCCTGCCCCGAACACTCTCCTACAAACAGAAAACGTCAGCCAGAATTTCTGCATTACGACGGCATGAAATGGATAAATCCAAAAACAAAAAACACAACCTGCAATACAAAACAAGGGCAATCCCGCCCAAAATCCAACCGAACAAAACCATTCCAAAAAAAAACACAAAAATGACTCGCCCCTGTTTTCAAGCAAAAGACGAGTCAAAGCCACAAAAACGGCATTTCAAGACCTATACAAGGTCCGCCTACAAACCAAAATACATTCCCGACGCAATGGGGTATTTTTCTACGGCTCAAAAAGGCAATTCATACGCTAATTTGAGCCCAAACCGGTCAAAATTCAAAAACGACCGCAAAAAGGCAAACGTGATTTTATCACGCCTCAAAACGACCTAAATTACCAATAAGGTCCATTTCAAGGCAAACTGACTCAATTCAAGCCCAAACAGGCGCTTATTTTGTCAGACGTAAGACCGTCACAAAAGGCAAAAATCCAATTTTGCCCATGATACCCAACGAAGGTCCATAAATGGCGAATAGGGGTTTTCCCAACTACAATGCAACCTAGTGGGACCCACTACCCAAGCAAATAAACTTGGCATTGTGAAATGAGACGGTTTCTCGCGTCACTCACGTTTTTCGAGCATAGGGAGCGGGAACGGGAACCAAAATGCAAACTAAAAGCACCCCTATACTCCTAAACAGGTTTCTAACCTAATGCAAACATCAAATTCACTCGAAATGGGCTCAATAAAAAATGCCCAATTCGATTTTCTAGGGTAAAATTCGCCCTAATTCAATCAAGCTAAAGATCAACAAATTTGAATGGATTCAAGAGGAAATACTTACCTTGAGATGACATTGTTGATGAAGGCAAGAATTCGAACAAGCTAGAAGGTCCAACAATGGCGGATTTGGCTTTGTTTTGTCGAAGAGAAAGAAGACGAGATGATGAATGGTATGCGGCCTGAACTCGCGTCTTTTAAAGAAAAATAGGGAAGCCCCTTTGGTTCGCCAAGTGGCTCGCGCCTCAATTAGGCGTCTTTTGCTTTTTCAGCGAATTTTGGGCTTTAGCCCAATTTCCACATAACAAACTTTGAATTTTCATTTGACGATATTAAAGGTCGTCATTTTCTCAAAAACAAAAACAAATAGTGAAAATTCAAATTCACTATTTTCGAAAGCTTTAAACGACGGCACATAAACCGTCCCTCCAGTCGAATAGTGAAAATTTAAATTCGCTATTTTCAAAAATTTTCAAAGCAAACGGCGATCAAAACCGCCAATTCTAAAAAAATAATAGTGAAATCAAATTCACTATTTCCTTCCAATTTCAGAAATAAATAGCGAAAATGCAAAAACCGCTATTTCTCCAAGTTTTAAACGACGACAATTAAAACCGTCATTTTCAAAATAATAGTTGGAATTTGAATTCCACTATTTTCACCACACATGTCAACGGCGGCACATAAACCGTCACTTCAATCAATAGTGAAGATTCCAAATTCACTATTTCCATCAAATGTCAACGGCGGCACATAACCGTCACTTCAATCAATAGTGAAGATTCCAAATTCACTATTTCCATCAAATGTCAACGACGGCATATAAACCGTCACTTCAAACGCAATAGCAAACTCAAAATTTGCTATTTTCCTTCAAAATTAAAACAAACGGCGATCAAAACCGCCACTTCAAGTTTGTAGAAGAACGACGAATGGCGAAGATGCCAAATTCACTATTCTTTCAAGTACCAGCAGGGGGCTTCCTCGCGGAACCCGCTCATTCCAAAAACAGTGATAGTGAAAATCCATACTCACTATTCCCACAACGGCATCACGAGTTCGCTGCTTTCAAAACAAGCCCATTCGACGCGGCTATTCCCATGGTCCATTAACCGACCTTACCTATGGCTGGCGAGCCTTTGTCCGCAACCATCCAAAGACAGATCCCGAATATGCCTCGGGTACATTTCCTTACCTATGGCTGGCGAGCCTTTGTCAGCAAACATTCAAGGACAGATCCCGAAGATGCCTCGGGTACATTTCCTTATCATGGCTGGCGAGCCTTTGTTCGCAAACATTCAAGGACAGATCCCGAAGATGCCTCGGGTACATTTCCTTATCATGGCTGGCGAGCCTTTGTCCGCAACCATCCAAGGACATATCCCGAAGATGCCTCGGGTACATTTCCTTATCATGGCTGGCGAGCCTTTGTCCGCAACCATCCAAGGATAGATCCCAAAGACGCCTCAGGTACATTTCCTTACCATAGCTGGCGAGCCTTTGTCCGCAAACGCGCAAGGACATATCCGAAGATGCCTCAGGTATGACTCCTTCTTATGGCTGGCGAGCCTTTGTACGTAGTCTAATGGACTTTAAACGACCAGCACGGACAGTTGACAGACTCTAAACTGTTCCCGACGACAGGTCCTTGACTCGTACCCTCGAGTCGCCTTGGCGTCGCCCTTCCCGACGGCAGGTCCTTGGCCCGAATCCTTTCGAGCCGCCTCGCGTCGCTTGGGTCTCCAGGTTGTAATCTTCGATTGACCTGGGGGCTCTACTTTGACTTTCGCTCTGTCCAAGCCTCAGTTAAAGTGGGGGCTCTGTAGATACCCAGTATCTGCTGAGACTCCAACAAACACCCCGATGATTATCGGACTACAACATGTTTTGGAATCGCGGCGTTTGATCGACAGTTTGTGTACAACTTTACGTCGGAAAACTTAAAATGATTTCAAAAATAAAACATTTCAAAAATACCTGGAGTGTTTAATGCACGACGACGGGGTCGCAATGATACTAACTAGAGTCAAAACCGACACCGGACCAAAAACCGACTCAAAAATTCAAATCCCGACTCCAACAACGAGTCAAACCGAGTCAAACACAAAAACCAATCATTTCAAACCTTCTACCTTAAGTTTTCCCGGATTCATGTTGGTCAAGTACCAAACATGTGACTACAAAACCTAGAATAGAACAAATCATGATTGCGTTTGTTGTGAAAGTGACAACACAGCTCGAAGATCCACGACGTGGCTCGCTCCTCTTTGAGTAGCCCAAGTGGCCTCGTCGCTCAAAACTCACACAACCACTCATTCTCCTATAAATACCCCTCAAATACCACCCATTTGAGAGTTACGCGAGTGTCCGCCTCCTCTTTTCTCCCTTAAAATTCTTGACTTGACTTCTTAAGTCACAACCCGACTCGTATTTACGACCTACCGATCGTAAATACAAGCCTTACACATTTTTTGGTACCGTCATCGTGCATTAAATCACTTGACCGACCACTTCGACCACTACACCATCACTAAACTTTTAAAACACTCTTTTACTTACCAAAACGGTTTCAAACCGAGTTTTTTCTGATCAAACGAGTTATTACACTTACGTCGGTCACTCGCCATAACCAAACATGTAAGTATGAGGGTGTAAAAATCCTCTTTTATTATGTTTTCATTCGTTTCATGACTATAACATGCTAAAACATGCATAACATGAACCAAAACATGGAATAAACGAACCAAAACGATTTTTGTCCGAGGCGAAGCCCCTTAGGTCACCAACTAGCCCGCGCCTAAATGGGGTATTCAGACCAGAGATCAACCGTGTTTGTCCTCGTTATTTCCCTTAATCCATTTTTCATATTTGTAATCGGTTTTCACCATTTCAAGTATTTTCGAACCTTTGTTATTTTATTTCACATATTTTAACCATAAAGCATTTTTCACCCTTGGTTCCTCATAGCATGACGGTTAAATCCGTATTTCGGTGATAATATTTGGTTAATGACATTTTAAAAGGTATTTTAAAGCCTTTTATTTCACTTCTTTACATTTTTCAAACAAACATATTAGTCACCAACACAAAGTCATCCTTGGTTCTACATACCATGCCGGATTTTAACCCGGGTACGATGATGAGTACCGACTAATCACATTCAAATGGACTTAAAACAATTAGTCCATAATCATTTTAAAAACTATTCATTTCAAGTTTGTCAAATCGAACCCGACACCGAATATTATCAAATAATGATGATTATTCGAATCTAGTTCTTCAAATCAACAAATGCGGTCTAAACGACCCCTTCAAATCAAACCGGGTTCAAATACCCATTTCCAACACGTTTTATAACGTTTTCTAAAAGGTCAGAACACGACACATAAACCGTGGGCTAACCCGCGCCTAAACATGCTCTCCTTATCTCATTTTCAAAACCAGAGGGAGGCCCCTTACACCGCCGGTTGGCTCGCGCCTCATATAGTCGTCTGGTACAGGGCCTCTTCCCTTCCAGCATTAGTCTAGGACGATCCCGACTCCGGTTAACCCGGATATAGGACGGATCAGATGACTATTTGATTATCCAAAACCATATTTGCAAAATGCCTTACTAAGACAAATGGATCATGTTATGCACCCTAAACCTAATACGGTAAATGGATGTTTAATTTCCGTCTTGCATGAAAATCAACCATTAATCCAACTCGACATCTTATAATTGATACTTGGATTAAATCAACCGACTTAGAAAGCTCTCACATGTTAGGTTTAAATTATTGGATGCGCATTCATGCATCTAAACCGTTTTATCAACTTTTGCATTCAACCAACCAAGATCGATCAGTAGAGGCCGCTAAACGCGGGCGGGATTGGGTGTCTGATTAAAGGGATTCCCAATACGTACCTTCACCTCTTACTCAGAAACTTTGGATAGTGGACGACCTTATCCAGGGCGTACGAGAGTCATTCTAGAGATAGGATGCTAAAGAGGGACGATTTCTTTATCTTTAGTACCTATGTCAAACGCTGCTTTGTGCTTCGATTTGACCGAGGTATAAAGTGGAATTCGAACGGGTTCCAGGCATCCCATAAATGCTTGGTGGCAACTCCGAACATCTCTAATCGTTTCGAGACCCTTACCGAGACGAAACCGACCGATCTAAAACGATCCGGTCGAAAGCACCTTTACGCCGCCGAGCGTAGCTTTCAAAAGACCGCTGCATGTCCACAGATTGGCTTGGCGTGCAGGTGGCCCGTGACTACGGACCGGTAGGTGGGCCAAATCCACAGACCGAGACGTGGCCCATGTCCACAATACCCCTTATAGAGACAATGTGACCGAGTACAACCCCCATCCTCTACCATAAAATGGCATTTTTCCCAATTTAGGACAAGGTTGTGCTCCTCACATCTCTTCAACACATTAGTCAACTTATCTAGACCATGATCAAATGAGTCTCCATGGACGCTAAAGTTGTCCATAAAAACCTCCATGCTTTTCTCTAGAAAGTCCGAAAAGATTGCCATCATGCACCTTTGGAAGGTGCCGGGCGCATTGCAAAGCCCGAATGACATCCTACGATAAGCATAGACCCCTATGGGACAAGTGAAGGTAGTCTTTTCTTGGTCCTCCGGGTGAATGGGGATTTGGAAGAACCCGGAGTAACCATCTAAGAAGCAATAATATGCATGTCCCGCGAGCCTCTCAAGCATTTGGTCTATAAAGGGAATCGGGAAATGGTCCTTAAGGGTGGCGACATTAAGTTTCCTATAGTCAATACACATCCGCCATCCCATCACCGGTCTAGTAGGTAGGGTGGTCCCATCTTCTTGTTTAACCATTTGCACCCCCCTTTTTTGGTACCACATGTACCGGACTAACCCATTTACAATCGGTTATTTGATAGATAATCCCGGCCTTGAGTAACTTTAGGACTTCATTTTTGACAACCTCGGCCATTTTGGGGTTAATCCTCCTAAGACCATCCACTTTGGGTTGACTCCCCTCTTCCAAGACTATTCTATGCATGCACAAGCTCGGGCTTAAACCTTTGATATCATCTATGCTATACCCAAGTGAGCCTCCATGAGTTTTCAAGGTTTGTAAAAGTTTCTTTTCTTGCGATTCACTTAGGTTAGCATTTATGATTACCGGGTAAGCCTCCCCCTCATCAAGGAAAGCATACTTGAGTGAGGGGGGTAAGGGTTTGAGTTGTACCTTTGGAGGGAGAAAACCCTTCACTTTCTTCAAAAGCTCTTCATCAACTTCATGATCTTCCTTCATAGCCTCATCATGCAAGGAGATTTGAAAAACCTCTTCCATTTCCACTTCTTCCCGGGCTACTTCATGCAGTACCTCATCAATCAACTCAATAGTGCTCAACCTTTCTACTCTTGATCCTTTCATCAAATTTGGGAGGTTAAATTCGACATTGTTGCCCTCAATTTGGAAGGTTAGCCGCCCATTCTTCACATCAATAAGTACTCCTCCGGTAGCCAAAAATGGCCTACCTAGGATAATGTGGGTGTGGCTATCCTCCGGAATATCAAGGACAACAAAATCGGCGGGAATTAAAAGCTTTCCAAACTTGACGGGTACGTCTTCAAGCACCCCCATAGGTCGCTTGACGGACCTATCCGCCAATTGGAGAGTCATGGTAGTAGGAGCAAGGTTTTGAATGCCAATCCTCTTTGCAACTTTTAAAGGAAGAACACTCACACTTGCTCCCAAGTCACAAAGAGCTCTTGATATAGGAACACCAGCAACTACACATGGGATTGAAAAGCTTCCCGGGTCACCAAGTTTAGTGGACATTTTGTTAAGGATATGAGCACTACATGCTTCTTCCATAGCCACTATATCTTGGTCACCCAAGACTCTTTTCTTGGTCAAGATGTCTTTTAAAAACTTTGAGTAAGTTGGCATGTTCATAATCACTTTCGTAAAGGGTAGAGTAACCTCAAGTTTCTCAAGCATATCACAAAACTTGGCATACTTAAGGTTTTCCCTACTCTTAATGGCTCTTGAAGGGTAAGGAATTTTAGGAACAAGTTGAGAATTGGAAGATACCTTTGGAGGAACCAAATTCTTTGTTACCTTCTGTAGATACCCAGTATCTGCACCTTCCAAAACCACCCGATGATGATCGGACTATAACGTGTTTTTGATATGCGTGCGTGGATTAGCTATACATGAGACGGTTTAATGCACTACTCGAATATGAAAAATGATTTCAAAAGTTTTCTAACTTCATTTGCATTAAAATAACACTATTTAAAGTTAAAACCGTCTTCGGACCCAAAACCGACTCAGAAACCCGCAACTCGAGTCAACCTGAGTCAACCCAAATATCGAATGTAAAAAATAATGCCATGAATGCCTTTATCATGTCATTTCCATTAAAATGACCCTAATTAGAGTCAAAACCATCTTCGGACCCAAAACCGACTCAGAAACCCGCAACTCGAGTCAACCTGAGTCAACCCAAATCTCGAATGTCAAAAATAATGCCATGAATGTCTTCATCATGTAATTTCCATTAAAATGACCCTATTTAGAGTCTAAATCGACACCGAGCCAAAAACCGACTCGAAATTCAAATCCCGACTCACACGGGTCAAACCCGAGTCAAAGACACAAGATACCTACTCCAAATATCACCCAAGAGGAAGCTTACACGGCTAAGCAAACCTCAAAGACCACAAATCACAACCAACAAAACATTGGTTAGAACAAATGCAAAATCCAAATTTGCGAAAGGGACAGTACACCCCATTATATCACGGGGTAGCTCGCGCCTCTTTGGGGTGTCTCCTTAGCCTCCAAGCAAAATCGACCGACCTACCATCCCACATTTCTCTATAAATACCCACCATCACACACCCTAATATTCACGTGAGCGTCCGCCCCCTCCTTCTCCCTTAAACTTCTATACTCGACTTCCTAAGTCACAAAATCGACACGTGTTTACGACCTACCGATCGTAAACACAAGCCTTACACATTTTGTTTGGTACCGTCGCCGTGCATTCGACCGACCCATTTGACCAACTCAATTCATTAATCAACATGTTTTAATTAACATATTTTCAAACATATTTTCAAAACAAAATCCTTTTTTAAGGCACTCTTTTAAACTTCTTTGATCGCGAGTAGTCACAACGAGAAAACCGTCTCTAAAGTCGTCTACCACGCAAACATCAAAATACGTAAGTTTGAGGGTGTAAACATCTCATTTATTTCATGTCTTTACTGTTTTTATGAGTCTATATGCATGAACAATGCATAACACGATTCATATATAGGTTAGACGAGCCAAAACCTAGTTTTGGCCTGAGACAGGAGCTCCTTGCTATGCAGGGAGGCTCGCGCCTCTTGTGGGTGTCCAGGTCAGAGTCATCCGTGTTTGTTCTCGTCTTTCCTCTTTATTTCATTTCTTATTTGTAATCGGTTTTTACCGTTTTAAATGTTTCAAATCAGTTTTTATTATGAACTTTTTAACCATAAATTATAATCACCCTTGGTTCCATATACCATGACGGTTTAATCCGGGACTCGGTGATATTAATTGGTTAATTACATTTTAAAAGAAATTCTTTTCTTTTATTTACCATTTTAATTAAATTTTATGATAAACATGTTTTGACCATTACAAAAATCATCCTTGGTTCTTTATACCATGACGGTTTATTCCGTGACTCGATGATATTATTGGTTAATTATATTTTAATGGGTATTTTAACCCCTTTTATTTTATTTACCATTTTTCTCATAATTTATATTTGTAAATTATATTAGTCATAATTCATAATCATCCTTGGTTCTTTATACCATGTCGGTTTAATCCGAGTACGATGACAAACTTGACTAATTACAAATAATTGAACTTAACATAATTAGTTCAAATCAAATCCTTAAACACATTTTACTATGCTTTTCAAACATGCAAATCCGACAACGGATATTACTAACACAATAGTAATTATTCCGAGTCATCCAAATCATATTTGCAAATCTTTCATCATAAATACGGTTTTAAATAACCTTTTCAAAAACCAAGAGACGCCCCCTTGGGTCGGCTCATGGCTCGCGCCCCAAGAGGCCGCCTATTTTCATATTTCAAAACCTGGGCAGAGCCCCTTACCTCGCCAATAGGCTCGCGCCTTAACACGGCTGCCTGGCACTGTTCTCCCTCATTTTGGTACTTGCCTAGGACGATCCCGATTATGGTTAATCCGAATACATGACGGATCAGATTGACAAGCTTACGTTTTTACACTTTGTCATTTAAACACACTTCTTTTTCAAATAAATGGATCGTGTTAAGCATCAACCGAAATTTGGTAAATGGATGTTTAATTTCCGTTTTCACATGCAAATAAATCTAAATCCAACTTGACATCTTATACTTGATACTTGGATTAAATCAACCGATATAGAAAGCTCTCATATATTAGGTTAAATCTTTGGATGCGCATTTATGCATTTTAACCGTTCTATCAACTTTTGTACTTAAACAACCACGATCGATCAGTAGAGGCCGCTAACGCGGGCGGGATTGGGTGTCCGACTAAAGGGCTTCCCAATACGTACCCTCACCCCTTACTCAGAACCTTTGGATAGTGGATGCCTTATCTAGGGCGTACGAGAGTCATTTTAGGCATAGAATGCTAAAAGGGGGACGAGTCCTTATCTTTAGTACCTATGTCAAACACCGATTTTTGCCTTGATTGACCTAGGTATAAAGTGGATTCGAACGGGTTCCAAGAATCCCACAAATGCTTGGTGGCGAGTCCGAACATCTCTACATCGTTTTGCGGCCCTTGCCGAGACGATACCGACCGATCTAAAGCGATCCGGTCGAAAGCATTTTTACGCCGCCGAGCGTGGCTTTCAAAGAGACCTCTGCATGTCCACAGATTGGTTTGGCGTGCAGGTGGCCCGTGACCATGGACCGGTAGGCGGCCGAAATCCTCAGACCGAGACGTGGCCCATGTCCACAGTTTGGCGACTCTGCTGGGGAATACTAGGACACTTGTGTCTTTGTGATCCTTAGAGGTGAAACTCGAACGAGGTCGTGGTTAAAAGTGCATTAATTGATATTATGGTCATAAGTCGGGTTCCTTGTCTGGACCCACAACCTAACCCTTTTCGACCAATTGGCTCTTCTCGTCGGCGTGAGTTTTCTCATCCCCGCATTTCGAATCTTGATTGAGTCAAGCATACCGTTGACGTTACACATTTCTGTTTCGTCAAAGAGCTTTCATCACCTTCGAGCACGAGGCTAGGGCACCCTCCTTAAACATTTTGTTTGGATTGGTATCCCTCTCGCAAATCGGGGTTTGATTGCTTGGTGTTTAACCCACCCTTTTAAGCCAAAACCCGTGTCAGCATTATGCATAATATAATGAACTGTGAGTGCTTAAGTGCTACTTGATCATAAGTCTTTCCGTGTCATTTTCAAACTTTCATAAACACCTTTAGCGCCGTTATAATGGCCATTTCAAAACCTCGGTCTTTCGCCGAACGTCGCATTTTAACAAACTTTTTTAGGCCGTCGTAATCACGATTTTCAAATCCGGTTTTCTACAACCATTTTAACACGCCTTTATAGGCCGTTGTAATAACGATTTTCAAACCCGTTTTTTACAACCGTCTCAAAGCACCTTTTATACCGTTATAATGGCCATTTCAAACCTTGGTTTTCATAAACCATTTCAAAATACCCTTGTGCGTCGTCATAATGGCCGTTTCAAACCTCGGTCCCTCGCCGACCGTTGCATTCTCAAAGCGCCCTTTCACGCCGTCGTAATGACGAATTCTATCCTCGAATTTTCAAATTTCGAAATCAGTTTTCAAACCATCGTCATGACGATTCCAACCGCATACTCCTTTCACAACATTTCCAATTTTTCCATCCTCAATAACCAGTTCAGAACTACGATCTGGTTTGATTTCACATCACGTGAATATGTAGGCAGTCTTTCAAGGACACAACCATACACCTCAAAATCACTTAAAGGTCCTAACATCTCGCTTAGGCACACACACATTCAGAACTACGATCTGGTTTGATTTCACTTCACGTGAATACGTAGGCAGTCCTTCAAGGACACAACCATACACCTCAACATCACTTTAAGGTCCTAACAGTTAGCTTAGGCACACAAACACATTCAGAACTACGATGTGGTTTGATTTCACATCACGTGAATACGTAGGCAGTCCTTTAAGGACACAACCATACACCTCAAAATCACTTTAAGGTCCTAACAACTCGCTTAGGCACACACTCAGAACTACGATCTGGTTTGATTTTGCACACACACGAATACGTAGGCAGTCTTATTACAAGGGCGCAACCACACCCCCACACACATTCAATTTTCAAACCTTCAATTTGCAATCCATTGCACACACACGTAGAACTACGATCTGGTTTGATTTCGCAAACACGCGAATACGTAGGCAGCCCTATTACAAGGGCACAATCGCATATCCTTTTTCGATCTCAACCATCAACATCAATCCTCGAAAGCAGTCCACCCAGCTGCAAAATTTATTCTTATATCTCTTTACTAGGGGCTTCTTCCTTAAGACATCGCCCATCCACCCTTTTGTCAAAATTCTCACCTTATCACTCTGGGGGCTTCTCTTTCGAGACACCACCCATCCTTTATCCCCATACATATTTTGAGTCCCAACTACAGTCCAAAATAAAATCGCCCATAGCCTAGGGCTCGGTTCGGACGATGACAAGGTCTTGGTTCCGCTCTCCGAATCATCATACCTCGAGAAGGGATCTCCAACAAGCAAACGGAGGCAAAGATGTCTGGAGAAGATAATCAAACTCATGTTCCCAGCCGAGCAGACCTTCTACATTAGGGATTTGATATGCGTTGTCACCCTTTCTTGGCTAGGAGTTGCACTTACATGTGCAAAGTCTGTCAGAGTCACTCACGTGTTGTGTCGATACCGACTTTGTATCATGTTCACGACCGTCTGTTTGTCAGTCTGTCAGTATGCGCCCATGTGAGTCAATGTCGCAACGGTCGCATGTCTCCAATCTATCAAATCATAGATCTATGAGTAACAAAACTCGCCTTTAAGCTTCACAACATTCAAAGCTTCTATCTCCCTTCGCGTGAGATATTACATGCTAGTTGCTTATATCCTAACTGCTCACATGCTTATGTGCTAACGTGCTTATATGCTTACGTACTAGTTGCTTATATGCTAACTTCTCACATGCTTATGTGCTTATATGCTTGTATTCAACGTGCTTGTCTATGCGACTGCGGATTTGTGTGGTCACTAACCATGCAGATAATCTTGAGAAGACAAACTCACTCCAACTGAGTACTGGGTTCTTCCCAACAAACGGCTACCAATCATGTCCGAGGGCTTTAACCCCGTCGATTACATGGCATACGCTACCTCCCAACGAGCAGCAACTCATATCCCCGGCGAGTCCTGAGAAGTTTCTAACTCCCCAGCGAGTGCCAATATTCAAATAGGAGTCCCACAGGTCTTTCAAATATCCTTGCAACATCATTTATGATCCCGACGCAACGTTCTACCTAAATGGTTTTCTAGAGAGCCTTGCTCAAATGATTTATCCCCACGGAATTCGTTTAGGACCCCATCAAGTTGGAGTTCGTTGCTCCTTAGCCGAACCTATCAACGTCAACCTGGTTGGGAGTCATTACCAGACAATATCTTGAAATAAGCCCGCTGTTTCAGGCTATTTCCTAGGGTTGATCTTTCGACCATCGATGGCTGGTAAGCCTTTGCGCGCAAACGATAATTATTCAAGGACATATCCTGAAGATGCCTTAGGTATGACTCCTTCCTATGGCTGGCGAGCCTTAAAACGCACCTTCAACATAGCTGGCAAGCCTGGCACGCGCACAAGAAGCAATTCAAGGACATATCCCAAAGATGCCTCAGGTATGACTTCTTCCTATGGCTGGCGAGCCTTAAAACGCACATTTAACATAGCTGGCGAGCCTTTGCACGCACACGAGAAGCAGTTCAAGGACATATCCCGAAGACGCCTCAGGTATGACTCCTTCCTATGGCTGGCAAGCCTCAAAACGCACCACCTCTAACACCGGCTGGCGAGCCTTTGCGCGCAAAAGATTCAAGGACATATCCCGAAGATGCCTCGAGTGCGACTCTTTATCAAGCTGGCGAGCTTTTGTCCGCAAACACGCGAGGACATATCCGAAGATACCTCAGGTATGACTCCTTCTTATGGTTGGCGAGCCTTTGTATGTAGTCTAATGGACTTTAAACGACCCGAATCTAAAGTCGACAGACTCTAAAATGTTCCCGACGCTAGGTCCTTGACTCGAATCCCCGAGTCGCCTCGACGTCGCCCTTCCCGACGACAGGTCCTTGGCTCAAACCCTTTTGAGTCGCCTCGACATCGCAATGGTCTTATGGTTGTAATCTTCGATTGACCTGGAGATCATACTTTGACTTTCGCCCTGTCCAAGCCTCAGTCAAAGTGGGGGCTCTGTAGATACCCAGTATTTGCACCTTCCAAAAACCACCCGATGATGATCAAACTATAACGTGTTTTTGATATGCGTGCGTGGATTGGCTATACATGAAATGGTTTAATGCACTACTCGAAGATGAAAAATGATTTCAAAAATTTTCTAAATTCATTTGCATTAAAATAACACTATTTAGAGTTAAAACCGTCTTCGGACCCAAAACCGACTCAGAAACCCGCAACTCGAGTCAATCCAAATCTCGAATGTCAAAAATAATGCCATGAATGCCTTTATCATGTCATTTCCACTAAAATGACCCTAATTAGAGTCAAAACCGTCTTCGGACCCAAAACCGACTCAGAAACCCGCAACTCGAGTAAACCTGAGTCAACCCGAGTCAACCCAAATCTCGAATGTCAAAAATAATGCCATGAATGTCTTCATCATGTCATTTCCATTAAAATGACCCTATTTAGAGTCTAAATCGACACCGAGCCAAAAACCGACTCGAAATTCAAATCCCGACTCACACGGGTCAAACCCGAGTCAAAGACACAAAATACCTACCCCAAATATCACCCAAGAGGAAGCTTACACGGCTAAGCAAACCTCAAAGACCACAAATAACAACCAACAAAACATTGGTTAGAACAAATGCAAAATCCAAATTTGCAAAAGGGACAATACACCCCATTACATCACGAGGTAGCTCGCGCCTCTTTGGGGTGTCTCCTTAGCCTCCAAGCAAAATAGACCGACCTACCATCCCACATTTCTCTATAAATACCCACCATCACACACCATAATCTTCACGCGAGCGTCCGCCCCCTCCTTCTCCCTTAAACTTCTATACTCGACTTCCTAAGTCACAAAATCGACACGTGTTTACGACCTACCGATCGTAAACACAAGCCTTACACATTTTGTTTGGTACCGTCGCCGTGCATTCGACCGACCCATTTGACCAACTCAATTCATTAATCAACATGTTTTAATTAATATATTTTCAAACATATTTTCAAAACAGAATCCTTTTTTAAGGCACTCTTTTAAACTTCTTTGATCGCGAGTAGTCACAACGAGAAAACCGTCTCTAAAGTCGTCTACCACGCAAACATCAAAATACGTAAGTTTGAGGGTGTAAACATCTCATTTATTTCATGTCTTTACTGTTTTTATGAGTCTATATGCATGAACAATGCATAACACGATTCAAATATAGGTTAGACGAGCCAAAACCGAGTTTTGGCCTGAGACAGGAGCTCCTTGCTATGCAGGGAGGCTCGCGCCTCTTGTGGGTGTCCAGGTCAGACTTATCCGTGTTGGTTCTCATCTTTCCTCTTTATTTCATTTCTTATTTGTAATCGGTTTTTACCGTTTTAAATGTTTCAAATCATTTTTTATGATGAACTTTTTAACCATAAATTATAATCACCCTTGGTTCCATATACCATGACGGTTTAATCCGTGACTCAGTGATATTAATTGGTTAATTACATTTGAAAAGAAATTCTTTTCTTTTATTTACCATTTTAATTCATTTTTATGATAAACATGTTTTGACCATTACAAAAATCATCCTTAGTTCTTTATACCATGACGGTTTATTCCGTGACTCGATGATATTATTGGTTAATTACATTTTAATGGGTATTTTAACCCTTTTTATTTTATTTACCATTTTTCTCATAATTTACATTTGTAAATTATATTAGTCATAATTCATAATCATCCTTGGTTCTTTATACCATATCGGTTTAATCCGAGTACGATGACAAACTTGACTAATTACAAATAATTGAACTTAACATAATTAGTTCAAATCGAATATTTTCCTTTTACACATTTTACTATGCTTTTCAAACATGCAAATCCGACAACGGATATTACTAACACAATAGTAATTATTCCAAGTGATGCAAATCATATTTGCAAATCTTACATCATAAATACGGTTTTAAATAACCTTTTCAAAAACCAGGAGACGCCCCCTGGGTCGACTCATGGCTCGCGCCCCAAGAGGCCGCCTATTTTCATATTTCAAAACCTGGGCAGAGCCCCTTACCTCGCCAATAGGCTCGCGCCTTAACAGGGCTGCCTGACACTGTTCTGCCTCATTTTGGTACTTGTCTAGGACGATCCCGATTACGGTTAATCCGAATACATGACGGATCAGATTGACAAGCTTACGTTTTTACACTTTGTCATTTAAACACACTTCTTTTTCAAATAAATGGATCGTGTTAAGCATCAACCCGAATTTGGTAAATGGATGTTTAATTTCCGTTTTCACATGCAAATAAATTTAAATCCAACTTGACATCTTATACTTGATACTTGGATTAAATCAACCGACATAGAAAGCTCTCACATGTTAGGTTAAACTTTTGGATGCGCATTCATGCATTTTAACCGTTCTATCAACTTTTGCACTTAAACAACCACGATCGATCAGTAGAGGCCGCTAACGCGGGCAGGATTGGGTGTCCGATTAAAGGGCTTCCTAATACGTACCCTCACCCCTTACTCAGAACCTTTGGATAGTGGATGGCCTTATCCAGGGCGTACGAGAGTCATTTTAGGCATAGAATGCTAAAAGGGGGACGAGTCCTTATCTTTAGTACCTATGTCAAACACCGCTTTTTGCCTTGATTGACCAGGTATAAAGTGGATTGGAACGGGTTCCAAGCATCCCATAAATGCTTAGTGGCGATTCCGAACATCTCTACATCGTTTCGCGGCCCTTGCCGAGACGATACCGACATATCTAAAGCGATCCGGTCGAAAGCATTTTTACGCCGCCGAGCGTGGCTTTCAAAGAGACCTCTGCATGTCCACAGATTGGTTTGGCGTGCAGGTGGCCCGTGACCACGGACCGATAGGCGGCCCAAATCCGCAGACCGAGACGTGGCCCATGTCCACACCTTCTTAGTGTGTTGCAAAGGTACTTCTTCAATAGCTTCTTCCTCATAAGGGAGGTCTTCCACATATCCATCAACATCCTTATCCACTTGAATTCCCCTTGTTGACGAATCTTCACAAGCTTTCTTCCCCTTCTTGTCTTCACTAACTTTAGCTGACGCTACCATGAGTGAGCTTCCCTCTTCAACATTCATTTCCAACCCATTCCCCTTGGGATTTTCATCAACTTCCACCTCAAGGTTCTTGTAGGGGTCCTCAAGCTCTACACCGCTCCTTAACACTACCGCATGAGCATGGTGGCTATTTGAGGCATCCTTGGAACTTTGTCCTTGGGCCAATAGACCACCGGGCGGCCTTTGAGGGTTAGCCATAGCATGAGAGGCCATCCTTGATTCCATTTCTCTCATGTCTTTAAGGAAGGTAGCCCTCAAGTTTGCTTGTTCTTGTTAGGTTGCCTTAGAAAAATTAGCCATTTCTTGACTATGTTGAAGTTACATGTTCTTTATCATCTTTAAAAGCTCATTTTGGGAGAGCTCACCTTGAGGTTCTTGATAAGGTTGGTTGGCTATGGGTAGAGGGAACCCATAGTCATACCGAGTGTTGGAACCTTGGTTGTTGTTTTGTCCCCCTTGGAAGTTAGCTCTAGGACCATTGTTGTTGAAGTTTGATCCTTGGCCTTATTCTTGAAACCCTTGACCATTCCCTTGCCCAAATCCTTGATTAGCTTGGTTTACTTGATTCCCTTGATAAAACCCTTGGTTGCTTTGATTTCCTCCAAAATCTTGGTACCCTTGTGGTTGGTTCCCATAGTTTTGGTTTTGATTGTTATTTGGCCATTGGTTTTGATTTCCGGGATTACTTCTTTGGTTGGAGAATCCTCCTCTTGTTTGAGAAAAACCGGGTGGATTATTTGGGGCTTGTGGTTGAAGGTGTTGCGGGTTTTGAACATTGGTACTCTTGTAGCTAAAATTGGGGTGGTTCTTTAAACCGGGATGGTAGAAGTTAGTGTTTGGATTGTAGACATTGGGATTGTTGTAGGGTGGTCTTGGTGGTCTTGCATTGTTGTTATAGCTTTGGAAAGCATTAACATCTTGAACATTCTCTTCATAGCCACCGTTATAGTTGTTGGCACACAAATCAAAGGTATGACCGCTCCCTCCACAAAGTTCACAACTTGAAGTTTGAACCACGTCCTCCATGGGTGGCCCATGTGAGGTTGTGGCTTGGTGCACTTGATTTCTTTGTAGCTTTTCAAGTTGTTTTGAGTAGGTCGAGTTTAGTATTTGTCTCGGAGTTGGAGGGGTTTTCCTTAGGGAACTTGTTATTCCTTCTTAGCATGTTTCCTCTTGACCCATAGTTTGCCTCCGAGTCTACCATTTTCTTGATCAATGTCGTGCCTTATTCATCATTCAAGTGATCAAATCCTCCCCCCGCGGAGGCATTTACCATCTCCTTAGTCCTCGGTAGCAATGTTTGAAAGAATGTTTGAGTGATGTACCATTTCGAGATTCCATGATGGGGACAACTTGCTATTAAGTCTTGATATCGGTTCCAAGCTTCACCTAAAGACTCCCCGTCTTCTTGTTGAAATGTATGAATCTCATTACGGAGCATTGCGGTCTTTGATGAAGGGTAATATTTGGCCATGAATGCTTTAGCCAAGGCATCCCATGTCGTGAAGGTATCCGGGGGGTGAATGTTCAACCACCGGTCCGCCTTGCCCGTCAATGAAAACGGAAATAACATCATTCTTAGGGTGTCCTCGGATAACCCATTCTTTTTCATCATTGAAACCTTCCTCTTAAACTTCCAGAGATGAGCATGAGCATCCTCTTCAATATGCCCCCCGAACAAATCCTTCTCAACCAACCCGACTTGGGCGGGATGCATTTCAAAGTTTTTTTGGGGCCAAGGTGCCAAAATTAATAGGGTTACATGAATCATTATGGTTAGGCCGGTTGTAATCTCGTAGAGCTATTTGTGGTAGAGGGTTTGGTATATGAGGGGGTGGGTTATTTGGAATAGGGAAGTTATGAAAAGGGTTTTCTATTAGAGAATCAATTGTGATGTTTGGTTGAAGTGTGGTTGTGGTATCAATATTTCGTGGGGTGTGTGAGTTTGGTTGATCAATGTTTTCTTTTGGAAGGTTCCGAACTCTATCAAGGGTCCTTGTCCTCAAGGTTCTAAAGAGCCTTTCGGGGTCGGGATTGAAGAGTAGAGCTTGGTGGTTCTTTCTAGGCATGCACTCAATAAACCGTTAGTCACCTAGTGTTTTTACACACTAGGGGAGGGCAAGAAATCACACACTCTACAATGAAACACACAACTACTAAAACAAACTAACAAGTGAGATAAGACTAAAGCAAAGACTTTTAATAAACTAAATATAACCTAACGCCATCCCCGGCAACGGCGCCATTTGATGAGTAAGATTTTACGGTAGGGTCAAGTCTCTTACCACCAACAATATATAACCCAATTTAGTGCGTAAATCGGGGTCGAACCACAAGGGTGGAGAGGTTTCTACTTAGTCTAAATAGGAGTCTAGTCTAGTCAAAAACGAAAGAAAAGGAGTTGATTTAAACTACTAGATGCAACTAAACAAACGATAGAGGAAAGATGTATTCGATTGATTAAAGGCTAGGGTTTTCGGGTTTATCTAAATGGTTTAAGGGCAAACAAGTCGATTCAAGGAGTCTATGATGAGGGTTTATCCTAGGATGAAAATCAATCTCTTGATTATCCTAAAGGCGATTACTAACTCTCATTAAGCAACACACCATTCTAAAGCATGCAACAAGACCACCACAAACTCTCATTCAATGGAGGAATTAAGCAACTATGACAAAAGGCACAAGCTCTCACTCACACAATTCATCAAACACCTTGTGTGCATGAATAAGAAAGACAAACACTTCACCAAAGACTCAAATAATCAAACTATCATGCCCAATAATCCCATTTAGACTCCCCCTAAACCCTAGAAAGATTGCTACTCACTCATGTTCAAATTTTTCAAGCAAATAAATGGAAAAGAACAAATAACAAAAAGAGATGACATAGTAAAGATTCCAACAATTATAAAAGACAAGTTCAAATGTAAACAATTGATTAAGTAAGTAAATAAGAGAAAAGATGTACCAACAAGAGTAAAGATGATTGCTTTGATTGAATAAATGAAGGAAATCCTTCAATATCTCCCAATACAATCCCAAAAACCAAATGTAAACAATTGATAATAACTAATACTAAGCTAATTTTACTAAATGATTACTAATAATTATGGAAAGATTAGTGCTTTGATTAAGGAGAGATTACAATAATTAGGGAAAGTTTTCAGATCTAGGGTAATGTGTTCAATTGATTAGGAGAGGGGGTATATATAGTTTGCACCAAGATTAGGGTAGGATTTGTAAATGGGCTTGAAATGCGGGTGTGCGTTCCCAGCCGGTCAACCGACTGCCGGGCCTATGACCGGCTGGGAGGTTCCTGGAAAGTTTGAATTAAATTTGACATCAACAGGTAGCCACGGCCGGGCAACCGGCTGCCGGTCCTCAACCGGCAGGGAGCACGTTGACTTCTTCTTGACTTCTGGGCTTCATGGGGACTCCCAGCCGGGTGACCGGCTGCCGGCCTTATGAGCGATTGGGAAGTTCCTGTAACTTCCTTTAATTTTGAGCTCATTGTTCTCCCAGCCGGGTAGCCGGCTGCCGGGCTACCGGCTGGGAATTCTCTTTGCCTAATCTTTGCTTGGATAGTATACATTTGGTGTTCCCAGCCAGCTGACCGGCCGCCGGCCTACCGGCTGGGAATACTTCTCAGCTTCATTTTCTCTTTCTTCCATACTTAGTTTAGTCAACCCGTCATCTTCGCTTCATTTCTCCCGTTCCCGCCTCAATTTCTGCAAGGAAGCCACAATGTCATAGTAAGAATCGGGACACGAAATGCAAGAAAGGACGCATAAAACCGACTCAAATGGAGTTGGTTAGTATGAAAATAAAGGGGAAAAATGGTGCAAAATAATCCTATATAAATAATCCCACTACCCATTGGAATAAAATCCCTCTTGGAGTTTTCCATGTTCAAACGTCGAAGAACCTTATCAATATAGGACTCTTGACTTAGTGCCAATATCCTTTTAGTTCTACTTCTATAGATCCGGATACCCAATATGCGTTGTGCTTCTCCTAAATCTCTCATCTGGAAGTGATTCCCTAGCCACCCCTTTATAGAGGTAAGCATTGGTATATCATTGCCAATGAGTAGTATGTCGTCTACATACAAGATTAGAAAGATGACTTTACTCCCACTAAACTTCATGTATAAACATGGTTCTCCGACACTTCGAGTGAAACCATTCTCTTTTATTACATGATCAAAACGATGATTCCAACTTCTTGATGCTTGCTTAAGACCATAGATGGATCTCTTAAGTTTCCATACCATGTTAGGATTTTTAGGATGTACAAAACCCTCAGGTTGTGTCATGTATACTTCCTCCTCTAAATACCCATTTAGGAAGGCGGTTTTGACATCCATTTGCCATATTTCATAATCATGAAGTGCGGCAATCGCTAACATAATCCGAATATATCTAAGCATGGCTACGGGGGCAAAGGTTTCGTCATAGTGTAAACCATGAACTTGGGTGAAACCTTTTGCAACTAACCTCGCTTTGTAGACATCATCATGCCCTTCTATACCATTCTTTACCTTAAAGATCCATTTGCATTGAAGAGGTCTCACATCTTTAGGCAAATCAACCAAGTCCCAAACTTGGTTCTCAAGCATAGAATTTATTTCGGATTGCATGGCCTCTTGCCATAAAGTTGAATTTGGACTAGACATTGCAGCTTTGTAGGTTGCGGGATCGTCACTTTCCAAAAGTAAGACGTCCAATTCGTCGTCCATCTCGATGATACCCACGTATCTATCGGATTGGTGACTAACTCTACCTGACCTCCGAGGTTCGGAAGGAACAACAACTTGATTAGACGACGAAGGAACATCTTCTTGCGCCTCTTCTCTAGTTTGTGGTTCTTTAACTTCATCAAGTTCAAATTTTCTCCCACTCTGTCTCCTAGAAATGTAATCCAATTCTAGAAAGACAGCCTCAAAAGCCACAAACACTCTGTTCTCATGACGGTTGCAGAAGTATGTTCTTTGGATAACCTACAAAGTAGCACTTGTCAGATTTGGGTGCTAGCTTATCGGTAGACTTGTTCTTGACATAAGCATCACAACCCCAAATTTTCATATATGACAAGTTTGGGACTTTTCCCTTCCATATCTCATATGGTGTCATATCTACAGCTTTAGTTGGACTTTGGTTTAATGATTTTATGGCCGTCTAAATCGCAAAACCCCAAAACGAATCTGGTAGATCCGTTTGACTCATCACAGATCGATCCTTATCTAGTAGGGTTCGATTTCTCCTTTCGGCAACACCATTAAGTTGAGGTGTGCCAGGTGAAGTGAGTTGTGATACAATACCACAATCCTTTAAGTGAGAATCGAATTCATTGCTAAGATATTCTCCACCACGACCGGATCGTAGTGCTTTAATCTTTTTGTTCAATTGGTTCTCTACTTCCCTTTTAAATTCTTTAAATTTCTCAAATGCTTCACTTTTATATTTGATTAAGTAAAAATACCCATATCTACTTAAATCATCGGTAAAAGTGACGAAGTAGTCATAATTTCCCCTAGCGGTGATACTCATGGGACCACATACATTGGTATGTATTAGTCCCAATAAATCACTTGCTCATGTCCCTTTACCACTAAAGGCGGCACAAATCATTTTGCCGAGGAGACAAGATTCGCATACTCCATATGATTGGAAATCAAATGGTCTAATAATTCCAGTCGACACTAGCCTTTTAATGTGTTTCTCATTTATGTGACCTAATCGACAATGCCAAATGTACGATTCATTTGGGTCACTTGTTTTGAGTCTTTTGGATTGTATGTTATAGATATCTTTGCTTGAGTCAAAAGTTTCAAGAACATAAATGCCATTAATTGAAGTGCCTTGGCCTATGACCAATTTATTTCTACAAATTACACAACAATTGTTCTTAATAGCAAAAGAAAAACCTTCCATGTCTAACATGGCAACGAAAACAATGTTCTTAGATAAAGAAGGTACAAAATAACAATTATGTAAGTACAACTCAAAGCCATTAGCGAAAACAAGTACGTAAGTCCCTCTTGAAGTGGCGGCTACCCTAGCTCCATTTCCTAGTCGGAGATCTACATCACCCTTGTTTAACTTTTCCACATTTCTAAGCCCCTGTAAATGATTATAAAGGTGAGAACCACAACCGGTATCCAATACCCATGTTGAGGTGGAAGCATAATTTATATCAATAACAAAGATTTCGGAAGAAATATTACCAAGTGGAACGTCAAGTTCATCATTGATATCTGCCAAAAAAATGAGGCAATTCCTCACCCAATGGCCGATACCATGACAATAAAGGCATATATTATTAGTAGTCCCACTAGCCATTATATCCCTATGGTTTGAATTAGACCTCTTACTTTTCTTCCTCTTTTTGAACTTTCTCTTCTTGATAGCAAGTCTTTTCCTAAAACTCCCACTAGCTTCATCATTTCTCCTTGCTTCCAAAGACAAGGATCTCATAGTTTTGGTGAGGTTGTCTTCACAAGACTTATGATTGTGGAAGCATAATCTATGATTGAGTCCGGGTCCGAGTCCGAGTCCGAGTCCGAGTCCGAGTCTTAGGCTTTCTCATATCTATCCTAACGTCTTTCCTTTTATTCCTAAATGACAACTGGGGGCTGTCCCCATGAGTCACACGTATTCATCGAGTCTGTGATAACATCTTATTTATCTAAATAAAAGCACGATTTTCAACTATCATGTATTCTCCCCTTTACCATTTCCCGTTGACAACGAGAATTGATTTGAGAATTGATTTAAAACAAACAACATGTTCCGATTCAATGTGAGTACACTCAAGTGACGTTCCGTACCGAGTAAGTAGAGGACTCGAAACTCCGTGTCCATTCTCTTTACCTATTCCATGTCTGGCAATAGAAACCTTTCATTAGCACTCAATTTCGAACGAGCCTTTATCAAAGGGATTCTACGACAAACCCAGATAACAAAACAGAACATCTCCTTGTTCATGATCAATGATGGAAGGCAAGCCCATTCCCCACAAAAACATTCCATCACAAAGAATCGACCTCTCACCACCGGGTACATCCCCGCTTGCACCTTCACCATCCTCAAAACGAAGGACAACAAAGAACGAGTAGATCTAAGCCTACCAATCCCCAAAAGCACAAACAAACATCTAACAAAAATGTTAGTCTAACCCAAAACAAAAACGAAATAGTGAAATTCAAATTCGTTATTTTCCCACAATTTCAAGTGACGGAATTAAAAACAGTCAATTTTCAAGAAAATGAAATAACGAAATTCAAAATTCGTTATTTTCTCACAATTCCAAACGACGGAATTAAAAACCGTCCTTTTTCAAACAAAAAAATGAAATAGCGAAATTCAAATTCGTTATTTTCCCACATTTTCAAAAGACGGAATTAAAAACCGTCACTTTTCAAGAAAATGAAATAACGTAATTCAAAATTCGTTATTTTCTCACAATTCTAAATGACGGAATTAAAAAACCGTCCCTTTTCGAACAAAAAACGAGATAGCGAAATTCAAATTCGTTATTTTCCCACAATTTCAAATGACGGAATTAAAAACCTGACACTTTTCAAGAAAATGAAATAACAGAATTCAAAATTCGTTACTTTCTCACAATTCTAAATGACGGATTTAAAAACAGTCCTTTTCAAACAAAAAAATGAAATAACAAAATTCAAATTCGTTATTTCAAATGAGGGAATTAAAAACCGTCGCTTTTCAAGAAAATGAAATAATGGAATTCAAAATTCGTTATTTTCTAACAATTCCAAATGACGGAATTAAAAACCTTCACTTTTCAAGAAAATGAAATAACGGAATTCAAAATTCGTTATTTTCTCACAATTCCAAACGACGGAATTAAAAACCGTCACTTTTCAAGAAAATGAAATAGCGAAATTCAAATTCGTTATTTTCCCACAATTCCAAATGACGGAATTAAAAACCGTCCTTTTTCAAACAAAAACACAAAATAGCGAAATTCAAATTCTTTTTTTTCCCACAATTTCAAATGACGGAATTAAAAACCGTCATTTTTAACATAAATGAAATAACGGAATCAAAATTCGTTATTTTCTCACAACTCCAAATGACGAAATTAAAAACTGTCCCTTTTCAAACCAACAAAATGAAACAACGAAATTCAAATTCGTTATCTTCATAAAGACTCAAACGACGAAATTAAAAACCGTCCCTTTTCAAACAAAGAACCCAGGACAAATGAGTCCAACACACAAAATCCCGGACCATTAAGTCCAAAACACCAATTCCAGGACCAATGTCCAAAGCCCAAGACCAACAAGTACAAAACACAAAAACAATCCCTACAAAACCTAATGTCAAAGAGCTAAAACAAGAGCTCAAGACTCGTCAACTAACAACAAACCCAACACTGCTTCACCCCTAGGTCCTTCTAGAGACTGTTATAGGGAGACCTATCTAGGATCCTGAAAATTCCCCTAAAGATCGTAACCAACTCTGCTTCACCCCTAAGTCCTTCTGGAGACTGTTACAGGGAGACCTATCTAAGATCCTGAGGATTCCCCTCAAGATCATAACCAACATCGCTTCACCTCTAAGACCTTCTAGAGACTGTTACAGGGAGATCTATCTAGAATTCTGAGGATTCCCCTCAAGCTCGTAATATCACACCTTAACCTTTAAGGTCCAGACATGGGATTTCTGATCCCACATTGTTTACCAACCATTTCGTGCTCAGGCCACATCAAGCCTGAGACCCCATTCCGCACCACATTACAAGCTGTAACCCATCGGCCCAAGCACCACAAATACAATCTTCAGATTTTTATCTGTAAAACAAACCTATTATTACCAAGCCTCCATATTCCATAATGTCGGGCCATGTTCACCCTGACCCAGATACAGAGTCTTCAAAAAACATCGCTTCCCGGTACGGGACATGCCCATTTCATTCTTAGAGTCCACTTTTTAGTGTGCTCACGTAACAAGAAACATTTTCACAAACTATGCCTCTTCGATTCATGATCAAGAGGGAATTCTCTCCAATCAGCTTTCGAGTCACCAAACGGAATTTACCGTCGTGACCCTCAGCTCCAGATTTTTATCTGTCAAACAAACCTATTATTAACAAGCTCCACGTTCCATAATGTCGAAACCATTTTTACCCTGATCCAGATACGAAGTCCTCGAATGCTTTACTACCGAGAATGGGATATGCCTAGTCTACCTTTAGGGTCCACTTTTTAGTGTGCCTACGTGATAAGGAAAATTTTCACAAATTCGACCTCTTTGATTCATGATCAAGGAGGAATTCTCTCAAATCAATTTTCAAGTCACCAAACGGCTTTTACCGTCTTGACCCTCACACTTTAAGGTCCTAACAGTTAGCTTAGGCACACACACTCAGAACTACGATCTGGTTTGATTTCACTTCACGTGAATACGTAGGCAGTTCTTCAAGGACACAATCATACACCTCAAAATCAATTATCAACACACGCGCAAGAACTACGATCTGGTTTGATTTCGCAAATACGTGAATAAGTAGGCAGTCTTATTACGAGGAGACAACCACACCCCCACACACATTCAATTTTCACACCTTCAATTTTTGACCTATTTCACACCCAGCAAGAACTATTATCTGGTTTGATTTCGCACACACGCGAATACGTAGGCAGTCCCCCAATCAGGACACAACCGCACACCCCTTCCACGACATTTCCAATTTTTAAATCCTCAAAAAAACAGCACAGAACTACGATCTGGTTTGATTTCGCAAACACGTGAATACGTTGTTGGAGTATGTGTTCTCAACAATAGTGCGATCACATGATTTAAAATCATAATTAAATCTCATAGTAAGAATACGAAAGGGATGATAAATTAAATAGTCAACTGATCAACATTAATCGGTAACGATTGGCTGACTAGAGTTTGACGTTACTGTCGTGTTGACGGTGGTGATCAGTTGATCCCTTAAGGTCACACCTATAGGATGAGACCCAAATAAATAATTAATTAATTGTATTCGATACAGATTAATTAATCCCTTATATGTATGAGTTGGATTTTGTATCTTATTGTAATGTGATTAAATAAGATTCGATTTAGTGGATTAATGTATTAATTTACTAAATTATATTGAGGTTTGATAAATATTTCGAGGTAGAGGTAATTAGTTATTTACATTTACAAGAGGTTGTAAATTTAACTAACTAGCTATTATGGGACCCATTTTATATTGATATAATGGTAAAATGTTACTCAATAAGTTGAGTGAATATAAGTTTATTAATTTGTCACATAATTGTTGTATGATCAAATTAATAATTAATTATGTAAGATAATTAAACATAAGACTTATACGCAATTGTGGGACAAATATTATAAGACAAAAATGGACCAAAATAACTCAAATGCACCGTCCAAATGGTAGGATGGTTGAGTTTTTTTAGTTTTGTCATTTTGTTGTTGGAAAGATGCTCCAACATCTTATGACACCCTTTATTAACTAGCCTACCACCTACACTTACAGCATGTGATTTTTGAGAAGACAAATATGCTCTAAATAAGAGCATATGGCCGGAACATCAAAGGTGTGTGAGAACACTTTTGTTGTTCTAATTTTTCCTCATTTTGTTCTCTCTAAGATGCTCATCTTTTAACACATGCAAAAACCTCAAAAACCACTCAAATACCAATATTTGAGAAATAAATTCGAAAATTTTAACCATAATATTTCATATTATGAGTGTCATGGATATATTCCAGAATGTTCAAAAATTTAAAATCCAAATTTTGAAATGATTGTAATTTAATTTGGATATATTTCATAAATGTTATGATTTTAGGGTCAAAATGAGCATAAAATTAAATCAAGTTGAATTATTGTCAAAAATTGAGTGATGACTAATTTTTGAGACCTAAGAGTGTTAGGATAATTAACTTGGACTAAAATTAGATTTTAGTATTATTTAGCGATTTTTATAAGTTAAAATCGTGCATTTCCATAAAACCGGGTTATATAATTGATATAAGTTAAATAGGGCGATTTGACACATAATTTGGGATGATAGACACATATTATAATGCTGCATATTTCATTGTTGAATGTCATATTTTATCTATATAATTTTGAATTATGTAATTTATCTTAGTATGGCCTTAGTTTTAATCGATATTACCCGTAATGTAAGGGAATATTGATTCGGTTGTAATTTAATGTGATCTCGTATCACTTTTATTTTACTAGTTTTTCATATTACAAATGTATAATAGGAATAGCTATGTATTTTTATTCTTACTTGTAATTCCAGAGTTCCTTCAAGACGGTGCCATTCGGAAAGGCGTTCCGACAAAGACGATGCTCTAGGGAGGCGTTCCACTTGAAGATTCAAGAGACCAAAGGAGTTGGTTTTCGATTATGTAATAGATATTTTATTTTCTATTTTAGGAAGGACATACTAGGAATTTATTATTTCCTTTGCATTTCTTTAAATATGTTGCATGCATTGCCAAATCGCCATAACAACACATGCATATCATATCGAGTCTTCGACCATGTCAGCTCTAATTATCGATAACTCGTTTTTATCTCACTTAAAATTGATAGATAATAAATTGACAAGACCTCCACTTTTAAGAATTGAGACTTAGCTTTACCAAATAGTAGGAGCCCATGAATCTCAATTTCATAAGGGGTACAATACGTTTTTTCAGGGTACTTCAATTGACGTTGGGTAAGTGGGGTAATAAATAGTTATTACACTTCGAAAATTTGGTTGATCTCAACGAAAGTATTTGCGACCGTAGCCGCAATAGGTTCGGACTAAAGATGAACTTAATGTAAATTCATCGACCGAGAGTTTTAATTATAGAATCGGTTAAGAGGGTTAACCCACCAAGTTATATTAGTAAAGGTGTAGAGGGCCGTTGGCTCACATTCAAGTTAATATGAATTTTGGGTCTCGGAATCATTTATTATATTTTGAATAGCATGTTTTAGTTTGAAGCATGTTTCAGTGTCATGACCTTTCCCTTGATGATATTGGCAATAGGCACTGCCGTCCCAGAAATTTCAATTCAAAATCAAATCTACGAAAACAAATTTAACCGTTTTCAAATTTTCAATCCATTTCAAATCGTTTGAAAACAAACATAACCGTTTTCAAATTTTCAACCCAACTTCAAGTTATTTGAAAACAAATTAAAGCCATTTTCTACGCCGACATAATGCCAATTTTAAAACTCGGTTTTCGAACCATTTGAAGATACATGTTTTGCGTTGACATAATGGTCGTTTCAATTTCCGAAACCTCGATTTCGAAAACCGCCTTTCAAAATAACGCACCGTTTTATAACCCGTCGCAACCCCTGATTATTTCAAACTCGTCTTCCGAAAATGAACTCAACCTTTTTCGAAGGACAACCTCAAACAAATCTCGCCTTTTTTGAAAATTTCTAATTTCGAAAATCTTTTTTAAATAATGACATCGAACATTTCAGTCCACCATTCCGATTCAGCCTCGAGTCGAATAAAGCCCAGTCGATTTCAAGTCAAGTCGTCTAGATAACGTCGAGTCTCCGCCGAAGTTAGTACCTACATTCTGGTCTAGGTCGTGTCGCCTAATTGTCGAGACATCTTCAACGACGTTAGCAGACTCAAAACCTCTCGGGTATTAAACCCGTCTTTCCCCTACATTACGGGTCAAAGGTCAAGTTTGTATACCTCTCTTGCTCTACGGCGTCACGCCATCAACGCACATCCAAATCCCGTAAGAAGTCGTCTGTCTAGGCATCACTATGTCAAAGTCGACACTCGAGTCTAAATTCAAAGTCATGCACCAAGAGTTCAAACACAAGAGGTAATTCACGATCTTTAATGAACTCATAACCTAGTCACACTGTCGCGTCTCCACAACAAAAGTGCCTTTTGTGCATATTTGTCATACTTGTCGTTTTTCGTGCAATCCCCTTGCCAAGACAAGTTATAATGCCTATTGTTATGTCAAATAGGAATCCCTTGGGTGCCATCAATCGCTAACCAGAAACTCAAGAAGTTGATCACTCAGCACCCACCATGACTTCTGCCGAAATCAGCAACGTGGTCCTTCGACTCCTAGCTACCGTGGAAAACTTAAGAACTCGTCTCTCCCAAGTTGAGGACCAACTGGCAACCGGGAATTTTCCCTCTTCTGATATTGAGCAAAGGGTTAAGCTCCTTGAAAGTCGACTACTTGCCAACGACAAAACCAACCCTAGTTGGAAGGCTACCAAAACCACTGAAGCCAATTCCTTAGGTGCTCCACCAACCAAAACCAGGCGACCTCATACGTCCTTCCCTGATTTGGGTATGCCTTATGCCACAGCCTTGGAAAGGCTAATCTCCAAAGGAAAGCTCAAACCGATTGGTCTAACTACAGACCCTCTACCAAACAAGAGAGGACGTAGATGGGACGGAAAATTGTTTTGTCAATATCATCAAGGTCGCGGGCATGACACTGAAATGTGTCTCCCTCTAAAGAGGGCCATCCTTGACTTGATCGAAAAGGGAAAATTACCACTACCTCCCTCAACAAACGACAAGAAAAACCATCCTGAAAACCCAATTGAACACAGTCAGGAATCTTCCCTAGACTGCCCTTATCTCATCTCTCCTGACGATGAGAAAACTCATGCAATTGACGAAGATGGCATACAAAGCGCTATAATGATGCTCTCCGTCTCTATCAACAACATATTCTCAAAGCTCCAAGTGGCTATCGATGATTTGAACACCCGGGTAGCTAATTTAGAGAAGAGGTTTGGTAGTAGCGAAAATGAACCTGACCATTAAGGAGAAGACCAACCCTTGATTCACCAACCAATGAGTGCGGAAAATGAGGAATCATCTAATGGTTCACACACCCATGAACCCACCAACAAAGAACATGAAATCACCTCACCGAAATCCCCTTCAAAATACCAAGCAACATCCCAAAAATTTCCCATTGATAACGACCAAATCCTGCTTCCGCCCAGGATTGACAAAAACAAAAACAAAACTCACAAAAACATCCCAAAAAACACCAATGTTGGAACCATTGGAAAACATCAAAGGATATTCACATATTTGGGAATAACATATGGCCCCGCTCTGGGGATACTTGCTTCAGAAGGAATGTTGCAACCCATTGGTCCGACTCCGAACAAACCTGAACACAAAAGAACCCGTTTCTGGAATGAAAATGCCTATTGCCAATACCATCAAGGCAAGGGCCATGACACCGAAGCCTGCTTCAAACTCAAGCATGCCATTCAAGATATGATTGTAGTTGGCAAAATCATAGTCGCACCTCGCAGTCAAGACAATCCTCCTGGATGTCTTAAGTCAAACAACAAGGTTGAACGTTCTCAAAGGACATTCACCAATCTCAATACAACCTATACCACAACCCTTCAAAGGCTCATGACTGAAGGGAAGCTATAACCAGTCGGGCCTACTCCGAACCCGCCTGAATGTAGAAAAAACCATTTCTGGGACGACAGTGCCTATTGCCAATATCATCAAGGGAAAGGTCATGACACTGAAACATGCTTCAAACTGAAACATGCTATTCAAAATATGATCGACAACCATGAACTGATAGCTTCATCCCTAGGCCAGCAAAGTGATGAAGGCAACCCTAATGAACATCTCTTTTTGCAAGGAGATGAAAGCCTCATGGACTATTGTCCTCATATCGTCCCAAACAACGAGAGTGAAGTGCTCAAGTACAGTGGATCAATGCTCAAGACCAAACATTCAAGCCGCCAGATGCTGCGAATGAGACCTTCGAGGAGGAAAGTGATGATTAGGAGTCCGTATCTACGATTGAGTCCGAGTCCGAGTTCGAGTCCTAGGCTTTATCATATCTATCCGAGTGTCTGTCCTTTTATTCCTAAGTGACAAACTGGGGGCAGTCCCCATGAGTCACATGTATTCATCGAGTCTTTGCTAACATCTTATTTATCTAAATAAAAGCACGATTTCCAACTATCATGTATTCTCCCCTTTACCATTTCCCGTTGACAACGAGATTTGATTTGAGAATTGATTTAAAACAAACAACATGTTCCGATCAATGTGAGTGCACTCAAGTGACGTTCCGTATCGAGTAAGCAGAGGACTCGAAACTCCGTGTCCATTCTCTTTACCTATTCCATGTCTGGTAATAGAAACCTTTCATTAGCACTCAATTTCGAACGAGCCTTTATCAAAGGGATTCTACGACAAACCCATATAACAAAACAGAACATCTCCTTGTTCATGATCAATGATGGAAGGCAAGCCCATTCCCCACAAAAACATTCCATCACAAAGAATCGACCTCTCACCACCGGGTACATCCACGAGTAGATCTAAGCCTACCAATCCCCAAAAGCACATACAAACATCTAACAAAAATGTTAGTCTAACCCAAACAAAAAACGAAATAGTGAAATTCAAATTCGTTATTTTCCCAAAATTTCAAGTGACGGAATTAAAAACAGTCAATTTTCAAGAAAATGAAATAAAGAAATTCAAAATTCGTTATTTTCTCACAATTCCAAACGACGGAATTAAAAACCGTCCTTTTTCAAACAAAAAAACGAAATAGCGAAATTCAAATTCGTTATTTTCCCACAATTTCAAATGACAGAATTAAAAACCGTCACTTTTCAATAAAATGAAATAACGTAATTCAAAATTCGTTATTTTTTCACAATTCCAAATGACGGAATTAAAAAACCGTCCTTTTTCGAACAAAAAACGAGATAGCGAAATTCAAATTCGTTATTTTCCCACAATTTCAAATGACGGAATTAAAAACCTGTCACTTTTCAAGAAAATGAAATAACATAATTCAAAATTCGTTATTTTCTCACAATTCCAAACGACGGAATTAAAAACCGTCCTTTTCAAACAAAAAAATGAAATAGCGAAATTCAAATTCGTTATTTCAAATGAGGGAATTAAAAACCGTCACTTTTCAAGAAAATGAAATAATGGAATTCAAAATTCGTTATTTTCTCACAATTCCAAATGACGGAATTAAAAACCTCCACTTTTCAAGAAAATAAAATAACGAAATTCAAAATTCGTTATTTTCTCACAATTCCAAACGACGGAATTAAAAACCGTCACTTTTCAAGAAAATGAAATAGCGAAATTCAAATTCGTTATTTTCCCACAATTCCAAATGACGGAATTAAAAACCGTCCTTTTTCAAACAAAAACACAAAATAGCGAAATTCAAATTCTTTTTTTTTCCCACAATTTCAAATGACGGAATTAAAAACCGTCATTTTTCAAGAAAATGAAATAACAGAATCAAAATTCGTTATTTTCTCACAACTCCAAATTACGAAATTAAAAACTGTCCCTTTTCAAACAAAGAAAATGAAACAACGAAATTCAAATTCGTTATCTTCACAAAGACTCAAACGACGAAATTAAAAACCGTCTCTTTTCAAACAAAGAACCCAGGACAAATGAGTCCAACACACAAAATCCCGGACCATTAAGTCCAAAACACCAATTCCAGGACCAATGTCCAAAGCCCAAGACCAACAAGTACAAAACACAAAAACACAAAAACCTAATGTCAAAGAGCTAAAACAAGAGCTCAAGACTCGTTAACTAGCAACAAACCCAACACTGCTTCCCCCTAGGTCCTTCTAGAGACTGTTACAGGGAGACCTATCTAGGATCCTGGGAATTCCCCTCAAGATCGTAACCAACTCTGCTTCACCCCTAAGTCCTTCTGGAGACTGTTATAGGGAGACCTATCTAAGATCCTAAGGATTCCCCTCAAGACCATAACCAACATCGCTTCACCTCTAAGACCTTCTAGAGACTGTTACAGGGAGATCTATCTAGAATTCTGAGGATTCCCCTCAAGCTCGTAATATCACACCTTAACCTTTAAGGTCCAGACATGGGATTTCTGATCCCACATTGTTTACCAACCATTTCGTGCTCAGGCCACATCAAGCCTAAGACCCCATTCCGCACCACATTACAAGCCGTAACCCATCGGCCCAAGCACCACAAATACAATCTTCAGATTTTTATCTGTTAAACAAACCTATTATTACCAAGTCTCCATATTCCATAATGTCGAGGCCATGTTCACCCTGACCCAGATACATAGTCTTCAAAAAACATCGCTACCCGGTACGAGACATGCCCATTTCATTCTTAAAGTCCACTTTTTAGTGTGCTCACGTAACAAGATACATTTTCACAAACTATGCCTCTTCGATTCATGATCAAGAGGGAATTCTCTCCAATCAGCTTTCGAGTCACCAAACGGAATTTACCGTCGTGACCCTCAGCTCCAGATTTTTATCTGTCAAACAAACCTATTATTAACAAGCTCCACGTTCCATAATGTCGAAGCCATTTTTACCCTGATCCAGATACGAAGTCCTCGAATGCTTTACTACCGAGAACGGGATATGCCTAGTCTACCTTTAGGGTCCACTTTTTAGTGTGCCTACGTGATAAGGAAAATTTTCACAAATTCGACCTCTTTGATTCATGATCAAGGAGGAATTCTCTCAAATCAATTTTCAAGTCACCAAACGGCTTTTACCGTCGTGACCCTCACACTTTAAGGTCCTAACAGTTAGCTTAGGCACACACACTCAGAACTACGTTCTGGTTTGATTTCACTTCACGTGAATACGTAGGCAGTCCTTCAAGGACACAACCATACACCTCAAAATCAATTATCAACACACGCGCAAGAACTACGATCTGGTTTGATTTCGCAAATACGTGAATACGTAGGCAGTCCTATTACGAGGACACAACCACACCCCCACACACATTCAATTTTCACACCTTCAATTTTTGACCCATTTCACACCCAGCAAGAACTACGATCTGGTTTGATTTCGCACACACGCGAATACGTAGGCAGTCCCCCAATCAGGACACAACCGCACACTCCTTCCACGACATTTCCAATTTTTAAATCCTCAAAAAAACAGCTCAGAACTACGATCTGGTTTGATTTCGCAAACACGTGAATACGTTGTTGGAATATGTGTTCTCAACAATAGTGCGATCACATGATTTAAAATCATAATTAAATCTCATAGTAAGAATACGAAAGGGATGATAAATTAAATAGTCAACTGATCAACATTAATCGGTAACGATTGGCTGACTAGAGTTTGACGTTACTGTCGTGTTGACGGTGGTGATCAGTTGATCCCTTAAGGTCACACCTATAGGATGAGACCCAAATAAATAATTAATTAATTAATTGTATTCGATACAGATTAATTAATCCCTTATATGTATGAGTTGGATTTTGTATCTTATTGTAATGTGATTAAATAAGATTCGATTTAGTGGATTAATGTATTAATTTACTAAATTATATTGAGGTTTGATAAATATTTCGAGGTAGAGGTAATTAGTTATTTACATTTACAAGAGGTTGAAAATTTAACTAACTAGCTATTATGGGACCCATTTTATGTTGATATAATGGTAAAATATTACGCAATAAGTTGAGTGAATATATGTTTATTAATTTGTCACATAATTGTTGTATCATCAAATTAATATTTAATTATGTAAGATAATTAAACATATGACTTATAAGCATTTGTGGGACAAATATTATAAGACAAAAATGGACCAAAATAACACAAATGCACCGTCCAAATGGTAGGATGGTTGAGTTTTTTTAGTTTTGTCATTTTGTTGTTGGAAAGATGCTCCAACATCTTATGACACCCTTTATTAACTAGCCTACCACCTACACTTATAGCATGTGATTTTTGAGAAGACAAATATGCTCTAAATAAGAGCATATGGCCGGAACATCAAACGTGTGTGAGAACACTTTTGTTGTTCTAATTTTTCCTCATTTTGTTCTCTCTAAGATGCTCATCTTTCAACACATGCAAAAACCTCAAAAGCCACTCAAATACCAATATTTGAGACATATTACTAGTGTAGTAGTATTGGTAATATTAGTAAGAATTAAGGGCATATTACTACATAATATCTAGTTAACATTAGTAGTAATTTTTGGGTTAAATCTTGGGTGCAATCAAAAGGAGGGCTCCTAATATAGAGTCTTGGAGGATCATGCTAATACTTATCATAGATCAAGAACAAGTGAAGGAAGGAGACCTTACTTGTGCCCAAAGATCCGAAAATAACAATGTAAGAACCATTGTTTTCTCATATTATTCCTTATTTAGTTATGCATGCACTAGATCTAATAACAATGTAAGAACCATTAGTTCACCATTAGAAGAGTCTAATAATAGGTATATGAATCTAACAATTGGTATCAGAGCATAAGATGTTGTATGCATAATCGATTTATAGTTTTTTCGAGTTATTAGTAACTTAATTAAAACTAAAAACTTGAGATTTATTAGATAAAGTCACGAAATTATGATGCATGTTATATATTCTGGTCTTAAAATGTATTTTGGTCATTTTTATGATTTATGGTATTTTATTGCTCATTTTAATGATTTTTAGTGAAATAATTACATTTTTATGAGTAAAATGAACTTTTATTTACTAAAAATAGTTAAACTTCACTACTAGACGTGATTTTTTTAGTATGACCTCACATGAATATTTTATGTATTGTATATAAAATTTCGTATTAATGTGATTAATATTTCATGATTTATGATTTTCATGTGATAAAAATGGTATAAATGGAGGTTAAATGACTAAAAACAGTTAAACTTAGTTTCTGACCTTGAAATTTTTAGATAACCTCACATGCACATATTTTACTTATTGTATATAAAATTTCGTATAAATTTGATTTATTTTGCATGATTTATGATTTTTATGAGATAAAAATGGATTAAAAGGAGGTAAAATGGTTAAATATAGTTAAACTTCGAAATAGGCCATCAAATTTTAATATGTTGTCACATACATGTTTCACTCACAGTGTGTAAATTTGAGATGAACTTGATTCATTTAGCATGATTTATGAATTTTTAGTGTAAAAATGACATAAATAGTGACTATTTTATCTTAAATAGCTAAAACGAATTATATGGTATAAGAAAATTATTTTAGGTTGAATTTATATCCCACTTATCAGATCTAAAGTTGTAAAATTTATTAGAATAATTTCCGTATACTTTAGATGTTTTATTTGATAAAACCGATAAATCGCAACTACATTTTTCTCGAAATAAATTCGAAAATTTTAACCATAATTTTTGATATTATGAGTGTCATGGATATATTCCAGAATGTTCAAAAATTTAAAATACAAATTTTGAAATGATTGTAATTTAATTTGGATTTATTTCATAAATGTTATGATTTTAGGGTCAAAATGAGCATAAAATTAATTCAAGTTGAATTATTGTCAAAAATTGAGTGATGACTAATTTTTGAGACCTAAGAGTTTTAGGATAATTAACTTGGACTAAAATTAGATTTTAGTATTATTTAGCGATTTTTATAAGTTAAAATCGTGCATTTCAATAAAACCGGGTTATATAATCGATATAAGTTAAATAGGACGATTTGACACATAATTTGGCATGATAGACATATATTATAATGTTGCATATTTCATTGTTGAATGTCATATTTTATTTATATAATTTTGAATTATGTAATTTATCTTATTATGGCCTTAGTTTTAATCGATATTACCCGTAATGTAAGGGAATATTGATTCGGTTGTAATTTAATGTGATCTCGTATCACTTTTATTTTACTAGTTTTTCATATTACAAATGTATAATAGTAATAGCTATGTATTTTTATTCTTACTTGTAATTCCGGAGTTCCTTCAAGACGGTGCCATTCGGAAAGGCGTTCCGACAAAGACGATGTTCTAGGGAGGCGTGCCACTTGAAGATTCAAGGGACCAAAGGAGTTGGTTTCCGATTATGTAATAGATTATTTGATTTTCTATTTTAGGAAGGTCATACTAGGAATTTATTATTTGCTTTGCATTTCTTTTAATATGTTGCATGCATTGCCAAATCGCCATAACAACACATGCATATCATATCGAGTCTTCGACCGTGTCAATTATAATTATCGATAATTTTATTTTTAGCTCACTTAAAATTGATAGATAATAAATTGACAAGACCTTTATTTTAAAAGATTGAGACTTCACCTTACCAAATAGTAGGAGCCCATGAATCTAAATTTCATATAGGTACAATACGGTATTGAAATATTATACCGAGGTGCTTGCTTTGACGTTGGGTGAGTGGGGTAATAAATAGTTATTACACTTCGAAAATTTGGTTGATCTCAACGAAGGTATTTTGCGACCGTAGCCGCAAAAGGTTCGGGCTAAAGATGAACTTAACGTAAATTCATCGACCGAGAGTTCTAATTGTAGAATCAGTTAAGAGGGTTAACCCACCAAGTTATATTAGTAAAGATGTAGAGGGCCCGTAGGCTCACATCCAAGTTAATATGAATTTTGGATCTCGGAATCATTTATTATAGTTGGGGTAAAGGTCACTATATAAATGCAATACTTGTATTAATATTTATGAGTATTATAACGATAAATGTTAATTGTTTCCTTCATCTCCGTTTTTGTAGTTATTTATCCGCAATGGATTCATCTAATAATCTTACACCGATCACCATTAATTCATGGCTCCAATCATTCAATAAAAAATGCTCCTTGTATGACAATGACCCGACTAGAGAACTACGCTTTGGCATTGGTCAGGATGGAAATCTTTGCTACCTTACCACTTCCACACCTCCCACTCCCATATTCATGCCCACCTCTTTAGTAAGAGAATCTTGTGAAGAAAATCTCACTAATTCCAAGGCATCCTTGTTTGTAGAAGCAAGGAGAAATATTATATTGAGTGGGAGTTCTAGCAAGAATGTCCTTGCAAATGAAAGGAGTAATGGTATTATTAAAGGAAAAGCAAAGAAGGGTAGGAAACCCAAACCCGATAATCAATTGGAAATGGATAGTGAGACTACCACAACCAAAACCAAGAAGGGTGCCCAATCCTACGATGAATGTCATTATTGTAATGTCATGGGCTATTGGAAGAGAAATTGCCCCAAGTATTTGGCAGATATCAAAGCTGGACTTGTCACTCCAGTCGGGGTTAAGTAATGTGGAAGTACCTAGCAAGGGTGACGTGGATCTCCAATTAGCAAATGGATCTAGGGTAGCTGCCATTTCAAAGGAAACCTATGTGATTGCCTTAGCTAAGTGATTTTAAGTTGCATCTACATAATTTTTATTATGTACCCACTTTGTCTAAAAACGTTATTACCATTTCTATGTTAGACATGGAAGGATTTTCTTTCGCCATCAAAAACAATTGTTGTATTTTGTTTAAGATAACTTGACAGTGAGCCAAGTCACTTCTCTTAATGGTATTCTCAAGCAAACATATCTACATCATACGATCCAAAAGACTCATAACAAGTGATCCAAATAATTTGTACATTTGGCTTTTTCGATTAGGTCACATAAATGAGAAACGTATTAAAAGGCTAGTGTCGACTGGATTTATTGGACCATTTTATTTTCAATCATATGGAATATGCAAATCTTGTCTCCTTCGAAAATGATTCGTACTCCCTTTAGTGGTAAAGGGACATGAGCAAGTGATTTATTGGGACTAATACATGTCAATGTATGTGGTAAAAAGAGCATCACCGGAAGGGGAAATTATGACTACATCGTCACTTTTACCGATGATTTAAGTAGATATGGGTATGTTTACTTAATCAAATATAAAAGTGAAGCATTTGAGAAATTTGAAAAATTTCTAAATGAAGTAGAGAACCAATTGATCAAAAGAATTAAAGCATTACGATCAGATCGTAGTGGCGAATGTCTAAGTAATGAATTTGATTCTCACTTATAGATTATGACCTAGTGTTACTACCTATAAGATCAAACTAATATGAGTCGGGTTGAGTTGTCGAACTCACTTTTGGGGATTTGCGGTCCAAAACGGACACATTATTTTAAACGAAGGGTCAACCTGGAGATACCTAAAATAGCAAGTCTATTTAACATATGACATGGATTAGACACGCATATTACATGAATCAAGCTGCCATAATAGAGCCGGTGTATTTATGAGCTAACACGTTAGTCTAAACGAACTTGTATTACTTCTCCATATATGTTTGTGGCTCTCAAAGCTATCTCTTAAGAAGATAGTAGTATTTCTAAGAGATAGAGTGGGAGTAGATCGTCACAAACATGTCTTATAGTTAATATGTTACTTTTTGAAAGTAATGGAACTATAATCTATTGAGATAGAGTGGGAGTAAAATACACATGTCTTATTGTTAATATGTTACTTTTCGAAAGTAATTATGACCTATTGAATGATCAATTGCGAGTAGTCCCAAATCGACTTTGTTGCATAATAGCCAAAGCATTACAATCTCAAGAGTAGATTTACTTTAAGGCGATGGTCTCCTTAAAGTAAATAGAGCTTTAGAGTATCTAAAAAGCATAGATAAACATGAAGATGTTAATCAAGATAAATCATGTTAGGAATTGTCACATTTCATGTTGATGAAGAATGGCAAATGATATCAGGAAAAAAAAAATCGCTTTTCTAAAATGGGAATTTAGAGAAGGATGTGTACGGAACATAAAACGACCTTAGATAAAGATCTAATAATCCTAACATATTATGTAAAGCTTACTTAAGCAATCCTACAATGGTCTTAAGCAAGCATCAAAGGATTGTAATAATCATACTTTTCGTTCATGTGATAATTGAGAATGGTTTCATTCACATTGTTGAAGAATCATGTTTATACATGAAGTTAAGTGGGAGCCAGAACTATTTTTCCCATGTATTATATGTGGATAACATATTGCTTATTGAGAATAATGTACCAATGCTCTCTTCTGTGAAAGAGTGATTGGGAGACTAGGAAAAGGTGCGATGTATTTTAGATTTCAGAATCTATGTGTTAAATTTGAGAGAATATTAATGAAAGTGGAATTACTATGATAGAGTCATAGTCATTCACTGAACCTAAATAAGTTGTTGATCACATGAAATCGATTTCTAATGTTTCCGCCATTAGAACGATTATTTATGCCATTAAATGCACACACAATGATGAATCATATGCTTGGAGAATAATAAGTTAATAAAAAGTTAATTCGAATAGAGGTCTTTTGAAAGCCATAAAAAACATCCTTTAAGATTCTTGAGAAGAATTGAGGATTCGTTCTTATGTTTGGATGATATACCAAGTTGTGTGTTGAAGGGTTACACAAACTTTAGTTTCCAAACCTATAAGGATTTATCGAAATCCTAGGCTGTTTTTATTGACTTAAGAATAAGAGACTAGAGAAATGTTTTAGTTTCAACCATTGCAAGTTCTACAAATAGAATCTAAGTACACAGTGATAAGATGATCCACATAGGGACTAAGAGTAGATCCCTCTACCAAAGACTGTATCACAAGTTATATGATAACAGTGGGCGCATCTTCCAAGTATAAGAGCCCAAGTCTAGTAAGAAGACTAGACATATACTTAGATAAATTCATGTCATTAGAAATAACATTGAATAGAAGGAAATAACAATTCATAAAGTTGGAACGTATGGATACATGGTATATCCACTTACCAAGCTTTTATTGCATTTTAATTAGTGTAATAGGTACATGATGAGTGCCCATTTTGTGTCAATTTCACCCTTCTTCTCTATGCTTGTTTCCCGATCATACGCGGTTTTTTACCCTTCTAGCCCGCATTTTGTAGCGTTAGTCCCGTACTATGAGCTTTATGTCCTTCCTTGCAGGTTTTGCATCGGGAAGAGGACTAAGGGAGCTAGTTAAGGACCTTACAAGGCAAGCATAGGGAAGAAGAGTGAAGAAAAGAGCAACAGGACTCCCAGTCGGCCGGCCGACAGCCGGTCCACCGGCTGAGAGTCCCCTTATACGAGCTATGAGAAGAAGAGGTGAATCAAGACTCCAAGCCGGCTGGCCGACAGCCGGTCAACCGGCTGGAAGTCCTCCCTCAGAGCCGGTCCAGAGCCGGCGGCCGGTCAACCGGCCCACCATGCCTGGCAATTTAATTGGCATCAAAAAGTTCCAGCGGGATATGCGCCGGTCCTTAGACCGGCGGCCGGCCGACTGGCTCAGACTCCCCTCCCCGCATTTTGAACTTCCTTGTAATTTTTGACCTAAATAATTGTAAAACTATAAATACCCCTCTATTATTCATATTCGACACACAACCCTAGATCTGAAAACTTTCCTTAATTTATGCAATCTTTCCTTAATCAAGCATTAATCTTTCCTTAATCAACATTAATTATTTAGTGAAATTAGCTTAATATTAGTTGTTATCAATTGTTTACATTTGGTTATTGGGTTGTAATTGGGAGATATTGAAGGATTTTCTTCACTACTTCAATCAAAGCAACCATCTTTTCTCATTGTTGGTATATTTCTCCTCTTAATTACTTTGTTTAATCAATTGTTTACATTTTAAGTTATCTTTTATAATTGCTTGAATTCATACCATGTCATCTCTTTTGTTTACTTGTTTTTATCCATTTGTTTGTATGAACAATTTGAACATCTGTGAGTAGAAATCCTTCTAGGGTTTAGGGGGAGTCTAAATGGAATAAATGGTCATGGTTGTGTGATTATTTGGGTCTTTGGTGAATTGTTTATCTTTCTTATCATGCACACAAGGTGTTTGATGAATTGTGTGAGTGAAAGCACATGCCTTTATTAATTATTTCTTAATTCCTCCATTGAATGAAAGTTTGTGGTGGTCTTGTTGTATGTTTAAGAGAAGTGTGATGCTTAATGAAAGTTTGTGGTCACCTTTAGGATAATCAAGACATTGATTGTTCATCCTAGGATAAACCCTCATCATAGATCCCTTAAATCATCATGTTTGCCCTTAAACCATTTAGATGAACCCAAAAGCCCTAGTCTTTTAATCGATCGTATACACTCTATTTAAATCGCTTGCTTTAGTTAAATCTTGTAGTTTAAGCTTAAATCAACTCCTTTCATTTTTTGACTAGACTAGACTTCTAATTAAACTAAGTAGAAACCCCTCCATCCTTGTGGTTCGACCCCGATTTATATTACTAAATTGGGTTATAAATATTGTTGGTGATAAGAAACTCGACACTACATACATTTTACTCATCAAATGGTCTCTGACCGGCTAAAAACCCGATGTAACTTTTTGGTGTGAAATTTTGAAGAGGGACTCCCAGCCGGTCGGCCGGCAGCCGGCTCACCGGCTGAGAGTCATTGCAAGCTTGGAAACTGGGAAGAATGAAAAGAAGGGACTCCCAGCCGGCCGGCCGGCAGCCGGTCCACCGGCTGAGAGTCACATTATACTTAGAAAATTTTTCGAATAAAGTGAGAAAGGGGTTCGAGCCGGTCGACCGGCCGTCGGTCTCAGACCGGCGCATAACTCGCTGTAACTTTTGGCAAAAATCGAAAATTTCAAAAGGACCCCAGCCGGTTGACCGGCCGCCGGTCCCAGACAGGCTTAGAACCCTCCCGTGCTCCCTTATCTATTCTAATCCACTCATTTTTTTCCTCACTTTATCAAATTCACTCTCTCTCTTCATACATAAACACATCTTCATCCTACTTCTCCTCACCAACTCATCCCCAAATCATCAAAAACATCATCTAATCCTCCATTTTTTGAGCTAAACCTTCCCTTTAACCATTTATTATCACTCCTAACTCCATTTTTCATCACAAAAACACCAAAAAACACAAAAAATCGTCACTTCTAAGTCTAGGGTTTGGAAAATCCGAAAATTCAACATCCGTTTTTGGGTAAGTTCTTCACTCTAGCTTTGTTTATTTAAGGTTTAATTGTCTTTTTAAGCCTTTTTGGTGGAAAAATTGGAGTTTTTGACTTGGGTTATTAAGGTAAGTTAGCTAATTGAGATAATGGCACCAAATAAGAAAGCTAGAGCCGATGCTAGCACTAGTGGAGCGGAGATAGCACCCGACCCAACCTTCCCGGAGGTCCAATTCATTTCCGAGACGCATAAGGTAAGATTTTCCCACCTCAAATCTAGTGAAATAATTCCTACTAGATTTATTTGCCGAAATACCTTGAGAAGGCTAGGATGGGATTCCGAATGTGAAAGTTTATTTAATGGGGTCGGGATGGGAGATATGTATAAATTGCATCGCCAAACTTTTGCTAGGATGACACTTGAATTTTTGTCCTCCCTTGAAGTGGAGAAAAATAAGAACACAAGTAAGATAACCGGTATCTCCTTCCGGTTAATGAACAAGACTATTCAAGTGACCCTTGAGAGATTTGGGAGAATTTTTGGGTTGCCTAGTACGGGGAGCCACCTTCCCCCGACTAGGTATGATCAAAAGGAGTTGTGGAAAGCGATTTCGGGTGAAAATATTGATGATGAACCAAAGATGAAGGAACACCATATTCATAGTCCAATTATCCGGACATGGCACCGCTCTATGGGGTGGACGATATTTGGGAGGCATGAGCCTCACAATATGCATTCCGACGAGCTCTACATTCTCGGGAGCTACCTTAGGCAACACACCAAGGCGTATCAAATCAATATTGCCCACCTCTTGATACTCCATTTGCAAAAGCTTGGTAACAATATCCGCAACAATTCACCAATAGTGGTAGGGGGTTTGATAACCCAAATTGCCAAGGAGACCGTAGGATTTGTGGAATCACGACATCAACCGGTACAAGGGGTCACCATAATTGATAGTAACCATTTGACCTCGCTTTTTATTACCCGGTATGATTTTGATGACAAGAAGACTTACCTCTTGATTAGGAAGAGCTTGACCTCTATCCCTCTCCCAAATGCCCACTTGGTTACCTTTGAACCGGACAAAAACCAATATCTCCTTCCTATTACAAACCCTACCGCCCCTACCACCAGACAAGTAGCCCGTAGCACTCTCTCCTACGGAACAAATGCACAAGGACCAACCCAATCATCCTACAATTATGATGCCCCACCCGAGACCGGCACATCTTCCTCCGCCCAACCTTCCCAATACCTACTCGTTGATCCGAAAGTGTGGGAGCTCATGGAGGGCATGAACCTTGGGATTGGGAAGGTGCAATCCACCTTAGATGATTTTCGAACCCACGTCAACAAACGCTTTGAACAAGTTGACGACTCCTTGGGCCGAGCACACCAAAAAATTGATCGAATCTATGTGGATCAAGCTCTAGGCAACTACCCCCTCTATGAAGACTACGCTTCCCGGTGTATGGTCCCACCCGATGGCCCTTTTCCCTCTTACTTCAATCTACCAAATGGAGGGTACACGCAACCGGGGATTCATGGAGGCCTTAACTTGAACCCCGACTACTATAGAGCCCCTTCCTTCCAAACTAGTGGAGGATATGACTACAACCAAGGGGGTGGCTACGGTGGTTTGGGGGGGGGGGGGGGGGCTTTGATAGCCAAGGAGGTTCGGGAGCGGGAGGATACCACACCAACATCAATATGGATGCTCCATATAACACTCATGACAACCTAGGAGGGTTTGTTGGTAGTGGTGGTGGACAAGGCGGTAGTGGAGGTGGGTTCGGGGTGGAAAACAGTGGCTATGAAGGTAGTGGATTTGATGTGGATGATGATGGGTATGACGGGAGCGGATTTGGTGCTCTTGATAGTAGTTATGGTGGTAGTGGAAGTGGTTATAGAAACTATGGTTATCAAGGCGGCTATGATGATGGAGGCCGCGGTAAAGGAAAATGTGTTTGTTGAGGTCGATGATGATGATGAGGAGGAGGAATAAGAAGAAGAAGAAGCGGAAAAAGAACAAGTGGACTATGGCTCGGATCTTGATTGAGCCCTCATCTTTACTCCCACCTTGAAAAATCCAAAGCCAAGTATGATCTCTCCCTTAATCCAAATTTTCTCATTCATATTTAAATTTTCGTATGCATTTAGCTTATATGTAATATATTTAGCTTAGAAACTCATTTAGTTGCATTCATTTAGGCTTGCATTAGATTTAAAATTTGTAATATATCGTCACATTTAGGAATTGCATTCACTTAGTATACTTTGCATTGTAATTCAATATTGCATATAGATTAGATCACGCATTGCATATCTATTTGAAAATCACAAAAAAATTGAAAAATGACAAAACAAAACAAAAATATGTTCTTTTTATTTTGAATAAAATTTGCGTCTTAACCACACTTCATCCGTCATTGGATGTTGTAAATAATAAGTGTGGGGAGGAGGCCCAAAAAAACTACAAAAAAACAAATTATTTATTTTCAAATATCACTAAAAAAAATGAAGAAACACCAAAAATATGTATTTAATTTCCGAATTTCCTCCACATATGTATTTCCTTTGAAAATATGTAAATAAATAAGTGTGGGGAGGAAATTCTATTATTAAGAAAAATACAAAAACATGTTATTTCTTTTCAAAATATTTAAAATCCAAAAATATGTTATTTCATTTTCACAAAAAAATTGAAAAAACACAAAAATATGTTCTTTTATTTTTCCTATTCTTTCCTTATACTTTGTTCCATTGAGGATAATATAAATTTCAAGTGTGGGAAGGGAAATATCCACTTTGTGAATATTGTCTATACTTGTACATATACTCTTATCCTTGTAAATTTCAAAAAATTCAAAGAAAATGCCTAAAAATCGAAAAATTTCAAAAAATTACAAAAATATTGCATTGTATATATATGTTGGCTAACCTTTTGCATAGGCATTGACCATTTGAGGCAAAAGGAGCTAGAAGACCGTTTGGTAAACTCGTTCTAATCTCTTGCTTCTTTACCGTTCTTTCTTTATATATCTTGTATATTTGGAGGAGGATGGGATTTTGTGCCTTAGATGTCCCTTTGGGGGACTTTTGGATTGTTGGTGTTGATATGCTGTTAGATTTAGTAAATTTGTTGCACATCTCCTTTTTGTCATTTCCATCTCTTGCATGCATTGTCACATGTATATATATGTCGTGTTTTCTTCTTGTTGCACTTAGTTTGTATAAAATGTTTTGCTTGAAATGTGGTCAGGGGAGAGAAGCATATACCCCAAGGATGAGTCTTGTCCCAACCGTGACTTCTCCCTCCCCGTGGCTTGCACCCATGTCCATAGGTTAGCCGTGGGAAATTTGGGACCCGACTAACGAGACTAGGCCGCCTTGTGAGACCATTGACCGTAGGCTAGACCTAAGTCTCGACCTAACTAGTTATAAGTGAGGATTAGAGCCTCCTAGGGTTGGTACATTCATACCCAACCCTCATTTAGGATTGTGAGTAGGTCTCCTCGCGGGACGTGTTATGTCTAGACGCATAAGTGTGTCATTCAGTCCTTAGACCATGGTTTGCATTTCATTTTTTGTGCACAAGTAATGAAATAAAATTTGTTTTCACATGCATATGAACCTCATATAGCCAAATTGCCTTGTTTTGTCCCTTTCATTATCTCCCTTTTTGATTCACCCCCTTTGAGCCTTAGCCTTTCCATTTGACAAACCCACTTAATGAGCTACAATCCATAACCACCCTTCCTTGATCAAGAATTGGTCGGTTTTGTAGTAGTGTTGTAGGGGATGACTTGGGTCGTAGTGGTGGACAATGTACATGTCCACTTGGGTCAAAAGTTTTGGTGTACTTGGCATTATATATGAATAAGAGGTATTAATATCGAAATGAAAAACAAAATAGAAAAGTGAAAAAGTTTTAAAAAATTCAAAAAAGAAGTTAGTTGTGTTGTATATATATCTATGTGGCAAGAAAAGAAAAAGGCAAGAAACACCTCTCCTCATCATTTAAAGGTGTAGAAAAAGGCGTTGCTAAATAAAAGGGCAATTTGATGTTTTTCCAAAGTGAGTCGGGTTTACACAATTATTGCAAAATTTGGGAAACCGAGTTGTTGTTAGGGTGTAGATGTTACTCATTTGTTGAAATAAGAGGAGAACTTTTAAAAAATTTCCAATTTGAGTTGGGTTTGTGCAATGTTTGCATAGTGTTGGTCTTCAATTCTATGTTAGGGCATAGATGTATCTTATGTGTTGCAATAAGAAGTGGGATATGGTGTGTCGGTAATTCTTGATTTGAACTCCACATGTCCAAACGGTGCTTGCACCAATCCCGTTTCATCCTACTCCTTAGCCCCCTTACAACCCTTATTTCATGGCTTGTGCATTGTTACATTTTGCATCTCATTTGGACATAGGACGGTCTTACACATTAGACTGCGGGCACGTTCTCATAAGTCGTAGTAGGTGAGTATTTTTGGCTACTTTTTATCACATGAAAACACCTATTCTTCAATGAGTGATGAGTGAAAAACCGTGAGGATGTCGTGGACTTAGGTCCTCTTAGTCATGGCTCTTTTGGTTGAATCTTGTGTCGGCTTTGTAATTCTCGGAGGTCTAGTCCTTCTTTCCCCTTTCCCGCTCTAGAATCCATTTCTTGAGTTTTTTGGGACACATTAGAGTTTCCTGGGCCATGCCTAGGGGGTTGGCACCTCCTTTGAGACCCTGAGACGATATTTTCCCGACCAAGGCCATGTTTTTGAGCTGAAAATTCGGCCATTTAGATGAGGAGGTGGACCATTTTTTTGCTAGATGCATTCTATTACTTGATCTTTGTGCTTACATGTTAGATGCATTACATTTTTCTTGCAAGACCTCACTTGCCTCGTGAGTCGTGCTTTACCTCATAAGCACAACTACATGAGTTGAAATGGCGTAGGGTGCGCTAATACTCAATCGGCTTATATAGTAGAATATTTGAGTGATGCTTATATTGTGCACACACTCTTGATACTTACCATAGTAGCATCTTACATATTGATTTTAGACTTACTCAGGGACGAGTAAGAGTTAAGTGTGGAGATGTTGATGAGTGCCTATTTTGTGTCAATTTCACCCTTCTTCTCTATGCTTGTTTCCCGATAATAAGCGGTTTTTGACCCTTCTAGCCCGCATTTTGTAGCTTTAGTCCCGTACTATGAGCTTTATGTCCCTCCTTGCAGGTTTTGCATCGGGAAGAGGACTAAGGGAGCTAGCTAACGACCTTACAAGGCAAGCATAGGGAAGAAGAGTGAAGAAAAGAGCTACAGGACTCCCAGCCGGCCGGCCGACAGTCGGTCCACCGGCTGAGAGTCCCCTTATACGAGCTATGAGAAGAAGAGGTGAAGCAAGACTCTAAGCCGGCTAGCCGGCAGCCGGTCAACCAGCTGGAAGTCCTCCCTCAGAGCCGGTCCAGAGCCGGCGGCCGGTCAACCGGTCCACCATATCTGGCAATTTAATTGGCATCAAAAAGTTCCAGCGGGATATGCGCCAGTTCTTAGATCGGCGGCCAGCCGACCGGCTCAAACTCCCATCCCCGCATTTTGAACTTCCTTGTAATTTTTGACCTAAATAATTGTAAAACTATAAATACCCCTCTATTATTCATTTTCGACACACAACCCTAGATCTGAAAACTTTCCTTAATTTATGCAATCTTTCCTTAATCAAGCATTAATCTTTCCTTAATCAACATTAATTATTTAGTGAAATTAGCTTAATAGTAGTTGTTATAAATTGTTTACATTTGGTTATTGGGTTGTAATTGGGAGATAGTGAAAGATTTTCTTCACTAATTCAATCAAAGCAACCATATTTTCTCATTGTTGGTATGTTTCTCCTCTTAATTACTTTGTTTAATCAATTGTTTACATTTTAAGTTATCTTTTATAATTGTTTGAATTCATACCATGTCATCTCTTTTGTTAACTTGTTTTTATCCATTTGTTTGTATGAACAATTTGAACACGTGTGAGTAGAAATCCTTCTAGGGTTTAGGGGGAGTCTAAATGGAATAAATGGGCATGGTTGTATGATTATTTGGGTCTTTGGTGAATTGTTTATCTTTCTTATCATGCACACAAGGTGTTTGATGAATTGTGTGAGTGAAAGCACATGCCTTTCTTCATTATTGCTTAATTCCTCCATTGAATGAAAGTTTGTGGTGGTTTTGTTGTATGTTTAAGAGAAGTGTGATACTTAATGAAAGTTAGTGGTCACCTTTAGGATAATCAAGACATTGATTGTTCATCCTAGGATAAACCCTCATCATAGATCCCTTAAATCATCATGTTTACCCTTAAACCATTTAGATGAACCCAAAAGCCCTAGTCTTTTAATCAATCGTATACACTCCATCTAAATCACTTGCTTTAGTTAAATCTTGTAGTTTAAGCTTAAATCAACTCCTTTCATTTTTTTACTAGACTAGACTTCTAATTAAACTAAGTAGAAACCCCTCCATCCTTGTGGTTCGACCCCGATTTATACTACTAAATTGGGTTATAAATATTGTTGGTGATAAGAAACTCGACACTACATACATCTTACTCATCAGTACACTATAGATTATAAGATATGAAGTAGTAATAGTGTATTGACTATTCATATATGATAATCGCCTTTATCGTTTGAGTTTCTTTAAACTCATCCATTACTTTGTTGTATCCAAATGGGTTGTTGAGACAATATTGAACCCCATTGAAGTGAACTGGATTGACATAATATGCGCCCCTGGTTACTTATAGGAGGTGACGTCTCAAAGTGACTAGAGTGTGATGCGATTGATGGCAAGTTCAAGTGCCATAGGGTCATATAGGATGACTAGTCGATCACATAGACAGACTGTATGAGAAACTCTGTCGGGCAGTGACCGCTTATAGAGTTCTGGAAATTCATAAAGCCTGGTCGTGGCGAGAGCTACTATAGTATTCTTATGAGTCGAGTCTTTTGACTATAGACTATTCGCCCAAGTTGGCACAGGTTTCTGATTGGCTTTGATTTATACTCTACGACTGTCGTAACTGAAGTCAAATGAGTATATTTTGGGTCATGATGAGCTGTGGCTATACGAAGGGAATAGTGCGATAGAAATTGTCCACCCCCTTGTCAGGGTTGTTTAAAATCTCAGGGCCACTCGAGGAGTAGTGAACTGAAAATGCGTGGCCACGCTCGGAAGGTATTTACGGTAGATAATTTCGGTCAGACAGTTACTCTCCAGATCGAGGAAACCACTCAAGATATGATCAAATGCAAGTACGACCTACAAGACACCTTGCATTAAGTGGGAGATTGTAATAGGACTAGAGAATTGGTGATGCACACTTGTCTCGGACAAGTGGGAAATTTTTGGAGTATATGTCCTCAACAATAGTGCGAACACATGATTAAAATCATAATTAAATCTCATAGTAAGAATACGAAAGGGATGATAAATTAAATAGTCAATTGAACAACATTAATCGGTAACGATTGGCTGACTAGAGTTTCACGTTACTGTCATGTTGACGGTGGTGATCAGTTGATCCTAGACCTGTCAAAAATCGACCCGACCCGAAAACCCGACCCGCCCGACCCGTTTTTTTAGGGTCAAGGACCCGGTTTTTTCGACCCGTGACCCGATTGACCCTAACCCGTTTTGACCCGATAATTCCCGGGTCGGGTCGGGTCGGGTCCGGGTCGACCCGTCGGGTCAAGCATCTGAAAAAAAAAAAAAAAAAAAAAAAAAAAAAAAACACGCGCAAAAAGTGAAAAGGCTGAAACTAAGTTTCATGATTTCATTCTAATTTTCCCAAAATTTCACCCGCCTCTCTCTTTCTTCTCCCTCAAAATGGAAAACCCTAGACTCCTTCTCCAGATCTCCTTTTCAATCAATTAATTTCCAAATTTTAGTGTCGGATCTTCGTTCTCTATTTAGTTGCCTTTATTCCCTTTATAAGATGCGTCCAACCCCAACTCCAACTCCAACGAATCGGACTCGCCGTCGTAAGAATACCACCAGATCTCCGTCACCTCTAAGTCAGCAACCTCGGCATGGTGTGCCGCCTATATCAACCTCCCTATCAGCAGGTGAAGTCGTTCTCCTACTTGCAATTATCGCATTATTTGGCTATGTTGTGATGTCGAATTGTTGATCTCTTTAAGTCGTCCTCTTACTTTCTTGGTATTTATTATTGGGGTAATTGTTGTCATTATTTGGCTATGTTGTGAGCACACCATGAATTTCTGCAATTATCGCATTTTTTTTGATGTATGATTTGTAATTGAGCTGAACACTGTAATATCGTTGTGAATTTTGTTTTTCAGGAGTTAATTTATCGCTTTTTTGGATTTTATTTTGATATATGATTCGCAATTGAGCTGGATAATGCATTGCTGTTGTGAATTCTGATTTTTGAGAAATTAATTATTCGCGTTCTAGATTGAATTTTGGTGTATGATCTGCAATTGAGCTGATGCACTATTGTTGTGGATTATGTTTTGTGGAATTATGAATGAATGATTCTTTTATTGTCATCTAATAGTCCGTCGATTGTGATTCATGACATATTGACAATTGAAAACAACAATTTTATGTTTGACAACATGGATAAAGTTGCATATATGTAATCTTTAGCTGTAGAGTGTATAGGTTGACATAATTATGTGTATGTTGTTTAAACTTCATGATTGCCTGCATATTTTTAGAATTATATGTGGGAATATCGATTTCCTGCAATTTTATATAGAGTTCAATGTTTATAACTTCGGACTATAATCACTTCATGTATAGAGTGCTTTTCAAATACAAGTTCTTACACATTTTTCTTACTTATGTAGGTAATTCATCATCAACGCCTTCATCTCAAAATGATAATATACCAGCACCGAGTGTATCATCCGAAACTCGAAACAGAAAGTGGACTTCTCCGGTATGGCAACACTATAAACTATTTGACGCAAGCTTATTTCCTGATGGGATAGCGCGAGCAATTTGTAAGTATTGCGATGGTGGACCAACTCTAGCATATTCTGGTAATGGCACCTCTAATTTTAAAAGACATACTAAAACTTGTCCTAAACGTCCACTTTTAGGCGTCACTCATTTAACGAGTGATGGCAGCTTCATTAAGAAGATGGACCCTTTAGTTTATAAAGAAAGAATGGCACTTGCAGTAATACGACATGCTTTTCCTTTTTCATATGCGGAATATGATGGGAATAGATGGCTGCATGAGGGTTTAAATGAGAGTTACAAACCAATTTCTAGAAATACTTTAAGAAACTACTGCATGAAAATTCATAAAAGAGAAAAACAGATTCTTAAAGAGCCCGAGTAACTTACGGAAAAATTTGTTTAACAACTGATATGTGGACTGCATTTGTTGGCATGGGTTATATTTCTCTTACGGCTCATTACATTGACTCTGAATGGAATTTGCATTCTAAAATTTTAAATTTTTGTCATTTGGAACCACCTCATGATGCTCCTTCCTTACATGACTCAATCTATGCTAAACTAAAAGAGTGGGATATTCGAAGTAAAATATTCACTATTACACTAGATAACGCTAGATGTAACGATAATATGCAAGACTTATTGATGAATAGCCTCTCTTTGCATTCTCCCATTCTTTGTGATGGTGAATATTTTCATGTGCGTTGTGCTGCTCATATCCTCAATTTGATCGTGCAAGATGGTTTAAAGGTAATTGATAGTGGGGTGCGTAAACTTAGAATGGTGGTAGCACATATTGTTGGTTCTGAGAGAAGACTTATAAAATTTAAGGGCAACGCATCAGCTCTTGGCGTTGACACTTCAAAAAAGCTTTGTTTGGATTGTGTTACCAGATGGAATTCCACATACAATATGCTTCAAAGGGCAATGATATACCGCAATGTCTTTCCTACTATGCGAGGACCTGAGATGAAAAAGTTTGATCCCCACTTTCCCGAGCCCCCCTCGGAGGCAGAGTGGATCAGAATAGTGAAAATTGTTGAACTTCTAAAACCTTTTGATCACATTACAACTCTTATTTCTGGGAGGAAATATCCTACTGCTAACTTGTACTTCAAAAGTGTATGGAAAATCCAGTATTTGTTGACGAGGTATGCAAAGTGCAATGATACTCATCTAAAAGACATGGCTGACCTAATGAGGATCAAGTTTGATAAATATTGGGAAAATTATAGCATGATCCTTTCATTTGCTGCCATATTAGACCCTCGATACAAGCTACCTTTCATAAAATATTGTTTCCATGAGTTGGACCCCGAAAGTGCAGAATTGAAGACTAAGGTTGTTAAGGATAAGTTTTACAAGTTGTACGAGGAGTATGTCAAATATAGTCCTCACGTACTGAAGGAAACAAGTGTTCAAATGATACCAGACGAATTACCAGTAAGTATATTCTTTTCATAACCTGCTATTTTTATATTCTTTGATGATGTTTGCTGGTCGAGACTGAATTTCAGTTTATCTTGACAATAGTCTTATACTCTGATATGAGAGTTTAATTGTGTTTAAATTTTGAAGGGATTTGCAAATTTCGATGGAGGTGCTGTAATTGGAGGTTTATCATATTTGGATACATATTTGGATGATGCGAGGTTGGATCATACCTTGAATATTGATGTTCTCAAGTGGTGGAAGGAAAATGAGTCAAAATACCTCGTAGTGGCCGAGATGGCTAGAGACATATTAGCTATCCCAATCACCACGGTTGCATCTGAGTCCGCATTTAGCATGGGAAGCAGAGTCTTGACAAAATGGAGGACATCACTCTTACCGAGCACGGCTGATGCCTTGTTAACTACTCGTTCATGGTTGTTTGGCTTTGATGTGCAAGAAAGTAAGACAACTAAATTTCCTTTTTTTTTTTTTTTTTTTTTTTGTAAATTGTAATCTAATTTATGATGAAACCTTGAAAACTTATATGGTGGTATTATAATGGTGACAGGCGAGGAAGAACTACAAGATGTCAACGGTTTTGAGTTTGATTTGTCGGACTTGTCGCATTTGACTATCAACCCCGAAGATGAAGAAGATGAAGGAGATGAAGAAGATGAGGGCAGTGATGAACTTGATTAATGACTTGGTTGTGAGAGGGACTCACAAAGTCACAATGAACATTTGTTATAAATTGTATCTTATGGGTTTTAATTTGTAAATTTAAGTTAAGACTATATCTACTGTGTACGCACACTCTTTTTTTGTCAATGATCAAGTACTTTGAGAGTGTTGCCTATTAATTTATGGACTTATTCAATTCAATGTCACCATAAACGCGAAATTAACGTCAAAACATCCATCTAAACCAAAAAATGTACTTATTCGATCGAACTTTGATGCGGTAAACTTTTATTCCTCCTATTTTCGATTCACATGGCGGTAACAAACTAACAATTTTAAAAATAAAAGTTACCAAAAATGTACAAACGTTAAAAAAATGTAACAATTAATAAAAAAGACGAATAAATATAAAAAAACGTACTTGAAAAATGTAGAAATATATAAAAAAAAAGCGTTAAACCAAAAGTAATCAGCTGTTTTGACACATCCTTTGACCCGTATTCTGACCCTAACCCGACCCGTAACCCGTATAACCCGACCCGTATTCAACCCGACCCGTATTCTGACCCGACCCGTATGACCCGACCCGGGACCCGACCCGCCCGACCCGTTCGACAGGTCTAAGTTGATCCCTTAAGGTCACACCTATAGGATGAGACCCAAATAAATAAATAATTAATTGTATTCGATACAGATTAATTAATCCCTTATATGTATGAGTTGGATTTTGTATCTTATTGTAATGTGATTAAATAAGATTCGATTTAGTGGATTAATGTATTAATTTACTAAATTATATTGAGGTTTTATAAATATTTCGAGGTAGAGGTAATTAGTTATTTACATTTACAAGAGGTTATAAATTTAAATAACTAGCTATTATGGGACCCATTTTATGTTGATATAATGGTAAAATATTACTCAATAAGTTGAGTGAATATATGTTTATTAATTTGTCACATAATTGTTGTATGATCAAATTAATATTTAATTATGTAAGATAATTAAATATAAGACTTATAAGCATTTGTGGGACAAATATTATAAGACAAAAATGGACCAAAATAACACAAATGCACCGTCCAAATGGTAGGATGGTTGAGTTTTTTTAGTTTTGTCATTTTGTTGTTGGAAAGATGCTCCAACATATTATGACACCCTTTATTAACTAGCCTACCACCTACACTTATAGCATGTGATTTTTGAGAAGACAAATATGCTTTAAATAAGAGCATATGACCGGAACATCAAAGGTGTGTGAGAACACTTTTGTTGTTTTAATTTTTCCTCATTTTGTTCTCTCTAAGATGCTCATCTTTCAACACATGCAAAAACCTCAAAAACCACTCAAATACTAATATTTGAGACATATTATTTATCATAGCTCAAGAACAACTGAAGGTAGGAGACCTTACTTGTGCCCAAAGATTCGAAAATAAAAATGTAAGAACCATTGTTTTCTCATATTATTCCTTATTTAGTTATGCATGCACTAGATCTAAAGAACTAATGATTAAAATATTAATTAGTTCAACATTAGAAAAGTCTAATAATAGGTATATGAACCTAATATACGTAAGCAGTCCCCCAACAAGGACACAACCGCATATCTCTCAAAATCAACCATTAGCATCAATCCTCAAAAGCAGCCCACCCAGCTGCAAAAATTAATTTTATACCTATTTACTGGAGGCTTCTTTCTTAAGACGTCGCCCATTTCTCGTTTTGCCAAATTTACATCTTCTCACTCTGGGAGCTTCTCTTTCGAGGCGCCACTCGTCCTTTCTCCTCAAAAATCTGTTGAGTCTCAAATGCAGTCCAAAATAAAACCGCCCATAGTCTAGTGCTAGGTTCGGACGATGACAAGGTCTTGCTTCCGCTCTCCGAATCATCATGCCTCAGGGAAGGATCTCAAACAAGCAAACGAAGGCAAACATGTTTGGAAAAGATAATCAATTCGTGTTCCCCAATCGAGCGGACCTTCTACTCCAGGGATTTGATACATGTTGACACCCTTTCTTGGCTAGGAGTTGTACTTACATGCGCAAAGTCTGTCAAAGTCACCCCCGTGTCGTGACGATACTGAGTTTGCATCACGTTCACGACTTCCCATTTGTCAGTCTGTCAGTATACGTCTGTGTGAGTCAGTGTTGCAACAGTCACGTGTCTCCAATCTATCAAATCACAAGATTTATGATCACCAAAACTCAATATTAAGCTTCACAACTTTCAAAACTCCTATCTCCCCTCACGCGAGATATTACGTGCTAATTGCTTACATGCTTATGTGCTTATATGCTTGCATTCTACGTGCTTGTCTATGTGACTGCGGATTTGTGTAGTCACTAACCATGCAGATAATCTTGAGAAGAAAAATGCACTCCGACTGAGTACTGGGTTCTTCCCAACAAACACCGACCCATCAAATCCAAGGGCTTTAACCCCGTCGATTACATGGCATACGCTACCTCCCAAAGAGCAGCAACTCATATCCCCGGCGAGTCCTGAAAAGTTTCTAACTGAAGGGTTCTGTAACGATTTTCAACAGATATGAATTACAGAACTCCCAAGATCTCATGCATGTTAAGTATTAAGATTAAATAAAAGGGGTGATTAGCAAACTTACTTGGATGCGGAAGAATTCCAATAATATTCTAATAATAAGAAGTATAATAAAACCCAAATCGCAACTCCTTGAATAGAAATATAATCTGTGAGACCGTCTCACAATAACGCCCCAAGTGTTGCGCCTCTACCGGTATCCACACGATATGAGTATGTATGCTAGTACAAATCTAAGGGAAATTTTCTTCCTTTTTCTCCCTTGAGGTTTTGTCTTTCGGAAAATTTGATCATCAAACATCTCCCCTTATATCTCTATATATAGGGAGTTCAAGGAGAATCGTAGACTATCTAGGATTAGGAAACTCTAATAGAATAATCTTTTATTATTCTTATTACATTTAGAATAATTAATCTATATTAATTATAATTGCCCAAAACTCATCTAGTGTGTGACCCTGTAGGACCGATTAATACTACCCGAATCCTAACTCATTTTGGACTCGGACTACAAGCGGCTCCTAGAAGAACATTGTAGCCACATAGAATTAATCGGTTATATAATATTCCTGACATATGGGCAAACTAACTATTTCAGTCTCCCACTTGCACTTATGTCCTATAAGGCACCATAATCTCTTTGCTTCTATCTCTTCAGATGAGAATAGGGTAGGAGAATTGTCATACCAATAAATCTCTATCTCTTTTCTCGAATCTCTGATTTGAATTATTACAACAGACGATTGACTTTCACCTCGTCAGGGCATGGCCATGCACTTGTACAATTCCAACTCTTCGAGAGGCCGAAGATGATAAACTCATTTATCATAGGAGGAGCAAATCCCATTTTATCTAACCACATTCTGTCACACATTCCATGACAAGTTCAACCATCACCTTTATAGCCACAATTCACGGTTGACGTTTGATGATGTCAAAACTAGCACTTCACATGTACAGAATAGTCAAAGACTTAGGTCTAAAGACTACCAAACTGTGAAAGAAACTTTGTTGACACTAAGCGAAACCTTAACAAAGTTCTTTGACGGATCAGTCTAATACACATTCCAAACATGTATCCATGTGCCTGGTTTGATATCTCAATATCATGACTTACGGAACGTAGTCATCAACCAACTCACAACTAATCATTATGAGGCATAAGTGTCCCTTTCACTATGCCCTGATTAGAGACTTATATAAATACATTATCTTACAAAACAGAGTTCGATAACCAAGTCACGCACTTGGTGATCTGTTTAAACAATATATACTATTTTAGGACAAACATTCAATTATACGATAATTAAATGCAAAATCAACCTTTTATCATATAAAAGAACATGTCATACAAACGTATCAATTATATCGAACATAACCTCCCACTAAAATAAAGACCTCTTGGTAGTATCAAGACCACTCGCTAATGCGTCTTATACAAATCGCAGTGTTATGAGTTTTCATATTATAATTGCGAAAGAGGTTTTCTACGGGACATGCAGCCATTGCATCAATTACTATCTTACATACGTTTAATTTACCTTATCTGAATAAAGTAAAGTCAATAGCACACGTTTGATTCTTAAATCAAATGTACTCTTTGTTTCTTCATAAGCAACAAAAGTATATAGTTGTGTATATGTTTGATTTCCAAACCACACACTGTATTCGATGCTTCATAAGCAACAAATTACTCATTTTAGTTGTAAAAAGTCATAGTGTCGTACTTGAAACCATTTCAGCACATAATTACTTTCATTTAAACAAAATGAGTCCAGATTACAATCAGGAACCATACTTGTCTATTTGAAATTGATATCAATGTAACCAACTTACAATGATTATTTCTCATGTTGTCCATAATAGTCATCAAGACGAGATTGGTATCCACTCGTCATACGAGTACATAAACAACATCTTTGCAAGTATCATTGAGACAACAAAATGTCGTTTTCTTCATATGTATGTCATTAACATACCAAACCATAAAAGCGAATTATACTCCAATAACTTTCGTGTACATATAAAATTATCCTTATCTCAAATAATTCAAAACACTTCTGAATCATTTTATTGAGATCGAAAATTCTAACCTCTGGATACTCGTTTTAAAAACTTTCTCACTTGCCTAACACACTCTGATAACGTGAATCTCAAAGTGTGTCTGACACAACTTATTGCATATTTCCATTAATGAAAACTACATTATTCACGTATACCTGTCAAATCTCCTTTCATGTATGTTGACATGTGCTAGGAGAATCCAAAATCTATATGGTTACAGCACCATCGGGGTATCAACCTAAGTCCAAAACTTTGTAATGATATATGAAACCATTTTGAATTCATGGCCTCTTGCCACTTTACACTTTTTTTTTGAGTTGGAGCTCATTATTGCTTCCTTAAAAGTCAAACTTATGCGGGCTTATTTATAGGTGGTACATTCATGACTTTTCATGGATCTTAGCCATCTTCATCAACATTTGATGAGAATTCCTATGAATCTTGATCTTTTCAAGAATATTCTACTCCCACTGTTTCTTTGGAGACAATTTTCACATTGAGAATCATTTCAAGTAACAAACTATTTGTACTTGCATGAGACGTAAAATTAATATCCTACCTTAGGATAATCCCACAAAGTACATGTCAAATTTGAGTCGAAATTTCAGAAAACTATTTTTTTTTAAGTTTTAAAGACCTCAAATATTATTAAAATACTATATAGGAACAATTCCCTTACATATCTTATATGTAATGTATATTCATTGACTTAGATGGAAACAATTTTTAAATTGTGTACCTAGATAATTTCGAGCGTATAAAATAGTGAGATATGCATGACTCATCATAGAAAGAACCATATCAAAATAGGGCTCTTCTTATCTTATAACACATAACATTCCACAATCATTTAGAAAAAGACCACCATTAAAATAAAAATTAGTATGATATTTCCCATTTGGGACAAACCCGCATAGTTATATCTTTGTGACATTCCCAAAATTCCACATACCAATTTTAGTTAGTGATGTCCTTTAAGGAAAACAATTTTTCCCTAATATTCTTACTGTGAAACTTTGATTGTTCTTCTTAAGACTAGTAGTGAAACAATTTCATTACTATTATGATGATCATAAACATTTGGTTCAAGTTTCCCCATCTCGATCAAAACGAGCGATGTTGATTGTCTTCCTAAGTTGACCTTTACTTCAGTCCGAGTCTATTTCAAGTAAACCTTTTAAAAAAAGCAGACTAATGTTCATCGTATGAACATATGCATAATTACTGAAAATAGTAATTATGATGAAGTATTAGAATCTCATTCCTTAACAACATCACTTAATTAATCCACACATATCTGAATATGTGTGACCAAACTAGTCGGTTGCCCTCTTAACAATTTAGAGGCACGTTACAGTTTTTCCACCATTTAAACAAAATCCACTTGCCGTAGTTGATCCAAATCAACAAGGCTTAAAGTTCCATAATCATGGAACTTCTTTGAATGTTTCTTGTTTCTTGGCTCATAAGACAATGTTGTAAGCGCGTAAAACTCGAGTCATAAGACTTGAACCCTTTTGTATTTCATGTCATAGATGAGATTGAACAAAACTAAAATTGTCTTAACAAGAAAGAGAACAACAATTGTTCTTTATAAAATATTAATTCAATTTATGTCCAAACATGAAAGAATTAACATTTTTCTAACGTCAAATGTAAGAATAACTATTATTCAAATAAATCTAGTTTTGAACAATACAACATTCAAATGAATAACTTCTACGCATAATGCATTTCCTCATTATATACGTAGATCTATTTCATTCTTTACCATTATCCTACTCCACATGGCATTACATTCATAATGTAAATACCATCTTTGGTATCTTATACCTTATAGTAGAATATTCGTAGTAACTTTTACTTCTATAACATACATACTTCATTTAGAAGTCATATTTCAATAGCTTTCGCAGATCTTCAAGACATTTCTAAAAGCTATCTTTCCAATGTTATCTGTCATTATAATAATGACATTAATCACTAAATGATTTCCATACATGTTTAGACATTGATCTTCAGGTTGGACTTGACAATGATTGTCCATTCCACCATTACCAGTGTCTAAACTCATAGCTCAAAGTCTCTTTACTGATGAACTCAAAGAACATTAGTTTTTGATTCTTCTTGATATGAAACTCAAGTGTCACTAAGTGAGAAATTCGCTTTTCACAATGAATTGAATATAACTTAAGGTATAACTGAAACAGTTTCAATCATCGACCATTGATGAGAAGGATATCCAATTAATCCAAATTATCAATATAATTATGTCATAACAATGACAAGTGGGCTAAGTGGATCATTCCACATATTTTTCTCACTAAGCGGAAATAATTTCATTATTTTAAACAATTGTCACATATGGTACGAATAGCCATCATTATGACTTTCGGTATATAGTCTAAACTATACATTAGCATTAAGTATGGTTTGATAAAATTTCTTTTGAAGACAAACTTCACTTTGCCTAATTGAGAACAATTCTCAAAGAAACCAATCTATGAATTTGAACGATTCAAACTCACTTGAAAAACATGACAACAATGATAAATTACAACTATCAACATATGCAAAACTAAATCGATATATTAATATATTGTGATTATCTTAACCAACTTAAGACACACAATTTGTACGACATTCTTAAACAATTTTAAGATTCATTACACACACACACACAACCCTCATATGTGCATAGTATCCTAGAATCCTCAATCATATATAACTTGAGTGAGCTTTGGCTCATCGCCCAAATTACACATATCAAGGTAGGCATCACATGTCAATCGCACCAAATGCGACTCCTAGTCGTCAGGTAACATTTTATGTGACTTGACTATTTGCCCCCAAAGTCCAAAACTGTTTTGATGACCTTCTTAAGTGAACAAAATCTCACGTGTGGGTAACTGTTACCCACCTGTTCACCTTATATAGAAGAAGCACTCTACTTTGGCAGACAGTACTTCCAACGATACAAGTATTTTACAGTCATTAATTTGAAAGGGCATTACTTAATATTTTAATTGAGGGAATATTGAGTCATACATGACACTGGTCCTAAATATGACGCTAGTTCTCTTAAGAAAAGGGTATAAGGGAACCTAGCCGTTCTAATCAACACATCAAACTTCAATTAATATTTAAACATCATATATAAAAAGTAATATACAAACATTTGTAAATTAGAACAAGTCAAGTTAAGAACCCAAAAACGATTCATAATCGTCAACAATTCATAATTGTTTGTTTTTAAACATCTTATGCAAAAACATAATAACATGGGTAGATGATACGTATCATTCAGAGTATATATACATTAAATAAAGATATAAACATAAATCAATACAATATTGTAACAATTAATCAATCAAATTGATTAAAACCCAAAACCAAATTATGAAAAATCAAAATCATAATTTTTAATCAAAAACGACCTGGAGGTCTACCAAGACGTCAGAAGATGGCTTAAAAACGCCGAACCTGCTATGCAGTCTTGTTTAGAATGCCGTTTACACTCGAAAAACACTATTGTACCATCAAAATCCGACACTCGAAACTGATGAACAGTAACATTCCGTGAACAGTTCTCATGAACAGTATCCCGTACGTGAATAGTGTTTTGCGAACAGTAATTTGTTTTTCTTTAATCAAAATTAAAACCTGATTAAACAATTTAATCACCTAATCAAATTAGGGTTTATTATATATCTAATCTAATTAGATCCAATCAAACTGGAAATTTTAAGACACTCTTAAAATAGGCATCTAACAACAAATTAGGGCTTTGTTAAAATCAATTAAAATAGGGTTCTTTTAATCGAATTAAAGGAATACATCATAATATCAAATACTAGATTTTGTGCCCGTACGTTGCACGAGTTATAATATTGGTTTACCTCTAATTATTATGGTAAGTATGATTTTTTCGATGCATACGGGTAACCTAATATAGTCTTGAATATTTCCGCTTCCAAAACGTTGTTGGGGATGTTTATTAATTAAAAAGGACTTGGCTACAAACTTACTTGAAACACTTACTTGCACGAGTTTCCTATATTGTCTTGATTTATCAATCAATATATATATATAAAAGAGGCTTTGTATACTAAAATATTTTTTAACAATAGTGTGTTATTATACTACCCCATATTTTAGTAGTTATATAATATACATTCATTTAAATTCTTCTACGGATATGAGAATATGAAATTAGAATTTTGGTTCAATTCCTAATAATATAGGATTGACGATCGGTAGATATGATCACAATTCTCTTAGTTGTTTTTATTGACATCCCACGGGCTTTTTCTTTTTTTCTTCATAGGTACATTCGGACTTTATTTATGAATAACCTTTAGATTGATATGAAGATGGTTATAGAGATTAGAGAATCATTATATGATTGGCCCTAAGGATACATTAAGGCCTTAGACTCTTATCACATGGAATTTGGCTTACAATTTTAAGGTAGACAAATCCAACGAAGGGTAAATCACAAATTCACAATCAAGTTAACTCCTAGACAAATCAAATTTCTTTTGCTTGTGCGTGTAGTTTATTTATATAATTATTTAATTTGTTTCATCTACATATCGAGTTGTAAGTTTTATGAGGTATAAATATGTAACAATGCTTCAATTTCATATTCCTAATCAACTGATCATTTGATCGCTTTAATATCACATTGAATTGGGCGGTGGTCATTTTATTTTGTATATGTACATAGGAATAGTTTATAATTTGGTCATTAACATATACTATAACTCGAGTTGGTGTACATTTCTAAGTGTTGTATTATTATAATTATGATAATAATTATTATTATTATTTATTAAGCTAAATTCTTTTTTTTTCTACTTCCTCAATTCCAATTTCATTGTCCCCTAATTCTGGTTTTTTTTACTTCCTCCATTTCAAATTTCAAGTTCATTGTCCCCTGTTATTGTCGTAGTTGTATCCTCATCCAATATAAACTTCAGCTAATCTTGCTTGTGACGTGCTAATCCCGTCACAAACTTATCTCAGCTAATTTCCATCTACATGGTAGACGGTTGTGGAAGAATAACTTTCTCAAACACTTTTACATATATAAACGTATTTAATACAAACTCCGAGAGATTATTGCGCACAAAATAGATGTAACACATGCACAAACTCTCCTCTGAAAACGAATTAGAAAAAAACACGTAGTGTCATGAAGCGATTTCAAGCTAAGAAAATTTGGGCAACGTACTTATATGATGCATGTTTATACAATGGATTCGATGAATTAGGGGCCTGGACTTGAATTTTAATTAATAACATCAAATATAGGGGTTTGTAACAATCCCGATAATACCATTGAGTTAAAATATCATGGGGTAAAATCCATAGTCGGTGTGAAATGAAATTTGCTCCCGATAATCTATAGTCTTCATATAATCCAACATTAGCGCTATTATCGATCAAAGAATTTGTTTTCCATGAAGTTTATATTTTAAAACCATTAAATTTTTGGGTGTCTTTTCCGTGGCAAAAGACGAAATGCTCCTGAAATAAAACATACAAAAATAAATCGTAGTTTCTTATTCATGGACAAAGATTACTCTTTTATGAACTTTTTGCCGTTACTTTTCAATACCTTACCCTCTCCCAAAAAACAAAATAACCAAACTCTCTCTAACTCTATTCCTCATAAAATTAATCAAATCCGTCAAATTATTCAATTATAGACTCTAGTTCTCATGTCGATCAAGTAATAATTCTAATTTATTAATTTTTTAAACTATGCTATATCAAATAAGAGAAATTAAATTGATTTAGATTAATGAAATTAGGGTTTAGAAGTTATTGTCAATATAAAATATGGAGCGTAGTGGTCCTTTGATCTCAATAAATCCTAGCTTACCTGCTAAGCGCTCAATCGAATAACTCAAAAAAAATGTTGACAACTACAAAAGCTGTGCACTAAAGTCGAACAAATCGTTACGCTAATCTGCCAATAAAAACCTCCAAGTCACTTCATATAATACCATTGAGTTAAAAAATTGCCTTATTTTAAAACCATCTAAGCATTTTTAATGGTATTCGTGAGCTAAAGGTAACTGCTTTTAACCTTTTGATTATTTGATTTTATAATTTAGATCTATTCATGCAACACATTAAATTTGTATGTAAAAAATTACACCCATAATTTTAACTAAGACTTCAATCTTGATATCATCCATTATCCAATTAATCTGCAACCAAGCAAACGAAATCCAATTAATTAGTGTATAATAGAATTAACCTGGCAAATTTACATCACTATAAAAAAGACCAAAATCTTTGATCATCCATAAATTGATCATTATGCAAATGATTAATTTAGACCCAGGCCAAAATAAAAATCGCTAAAAAATATTAACATATACAATCTTAAATTTCAAAGAAATACGATTCAAATTGAAATTGGTGAATCTGAGAAACAATGATTGAATTAATAGAAGTCTCAATGATGTTGGAATTAACTAAAGTAAAAATCGAACCTTAAGAATAATTATCATGAACATCAACAAATCTTATTCACTACCTCCTGCATGTAGACAAATTAAAATTATAGTCAGATATATATAATTAATAATGGAAATAGTTCATCATGTATTACATATATTGCGTGGAAAAAAAAGAGCTGTAATTAAAATCATCATCAATCATCAATTAATGGTAAACAAAATAAACATGACAAAAAAAAATCACACGCACAACTTTTTTTTCGTGGAAGTGGAGTCAGGGTGTGTATGTATATATAATGCATTGTATAACCCTAACACTTTTGTTAGATTAAGAAGTTGTAAACATGTCAACTTTGTTTATTTTATGTTATCATATAAAAATTTATATATAATAATAATATATTTCTTTATCTTATAAAATTTTAATTTTAATTTTTATTTAAAGTGTTTTTAAATAATTGGAGTCAACCATATTATTTGTTGCTTTTTAAATTGCACGAGTTTGTTTTTTAAATAATATCTGATAAATAAATATAAAATTTTGGGGGATAATTTACATATTAATATATCTGTTTTAATCTCTATCTTATTTAAATTTTATCATTAATATTTTTTTTTAATTTCTCTATTATTTATCTATTTAACGTGTTTCATTAAAGTTGGAGTCTCTAGAATTGCCTGAAAAAAGCCTCTTTTATATATATATATATATATATATATATATATATATATATATATATATATATATATATATATATATATATATATATATATATATATATATATATATATATATATATATATATATATATATATATATATATATATATATATATATTGATTACGATACAAGTCAACATCTATTATGATACAATCCTAAATTTAATGTTTAACAACATACAACAATTGCATTAATTGAACTAATTCAATTTAAAAGCCCTAATCTTGTAACTCTAGAACAAAAACATATATACAACAATTATATCTAAAGGCGCAACCTTTTAATCTAATAATTAACAATACATGTTCGCTCTGATACCACTGAAGGGTTCTGTAAAGATTTTCAACAGATTTGAATTACAGAACTCCCAAGATCTCATGCATGTTAAGTATTAAGATTAAATAAAAGGAGTGATTAACAAACTTACTTGGATGCGGAAGAATTCCAATAATATGCTAATAATAAGAAGTATAATAAAACCCAAATCGCAGCTCCTTGAATAGAAATATAATCTGTGAGACCGTCTCACAATAACGCCCCAAGTGTTGCGCCTCTACCGGCATCCACACGATATGAGTATGTATGCTAGTACAAATTTAAGGAGAATTTTCTTCCTTTTTCTCCCTTGAGGTTTTGTCTTTCAGAAAAATTGATCATCAAACATCTGATCTCCCCTTATATCTCTATATATAGGAAGTTCAAGGAGAATCCTAGACTATCTAGGATTAGAAAACTCTAATAGAATAATCTTTTATTATTCTTATTACCTTTATAATAATTAATCTATATTAATTATAATTGCCCAAAACTCATCTAGTGTGTGACCCTGTAGGACCGATTAATACTACCCGAATCCTAACTCATTTAGGACTCGAACTACAAGCGGCTCCTAGCAGAACATTATAGCCACATAGAATTAATCGGTTATACAATATTCCTGACATATGGGCACACTAACTCTTTCACTAACTCCCCAGCGAGTTCCGATTTTTAGATGAAAGTTACCCATGTCTTTCAAGATCCTCGCAACATCATTCATGATCCCGACGTAGCGTTGTCCCTAAATGGTTTTCCAGTGAGCCTTGCTTAGATGATTTATCCCCATGGAGTTCGTTTAGGACCCTCAGCAAGTTGGAGTTTGTTCCTCCCTAGCCAAAACTATCAACGACAACCTGGTTGGAAGTCATTACCGAACAGTATTTTAAAATAAGCCCGATATTTTAGGCTATTTCCCGCAGTCGATCTTTTGACCATAGATGGCTGGTGAGCCTCAAAACGCATCTTCAACATGGCTGGTAAGCCTCAAAATGCACATTCAACATGGCTGGCGATCCTCAAAACGCACCTTCAACACGGCTGGCGAGCCTTTGCACGCAAATGATTCAAGGACATATCCCGAAGATGCCTCAGGTGTAGACTTGGCAAAAGTATACCGAACCCAAAAAACTGATCAAAAATACCTGAATCGACACCTGACCGTACATTCGAAAGGTATAACTGAAATTCACCCTGAAACCTGAATCGATCTGAACTGATTCGAAATCGAACCGAATTTGTAATATCCGAAGTAGACTCAAGATTGAATGAACCTGAACTGTTTCAACCTGAATTGTTTTAATCCGAATCGATATATACCTGAACCGATTTTAACCTGTACATTGATGACTGAAACCCAACATTGAAACCCGAAACAACCCGAATGTACCTAAGCGTCACATCTAAATTGTCTTCTTGTACATAAGTGTCACCCATTTGACATCAATGAATTAATATTATATCGTAGTTATACAAAAAAACATTATATATTACTTTTTAAAAAAAAAAATATTTGTATTATATCCAATGTTTTGAAGAAAGACCTAATCCTTTGACATCCGATCCGATTATGACCTGAATCGAATCTCATCTGCTCTGATATTGACTTGACTCGAACCTTATCTGCTCTGATATTGACCCGACTCGAACCTGAACTGACCCAAAATATCTACAACCGATTAAAAGTGAAAACTGAATTCAACCCGAGTTGAACCGAATCGAAAAAAAAAAAAAGATAAACCGAAATAACCCGATTCGAAAGTAATGTGACTCATATTTGAGCACATTTAGTCCCCGAATTAGCCTCGTTCCTATGCTTTATAGTGCATAATTGGGTCATTTACTATCTCTAGTTTCCCATTTTGCATATTCTTTGAGGTTTTGATCCCTTGGTAGGAAAGGAGTGCAAACCTTGCATTTTCATGGCGAAATGGAGCTAAATTGATCGCATTCAATGACCAAGCATCAAAGGGAAGACGATACTAGAAGACCTATGTAGATAATGAAGTATATTGGGCAATGATGAAAGGATCCTTGCATCCTCATCAAGATCCCCGCAGATTGTTGAGGAAAGAATAAAAGAGAAGTGCCTGACTCACAATCCGAGCGGATTGCTGCCAATCCGAGCGTCTCCCTGCCCAGCAATCCGAGCGTCCTGACATCAAGACGCTCGTCTTGAAGCCTCACAATCCGAGCGTCTCCCTCAGTGATCCGCTCGGATCTTCTTACAGGAACCACCGTGCCAGCTTCCAAGACGCTCGGACGAGCATATCCATGCGGGACTAGAAAAACGGAGATGCGCAGCTCCTTGGAGAGGAGCACTTCCTCAAGTTTTCTTAAGAGTCTTAATAGTCATTTAAGCCCTTGGTAACCCTAATCTTTGTACCTAATCTTTAGTATAAATACCCCTTTGTACTACCTAGATTAGCATGCAATCTTAATACTCTCTTAATCAAGTTGTAATCAATTAGTAATCTCATCTTAATCTTATCATCAACTCTTAATCTATTATTAATACAAATCTCATTTCTTAATCTTCCCTATATTTCTCTATTGTTCATTATTTATTTTGGGTAATTAGAAGATTATTTGGGTTTATTTGGAGGATTGACAACCTTCCATCAATCATCAAGTACTTCTATTAGTCTTTGCTTTATTATTTGGAATCATCTTCATAGGTATACTTCTCTCTTAATCCTTTTTAATTTTTGTTCATCATGTTTTGCCTTGCTAGTATGATTGACAACCTTGTTAGCATGTTAAACTTGACAATGAGTGAGTAGTTTCCTTAGCTAGGGTTAATGGGGAATTAGGGGAAACCAACATGGGGATTGATTCATGCTTAATCTAATATGTTTTCATTATTAATTTGCTTGTTCGTTGTGATTCCAACTTATGCACATGTTATATTTGATGAAATGCGAGCCTATGAATCCTTGCATTTTTTACCCATCACTTACCTTTTCAATGAGACTTGTAAGACATAAACCAACTCGAGTCTCATTAGACCATGCATGTAGTTGGATAGGAAGGACTAAGTCGACTTGTAGGTGTTGTACAATCTAATCGATTCGGCTCCGGGACCCAAACCTTCTTAGGGATTGTAAGATATACACTAACTCGATCCCATCACAACAATAAGTGCTTGCATCTAGTAGAGAACATGTTTGTATGATCAATCCCATGAATCCCCTATGAACCCATGACACCCTAGTGCTTTTATTCAATTGTTTACATCTCATTTTAATCATCTTGCTTGTTTTCATTACTTTATTTATATTGTTGATTAGTTTAGTTGATCTCCTACCTCAACCCAAGTTGTGACACCCCTAGACACAACCATTTGCAATTGAAAATCCTACATCAATACCCGTCCCTTGGGATCCGACCTTTACTTGCCTCTTTACTAAGAGTAGTTTGTAAAGTTATAAATATTGTTTTGGTGAGGTAACTTTTGATGACGAGTAAAACCTTCGCACCAAAAATGGCGCCGTTACCGGGGACGGTGTTAACTTGATTTGATTTTCTTTGATTGTTTTTAGTTGTGCCTTTCTTTACCTTGGGGAAGTCAAAACTCCTCAAGGTTTGTTCTAATTGTTTTCGAGTTGTTTGATATTTTGCATGTCTAGGAGATCACAAGGTAACTTGTTACCCATTGATCTTGAAATTGAAAGAACTTTGACCAATAATAGAAGACTTGCTAGAAATACTTTGAGAGGTATTGGTGAGATTATGGACATTCAACCAAATAACATTGAGTTTACCAACCCTTTTGCAAGGGAAAGATAGGATAACCCAACACAAAACCAACCACAAAATCAACCCACAATGCCTAAATTTTCATCACATTCCGTACCAACCCAGGAGAACCTACCAAATGGTACTCCCATAGTACACACCACAACATTTAACCGGTAATTTCATTGCAAAATCCGTATTTATACAATTAGTTGAGAGAAGTCAATTTGGGGGGATGCCTAGTGAAGACCCTCATTCTCACATGGAGACTTTTTGTGACTATTGTGATGCAATTTCTCAAACAGGAGTTACTCAAGACCAAATCCGATGGGTCTTATTTCCTTTTTCTTTGATTGGTTCCGCGAAACAATGGTTGAAGAGCCTAGATAAGGCTACTCTTGGTATTGACTCTTGGAAGAAATTGGCACTTGATTTCTACAAAAAAATTATATCCTCCGGAAAAGACTAACATGTTGAGAGCCCAAATCACCGGGTTCAAACAAAGGGATGAGAATATTTGTATGAAGTATGGGAGAGATTCAAGGACACTTGCCGATCTTGTCCACAGCATGGACTTAGCGAGTGGTTCCTTGTACAAAAATTTTGGAATTGTCTATATGAAGACTCTCGAAACATTCTCAATATGGGATCAAATGGTATGTTTACCGAAGTTGATGACAATCAAACATGGAACAAGATTGAAGAAATGGCGGTCCATAACTCGCAATATAGTAGACCTCGGAAAGCTACTAGAGGAGGAAAGCATGAGGTGGACTCTATTACTCAATTGGGTGCTCAACTTAGTGCTCACATTGACACCATTAATTTGAAGTTTGAGAAGGTCATGGCTAAACTTGATGAGGCCTCCAAATCACCTAAGCAACATGTTAATGCTATGGTAGCATCTTCATCAATTCCAAGTGGAGTATGTGAGAATTGTGAAACTTTGGGACATGACCAAAGTGAATGTAGGGGAACAAGTGAACAAGTAAATGCTTTCCAAGCATACAAGAGTGGTACCCCTTATTCCAACTATTACAATGAAAACACCAAATTCCATCCAAACCTCTCATACAAAAGCCAAAATGTTCAAAACCCTCAAACAACATACACCCCACCTCCAATGAGAAACCAAGCTCAAAGACCCTTTTAGAACCAAGGCCAAGGTTATCAAAATCAAACTCCATACAATCAATCCAATGACCAAGGCTTTGATGTTCAAAAAGCGGTCCTCCAAATGCAAAAGAACCAACAAGAATTTTTCACTCAAATGCAAAAAGATAGCCAAGCAAAAGACATCACCATCAACAACATCCTAGCCCACACCAAAATGTTGGAAACCCGGCCAAATGTCTCAATTAGCATCTTCTAGCTCTCAAAGACAAAAGGGGCAATTACCACCTCAAAGTAATCCCCCAAGACATGAATCGGTGAATGCTATCCATTTGAGGAGTGGTACAAGGTATGAAGGGCCAAAACAACAAATTAAGGAAGACATTGTGGATGCTAGTGACAAGGAAAGAGTTGTGGAAAACTCTAGGGAAGAAGAACACACCATTCAAGAAGTTTCAAAGAAGAATGAAGAGAAGGTTAAAGAGAAGGAGCCTATTGTGATTAGAATTCCATTTCCAAGTCGTCAAGCTAAGCCTTAGTGATTTGTTGAACTAGTATTTGTGACGGAGTATATGCTCTTAAATTCGTTCCCCTTTAGTTGACTCCGCCACTTGATGAGGAAGTGGCTATTACTTTTGTTGATGCATCTTGTTTTTTTTTTTGTTATGTGCTTCATGTCAAGATGTGTCCAATTTTCCGCAAGCCCCCACTTGCCTTGCATCGGAATGCATACCTCATTGTATTTCAATGTGAGTTGAAGGGACGGAGAAAGCCCGTTAATTGCCTTTCGTCGGATATTATTAGTTTAGCTAGTTCTTTATATTATGGGTCACAGTCTAGTTTAAATGAGCTTAATCGAGGACGATTAAGGTTTAAGTGTCGGGAAATTTGATATCGTCCTAATTTAGGACGGTTTAGCCCCGTCCAATTACCTAATCCGACTCATTTTGTGTGCTTAATTGTCTAATAAGCTCATTTATTTACTAATTTATAATAATTAGTCGTATTAGTTTATAATTAATAATTAATTGTATTTATGTATAATATTAGTATTATTATTATATTAATTTAATGTGCAGGCAAGATGGGAAAGTGAGGTGAAAGAGCAAGACGGGATTATGAGAAGAAATGGTGGAGGTGAAAATAGGCAAAATCATGGAAAAATAAACTAAGTAAAGGAGCAGCTGCTAATTTCAGACGGTCTTTGCTGAGCTTTTACTACCACCTCCGGCCACCGTGGCAGCCACCACTCACCACCACTCACCACCCTCCACTTCCAACATCACATCCCAACCATCCACGACCACCATGGACCACCGCAACAGCCACCACGAACCCTTCTTCCACCCCTAGCCACAAACAAACAAACAACACCCATCTTTCAACCACCATTAAAGCCACCACCAGCCACCATACCAACATCCCACGACCACCAATGACCTCCTCCCACTTCCACCTCCACAAAACCACCACCGAAGCCCACCACCGACCACCAAGGTGGCAGCCACAATTCAGTTTTCGATCCCCGCGCGCGCTGCTTTCCCCTATTTTCGCACTCCCTTCTTCCCTGAGCCGGCACCCCGGCGACTGCCACCACGACCGGCTGGGATACTCCCCACAACTCCCTCCATTTTCCAGAAGACTCCCAGCCGGCCTTGTGACTGGTAGCCGGCCAACCGGCTCGCAACACAATTCGCATCAAATCGTACTCCCAGACGGTCCACCGTCTGCTGCCCCCCATCCCGGCTGGGAATACAATTGATTTCGCTCCAGTTTCCAAGAACCTCCCAGCCGGTGCCATCATCGACGGCCGACCACCCAGCTGGGACATCTCGTGTTGCGTTTTTGTTTCACCTGTCTCGTCCTTTCTTCCCCTTTTTGTTTTAGTTTTGGTATCGTGTCATTAGTTTAGAGAAGAGTCGTGTCTTTTAGTTAGTTTATTTATTACTATTATATTATTGTTATTATTACGTAAAATTATTATTATTAGTAGTAATTAGTAGGAGTAGTATAAAAACATGACATTAGCAATAGAAAAAAAAAAGCTTACCTTAGACAATCAACACCACCTTACATTAGACTAGATTAGATTAGAAATTATTCTCTCTACTATTCCCTCAAAATATGTAAGAACCCTAATTAATTTATTTATGCTATCAATCCTTCATTAATCAAATTATAATCTTTCTTCCATATTAGTCTAATTCCTCTCTAGTCCATTCAAGATCTACACTAGTTCAATTGTTTACATTTAGATTAGGTGTTGTAATTAGAAGCAAGAAGAGATTCATCCTTTTATTTTCAGTCCAAGTTCCTTCCTTTAATTAGTGTTGGTATAATTACTTCTATTAATTACTCTTTATTTCAATTGTTTACATGTTTATTGCTTGCTTAATTACTTGTCTTAATATTATGTTTCCTCTTATTATTTACTTGTTCATTTGTTCATATTTTGCTTCCATATTTATGATTATATTTAGTGAGTAGATTGAGACTAGGGTTAGGGGAAGCTCTTGTGGGTAATGGGTCGGACTTGAGTTGTATTTATATGCAAATTGTTATGGGAAATTTGTCTTTTAACTCATGCACACAAGGTGTTTGTGGAAATGCTTAGATGGGAATTTGAGTCTTTCACCTCTCCTATTGACTACCCTTTGAGGCGAGAGCTTAAGATTGGTTAATAGAGTTCTTAAGTTTGGCATAGACAATTACCCATGTTCATTTGTTTACATATTTCATTGGATGTCGGTTTCTTGTCTTGTGTTTTGAGCATGTTCGGGGGAACGGCTTAGACGAGAGTTTGGTCTCCCCCTTGCTCGGTTTGACTTTCTAGCGGTGAGAGTCGGGCCTAGTTAGACCACATTAGATAGGTGGGTTAGGACTAGTTAGGACGAGGGTTCAACTAGTCTCGACCCAAGGACCGTCTCATATCAAGAGATAGAGACACACCTAAACTACACCCTCCGTTTTATCTTTCATTTCGACTCATACATGACCCATTCTACTTGGGTGACCCCGACACCCTAGTTTCCCTTTTTATTGTTTGCATTGTTTATTTAATTGCTCATTTATTTCATGTCATTAGCTTAGATATCTAGCATACAAACCATTTAAACCTTATTAATTGGCTAGACTAGAACTAGTGACAAAGACTTGTAGCCTAACCCCACCATCCTTGTGATCGACCTCGACTTACCCGACTTTACTAGTTAGGTATCGAGCTTTATAAATTTGTTTTTGATAAGGGTGTGACGACTTTACCCCACTATCAAAATGGCGCCGTTGCCAGGGATGGTGCTTTATTAGATATAGGTCTTTGTTGAGTTTTAGGCTTAGTCACTTTTATTGCTTTTGAAAAAAAAAATGGACTATTCTTGTGGTATGCGTGATTATTCTACTTGTTGTGACTCTTGTGGTGGTTATGGACATGATCTCACTCGTTGCCCTTCATATGCACCCCCTCCTCAATTCTATATGTGTGATGTGCAATGTGAATCATGTGGAAATTTTGGACGTACCTTTGATATGTGCCCCTCAGCCAAAATGAATATGTCTAATGTTCAATGTAGGTCATGTTGTGTCTTTGGTCATTCATTTGATGTGTGTCCATCATATTTTCCCCAAACCCCTATGGATTCTTACGTGTGCAATGACAATACTAACATGCAACCATTTAACTATTACTCACCCTACCCCCAACAACAAGATCCTTTTTATCATGAAAATCTTCCTTCAAATGGATGTTTGTATAATGATGTGAAAGTTGTGCAACCCTTTGACTCTTGTTTGTCTTATTTGAGTAACTTCCCCCAACAACAAGATTCACCTCACCATTTACCTTGTGAAATTAATGATGAAAACCATGTGAGTGAGATTGTTGTTGATGGAACCTTACAAGCTTATGTGGGTAATATTCCTATTAGTCTCGTCTTTCCTCAAGAAGAGGATGAATATTTTGAAGCCTACATGACTAGGTTTAAGCAATACCTCGCCACTTTGGGTGGCAATTACTTTAGTGGAGAGGCATTATGCTTGACCATTACCAAGGGCATGAATGACTATACTAGGACTTTGTTTGACCTATTTTGTGAGGGAAACCTTGCCTCCAAGTCGGTTGATGAGAAATTTGCCCTATTTGAGTTGTTTCCCCTTAGATGTCACGAAGGTAAGAGGAATGATGGCGAGAGTATTGAGAATCTTGGTGAGGAGCTTGTGGGTGCTAGTGAGGGTGTTGTGGAGATGGAGGAATATGAGGATATCTTAGAGGAGAGGCTTGAGATTGAGGTGGAGAGACCTTTTGAGCAAGTTGAGGTTGAAACCCCCTTATTTGAGGATGAGCCTTCCACCCCTCTTGAGGATACACATATTACCTTCACCACTCCCTTAGCCATGCACACCGATAAGGACGATGCTCTCTTTGAGGATTATGAGAGCAAGAGCGATGAAGAGAGCATTACGATTGATGACTTGGAGGTCAAATGGGATGATGAGCCTCTTAGTGAGGAAGTGGTATTGGAGAAGTGGGATTTTGAGGGTGATTTAATCGAGGAGCCTATCTTTGAGAGGTTTGATGTTCCCCTTCTTATTATTGATAAATCCCTTAAACCCATTGATTCCTCTAACCTCATTTCTCTTGACCCTTTTTTAGAAGTCATGTACTTTGAGGAGGAGAGTGCAAGCTTTCATGGTGAGGGAGATTATGAGGTGTATTTATTTGAACCTCTTTTTGAAAAATTTGAGGCACATTTTGATGGGAAGGACAAGTTCCTTATACCCACCGACGACATTGACCTCGTTTATTATACCTCCTTACTTGAAATCATGTATGTTAATGAGGAGTATGATGCTCCTTTATTGATTATGCTTGCATGGGTGAGTCGGTCGAAACCCCCCTCCTTCATAAATTTGATGATTATGATGTCTTCCCTTCCATTTTTGAGAAATTTGTGTTTGAAATAGAAGGGTCGAAAATTAAAGTAAAGGGCAAAGAGACTAGTGAAGTCTCTTATGTTGTTGATTTCCCAAGTAATGTAGGGTTTGATCATCCTTCTCCCTCAAGGGAGGAAATGTTTTATAAAGTTGAATTTGAAAATGTGGTGGAGAATGATCAAACCCGGAAGGGTTGGAAGAAGCTCCGAGATGAGAGCCATCTTGATGAGGGCAAGGCCGTGAGTGGCCTTGCCCATAGATGGTGGGATCCCGGTTAGTCATTGGTGTCACTTGTAGGTTTGGCGGTTTCCTTACAACCGCGCTTCTTAGGAGGCAACCCAAGCTTTCTTTTCATGTTCTTTATTTTTGAAAAATTTCATAAAAACCAAAAAATATGCATTTTCTTTCTTATTCTCTTCCTACACTTGGTCCATTGAGGACAATGTACATTTTAAGTGTGGGGAGGGGATTTATTCCTTAAAATCCAGAAAAATTGGAAATTTTCAAAAATTACAAAAACATGTTTTCATTTATTTGCATTTCCTTATGTAAACGAATAAGTGTGGGGAGGAAACTCCCCTAACATGTCTTGTATATATCGTTGTTTGTGTAATAAAATGCATAGGTATATTTGGAATATCGGAGGCATATGCTAAGGAGTTAGAAGACGCTTGGTATAATCGCTCCTATCTCTTCTCCTTTCTCCCTCTCTTTTCTCTTATTTATAATTGAGGAGGTTGGGATTTGTATGTTGAGGAGGATGTTCCAATTTTGGAACTTGGTGATGTGTGCTTATGTGTTGATTAGGATTAGTTGCATTAGTCTTTTCGGCATATAGTTTGATAGTTGTACTTGCATTATAACATGTATATTGTAGTTGCATCCATGGCATATAGTTGCATTTAGATGAAATGTTTTGAAAAGTGCCTAATTGGGAACTTTGACAAGAGTAATTAGGCCATTACAAATACTCTTCTCAACTTAAGACTTTGCCTACTAGAATGGATGTAAAACACCCTAGATTGTGTCATACTAGTGTCTTTCACCCCATGACTCAAGGCCTAGTCAATGGTTTGCATGTGACTCACCTATCCAACCCCATGATGCGATATGGACTTGGTTAACTTGTCTAGGTGACCTTTATTTACTTTGTGGTATGGCAGCCCAAAAATACTTTCTATCAATAAGTTTGAAGTGCTCATTTCAAAGATTTTGTTATGTGGAAACATTTTTATTGCCAAAGAAACATCAAATGTTTTGAAATGTTGAGAATCTGAGTCATTTTTATGGAGGCGTACCACTTCGATGTGCTTTGGTGAGGGATCCATTTAATTGGGCCCCCACACGGTTGTGAATTCAACCGCCCAAAGACAGAGTGACTATCACCCCGAAAAGCTACTATCTAGAGGTTAACCGGTTACCTAATAAGCGATTGGCGAAAGCAAAGGACATTAGCACGGAAGGGACAAACCCCATCTCAAATTTTTGAAATGTGAAAGTTGAATGAGGTTAAATTTTGAATGCTAGTCATATCCACCCATTTTGTACGTCGAATTGAGCATTTCATTTCAAAAACCTTTTTGTCAAGCCACTTTGTCGAGCTTGGGACGATCCATGACCTTTACTTTTGTAGAGAACTCGAGACTTGTCATGTCATATGCTACTAGCATCATGGGGATCATCATTCGACGCCATCCGATCGCTCTTGACGAATGTATTTGGAAATTGAGAACGAAAGTAGTCTAGTTTAACACCATTTGGAGGTGATTTAGTGCCATCCTCTTAGCCTTAGTGATTTGTTGATCTAGTATTTGTGACGGAGTATATGCTCTTAAATTCGGTCCCCTTTAGTTGACTCCGCCACTTGATGAGGAAGTGGCTATTACTTTTGTTGATGCATCTTGTTTTTTTTTTGTTTTTTGCTTCATGTCAAGATGTGTCCAATTTTCCGCAAGCCCCTACTTGCCTTGCATCGGAATGCATACCTCATTGTATTTCAATGTGAGTTGAAGGGACGGAGAAGGCCCGTTAATTGCCTTTCATCGGATATTATTAGTTTAGCTAGTACTTTATATTCTAGGTCACAGTCTAGTTTAAATGAGCTTAATCGAGGACGATTAAGGTTTAAGTGTGGAGAGATTTGATATCGTCCTAATTTAGGACGGTTTAGCCTCGTCCTATTACCTTAATCCGACTCATTTTGTGTGCTTAATTGTCTAATAAGCTCATTTATTTACTAATTTATAATAATTAGTCGTATTACTTTATAATTAATTATTAATTTTATTTATGTATAATATTAGTATTATTATTATATTAATTTAATGTGCAGGCAAGACGGGAAAGTGAGGCGGAAGAGCAAGACGGGATTATGAGAAGAAATGGCGGAGGTGAAAATAGACCAAATCATGGAAAAATAAACTAAGTAAAGGAGCAATTTTGCTAATTTGGACGGTCTTTCTTTGAGCTTTTACTACCACCTTCGGCCACCGTGGCAGCCACCACTCACCACCAATGACCACCCTCCACTTCCAACATCACATCCCAACCATCCACGACCACCATGGACCACCGCAACAGCCATCACGAACCCTTCTTCCACCCCTAGCCACAAACATATAAACAACACCCATCTCATGCACCCATCTTTCAACCACTATTAAAGCCACCACCAGCCACCAAACCAATATCCCACGACCACCAATGACCTCCTCCCACTTCCACCTCCACAAAACCACCACCGAAGCCCACCCCCGACCACCAATGTGGCAGCCACGATTCAGTTTTCGATCCCCGTGCGCGCTGCTTTTCCCTTATTTTCGCACTCCCTTCTTCCCTGAGCCGGCACCCCGGCGGCCGCTACCATGACCGGCTGGGACACTCCCCACAACTCCCTCCATTTTCCAGAAGACTTCCAGCCGGTCTTGTGACCGGTAGCCGGCCAACCGGCTCAACACAATTCGCATCAAATCGCACTCTCAGACGGTCCACCGTCTGCCGCCCCCCATCCCGGCTGGGAATACAATTGATTTCGCTCCAGTTTTCAGGAACCTCCCAGCCGGTGCCATCACCGACGGCCGGCCACCCGGATGGGACATCTCGTGTTGCGTTTTTGTTTCACCTGCATCGTCCTTTCTTCCCCTTTTTGTTTTAGTTTTGGTATCATGTCATTAGTTTAGGGAAGAGTCGTGTCTTTTAGTTAGTTTATTTATTACTATTATATTATTGTTATTATTTATTTATTTATTTTGACAACGATAAACTGATATAAATAAAGGAAGTCGACATATTACATATTACCCATTTTCAAATGGGTTGGTAATGTAAACTTCTAAACTACTCGACATCCAATTAGTTAAACTAAACATCGAACTAGACCAAAGAAAATCAGCTAAACGACATTTCTTTAATGGTGGGAAGTAATCACCGAAATGAAGCGGGTATTCTTCGCACCTTTTGGTCTTCCTTGGGACAGTAGCAGTCTTGATGTACCTGCAAAAAGTAGATAAACGAGTGACAGAAACGGAAGCCCTTCTCTTCAACTCAATAGTGGGCCGAGCCACTTGACCACGATCAATGAAACGGCTGTCTTTACGGCAGACTTGCGCATCCCTAACTGTTTCAAATTTGAACTGGACAAAAGAGAACTTACTAGCACAAGAAATGTCCGAAGAAAGGCGTTTTTTCTTATCAGTTTGGACAAAGCATTCCTCTTGAGCTATCTCTTCTTCCGCATAAAAAGAATCAGATGTTTGATGACAAACCTCTGGCATAGGAATCGTTGCCTCCTTTGATTGGCTTAGTTCCTGCGGTACTGAAGTGGGAACTGCTGCTTCCCATGACATATCGTCATGGAGAGTTCCTGGCTGGATAGAAGTTTTATGAGTGAGGAGGCGAACCCTCAGGACTGCCCCAGATCTGGGGTGAAAAAACTCTACATTTTTCCCGAGCATCAAGCCGAAAGGTGTAGCCTCTTGTGGGCGTGTTTTTTGTTGGTGAAGACAATCAGGGATTGTTCCGGATTAGAAACAGTGGTAGGAGCAGTAGCATTACTACCTTTAGCTTGAACTAGTGATGATGGACAGCCATTATCAGGCACACAATCCATCACCTCAGGCCCCTCAGGCCTTGTGACTAAATCAACGAGATCAGCACATTCCTCCACCGCATAAGGAGTAGCACATTCCTCAACAACATTAGGACTCGGAACATGATTCTTACCTCTCTTGTTTATGTCCAAAGGGTCGAAATGTAAAGCGACCCGCTTACCATTAAGATTGATGGCCAATTGGTCTACCAAAGAATGGAGCTCGCGGTTGACATCCTTATTGTTCAGGTCAATTTTCAGAGTAGACTCAAAGTCTTCAAGGGCTTGAGTTAGAAAATTCAAATGCTTGGACGCTAAGCCTCGACGGTATAGTGCTTTAAGATTAGATGGTTCAAAAGATAAGACGAAGGTAAAATACAACAAAGCCTTAGTGTAATTCAAAAGCTTTAGCTCACAAAGAGCTAAATTGAGGGTAGTGGAAAAAACAAGGGAAGAAGCCATGGGTTGATCGGATAAGGGTGGAAAACCAAGAAAACATAGAAATTTGAGAGCTAACTTGTATTCAAGGGCAGCTGAAGATATATTACCTCCCTTAAAGAGGTCATTACCTCTATCTTTTAGCTGATTAATAGCTGGGATGGATGCCCCCCCCCCCAATTCCATGATCAACTTAGCAAAATCTTCATCATCAGCACCATTATCATTTGACATAATTAAATCACAAAGATTAAAAAGAACAAATTGGTAATCCATGGTGAGAAAAGACTACTACGACCAATCCATCCGCATATCACCGACACAAGCAATCCCCGACCCAGGGACCTGATCATAGGAATCACCTACCAGCAAAGAAAGAAAAACCTCCGACCTCCGACGAAACATAACAATAAATTTTTTTAGAACCGTACCAACAACATATTCAACGTATGATCATTGCTTAGAAAGATCAAGAAACAAATTGGAAAAATGAACCTATAAACAAGGATATGAAAGGACAGCAGGACAACTCTTTTCACTTGAAAGCTGATCAAGTCACAAGTTATAAAGACCAGGAAACCACAAAAAAAGACAAACACGAAACAAATTGGGACTGAAAAGCAAAGGGTTCCTTTGAGAAAATGAAAATTGCAGTAGCACAAATCAAATCAAATATCATAAACTAGAAATTGGAAGCCTCAATTATAAAGATAAAGAAAGATACAAAGTAGATAAGGGATAAACACCTTATACATCAACAAGAGGAGCGATCAATCATAAAAACCACTACTCGGATCAGCACATGACGGAAACAAAGGTCGGAGGAGGAAGGAAATTAAGCAACCCATGGTCAGGTGTAAGAAACCGCCGGAGTGCGGCCTTAGAGCGGCCACATCTCCGGCGAAGCCAGAGGAAAGCTGGTGTGGTTCTAGTGGATGGCGGCGGTAGTAGGCAAGAAAACTTAAGGGTTTGGAAAAGGAGAAAAGAGTCAGTCTCTCTCTCTAACTTTCGCTCTCTCTCTGCACTCTATTATTGTTATTATTACGTAAAATTATTATTATTATTATTATTAGTAATTAGTAGGAGTAGTATAAAAACATGACATTAGAAATAGAAAAAAAAAAAGCTTACCTTAGACAATCAACACCACCTTACATTAGACTAGATTAGATTAGAAATTATTCTCTCTATTATTCCCTCAAAATATGTAAGAACCCTAATTAATTTATTTATGCTATCAATCTTTCATTAATCAAATTATAATCTTTCTTCCATATTAGTCTAATTCCTCTCTAGTCCATTCAAGATCTACACTAGTTCAATTGTTTACATTTAGATTAGGGGTTGTAATTAGAAGAAAGAAGAGATTCATCCTTTTATTTTCAATCCAAGTTCCTTCCTTTAATTAGTGTTGGTATAATTCCTTCTCTTAATTACTCTTTATTTCAATTGTTTACATGTTTATTGCTTGCTTAATTACTTGTCTTAATATTATGTTTCCTCTTATTATTTACTTGTTCATTTGTTCATATTTTGCTTCCATATTTATGATTATGTTTAGTGAGTAGATTGAGAGTAGGGTTAGGGGAAGCTCTTGTGGGTAATGGGTCGGACTTGAGTTGTATTTATATGCAAATTGTTATGGGAAATTTGTCTTTTAACTCATGCACACAAGGTGTTTGTGGAAATGCTTAGATGAGAATTTGAGTCTTTCACCTCTCCTATTGACTACCCTTTGAGGCGAGAGCTTAAGATTGGTTAATAGAGTTCTTAAGTTTGGCATAGACAATTACCCATGTTCATTTGTTTACATATTTCATTGGATGTCGGTTTCTTGTCTTGTGTTTTGAGCATGTTCGGGGGAACGGCTAAGACGAGAGTTTGGTCTCCCCCTTGCTCGGTTTAACTTGCTAGCGGCGAGAGCTGGGCCTAGTTAGACCACATTAGATAGGTAGGTTAGTACTAGTTAGGACGAGGGTTCAACTAGTCTCGACCCAAGGACCGTCTCATATCGAGAGATAGAGACACACCTAGACTACACCCTCCGTTTTATCTTTCATTTCGACTCATACATGACCCATCCTACTTGGGTGACCCCGACACCCTAGTTTCCCTTTTTATTGTTTGCATTGTGTATTTAATTGCTTATTTATTTCATATCATTAGCTTAGATATCTAGCATACAAACCATTTCAACCTTATTAATTGGCTAGACTAGAACTAATGACAAAGACTTGTAGCCTAACCCCACCATCCTTGTGATCGACCTCGACTTACCCGACTTTACTAGTTAGGTATCGAGCTTTATAAATTTGTTTTTGATAAGGGTGTGACGACTTTACCCCACTATCAACTTCCAAAGAAGAATCTCTCAAAAAGGCAACAAGCTCTACAAGCTTCAAAGGCCTTGGTGGTTCAAAGTGAAAGGATGGAGATTCAAGAGACTCCTATGGTGGAAACTACTACTTCTACTCCGGTTGTTGAGCAACTACATGATTATCCGGAGGTAATTTTCACATCTGATGCTCATAGGAAGAAATTTGTGTCTCTTGCTAAGAAATCAATCTTACCCACCAAGTTTACATGCCAAGAGACCTTGACCAAATTGGGTGTCTTTGAACAAACCAAGAATTTCTTCGAGTCCATGGGATTACTTACTTTGTTTAATATGCAAGAATTGACCTACTCATCCCTCACCTTGGAGTTTTTAAGCTCATTGAAAGTTACAAAGGTGGAGACTCGAAAGAACATTGAATTCTGCCTTGAGAATGTTGATAGGAAAATGTCCTTTGGTGAGTTTGGTAAAGTTTTTGGCCTTAGCAATGACTCGACCTATGTGAATAAATCCTTAACGAAATATGATCCCGCTCCCTTATATATGGAAGGCTATTACCGGAAGAAAGTTTATGTCTTACCATGATTGTCGTGCCCTTTATGTCCATCATCCGGGCATAAGGGTGTGGCACAAGGTTGTTGGGCACACTTTGATTGCTAGGAAGGGAACAAACCACTTCACCGAGCTTGATTTTATCTATCTCGAGTCGACCTTGAATGTTGATAGAAAGTTAACCACAAAGTACAATATTATTTAACTTTTAATTGAGAGGTGGTTTAATATCGATCATGGCAAGGAAGGCGCGGCCTTTATAGTAAATGGGGGATTGGTAACTTGGTTGGCAAAACACTTCAACCAGGACTTCAACAAAGATGGTACTTATAAACCGGTTAAGGGAGGCCACATCATTGATTTAGCCACTATGGTTCACAAATTCAAATGGCTCAAGAACGACACTCTTGACAACAAATTCGAGTGGTTAACAAAAGATGCCAAGTCCTTCACTTTACCGAACAAAATTTGCTGACTCAATGTCCATAGGGCACACTACCTTCTCCCACTCTCCGAGGAAGCCGATTACATAATACAACACCAAAGGGAGGACATTGTCGAGCCCTCATCCTCTATTATCACTCTACCCTACCCATTCACCTACCATGAGTTTCGACCCGAAAATGTTACGGCGGGGAATGACTAGTTGACTCTTTTGATGCAACAAATGCACAAGCAAGCCCATGAGGATCGAGTCGATGCATATAGAGCACAATATCCGCCTCTCTTACATCTATCTAGGCAAGGACGTCTTGACCCATCTTGTCCTTTGTCTAGTTGGGCGGATAGAGAAGTTTTCTTTCCTAGTGCCTCTAGGGGTGTTAGCTTGGGTGAAGAGGAGGTTGTTGTTGAGAGTGGTGGAAAAGAAGATGAATAAAATGAAGAAGGTGAAGAAGAAGAGGGAAGTGAGGAAGAAGAAGAAAGTTCAAGTGATAGTGGTGAAGCCACCGGATCTATGGATTAGCAAGCTCTTGGGAGGATGCCACAATACTTTGTGAGTTTCCTACACCTCCTTTAAGCTTTGTTCATTTCTCTTGTTTTCCTTGAATTTTTATCTTGATCATTTCTTGGAGTCCTAGCAACACTTAGAGGACTCACACCTCGGTCCCTTTGAGATGTTTGTTTTATTGTTCCCACATGTAAAATCCAAAATGATAATTGTAGTTTCATGCATTCATCTTTTATGCATGAACTCCCTCACTCTCACTTGGTTTGGGGAAGTTTATGCATATGCATTGGGAGTTAATTTAAATTATGCTCTCCAACCAAACAAAAACTCATGCATCATATAGTATAGTATAGTTGCATCACTTGTTTATATGTCATATTGTAATACTACGGATTCTATTAAGTTGCATACTCGACCGAGTAGAGCCTACTCGGCCGAGTAGTGTTAATTAGAGGGTCTGTTTTGATTCTGCCAATGAAAATTCGGCCGAGTATGAGAATACTCGACCGAGTAGAGGATACTCGGCCGAGTATAGCTTTAATCGACCGAGTATCCGGTCTGGCGAGTGTTGTTTTAGCGGTTTGATGCGGGAGTGTTTAGGGTTATTTTATATTTACCGTTAGTTTCTAAAACATCATTTTAACCCTAATCATTTTTACTATTACCTCAATTACTCTCTAATCACTCCCGAATCATCCTCTAATCTCGTGTGTGTGCAATCCTTGCGACCTTTACGTACAATCTCGCATTCTACTGTTGGTAAGTTCATTTCCTATGTCATTTATGTTTTTATTGGGACTCTGTATGTTGGAATTAGGGAATAAAAGGGGGATGGTTCTTTATGTAATTGTGTTATGTGATTATTGTATAGGAGAAGACTTCGTAGAGGAGCCTTTCTGATTATCTAATCTACATTCTACTGTTAATTACTAAGGTAGGGTTTCCTACTCAGTTTTACTGTTAAGTGTTATGGCATGATTGTTTCATGATTATCGTTAACTGCTGATCATCGGAGTATGGGTGTTGTGGTGACGGTGTTGGTGTGGAGAGGTTGTGACAGCTGTGATGTTATGTGTTGTTATTGTGGTGGAGTCACTTGCGGGAGTGGCTTCACACCCTAGTTCGCCCTCCGTGGAACCCGCCACGGGAGGGGATGTGCACATTAAGGGACAGGGATTTGTTTAGTCGCTCGTTGATGAGCTGGACTTGGTGGGATCGGCTGCGGTCACCCACTTGCGGCGTGGATTACCTGTTGCGATGGGTAATCTGGCAGGGCTACACACTTCGGTGTGTAGTCGGTTACTATGTGAGATCGGGAGACCGGGGAGTGTGGATGATCAGCTGGTTATCGTGTTGGTTGCCTTACATTGATTGAGTAATACTGACCCCGTGTTGTTGTTTGTATAACCTACGGTGATCCATTCGGGGATGGTGAGCAGACTTGACAAGTATTGCTTTTAGTGAGCTTGGGGCAGTCATGGGGGAATTGTCATCATCAGTCGTAGCATCACTGTTCGAGTCGTAGTTATGATTTTCAGTTGTTAGACATTTATTTACATTTTCTCGTTGGATCAGTTGGGATTTGGTTTTGATGTAAACTTTATATCATTAGTACTTTAGTAAATGTGCTTTGTTCAGACGCTTTGGATATTTACTAACCTCGGGTAACCGAGAAGGTAACACACTTTCATGGTAGGGTGGTCCTGGTAAGGCACCTTGTTATGAGGGGGTGTTACAAAGTGGTATCAGAGTCGAAGATTCCGGCACCTAAACAAATGAACCTAATGAACTTAGGGAGTCTAAATAAAATGAACCCGGGGAGAGTTGTTTGGAGCTACCGCAAAGACTCGGGAGACGTCCCGGAGTCGCAATTTGGCCTTTATTAACTCGAGCCGGTCACATGGGGAAGAGTGTTGAGTGTTGTATCTTGATTGTGCATGCTTATGATGATTCATGTTGATAATAAGTGATGGCTGAAAGTTTACATGTGGAATTCGTAAGTTTGGTGATTTGGAAAAGTAGTAGAAAGAATGAGTATGTGGATTTTGGTGTATTGGATTCACCTGGGAATGAATGGTATGGCTATGTGTTTATAAAGTGGCATTTTAGTTTCTGTTGTCATGTGTTTGATGAGGGGATAGAAAGCATGATAGGGGACTTTATACTGTTTTAACCCGTCTTTTGTATGGCTCGACCGAGCAGGGCAGGTACTTGACCGAGTAGGGGGTACTCGGCCGAGTAACCAAGCACTCGACCGAGTGTGGTTTTACAGTGAGTAGAAGTGGCTACTGTTTATGTTTACTCGACCGAGTAAATAAGAGTACTCGACCGAGTAGTGTCTACTCGGCCGAGTGTAGTTTATGCTCGACCGAGTATGATTTATGGGTAATTTAGATTGGCTACTGGAGTCGGTAACTCGACCGAGTACCCGGGGTACTTGACCGAGTAGTCGTTACTCGACCGAGTATTGCCATACTCGGCCGAGTGTTCTTTTGGCGGGAGACACTTACATTTTGAGCCGTAGGCTTTTGTGCTTACGTTTCCTTGTTTCTTATCAACTCAAAATGACACCCAAAAGAACCCCTGCACAGATTCAAGCTTCTGAGATGACTCTTGATGAGGTTGCTCGCATGATTGAGCAACAAGACGCCCTCATGGAAGCTCTTAAAAATGTGGGAAAGGGAAATGAGAAGCCGTTGAATGCTACTCAGCTCAGCATCAACATTGCTCGTTTCAACCCTCCCACATATGAAGGGGTAGGGGAACCAAAGCTACTCGAGAAGTGGCACCGTGAGATTGAAGCTCTCATGGAAATGGTTAAGTGCCCCGAAGACATGATCGTCGAGCAGGTAGTGTACTACCTGAGAGGTGAAGCAGCTGTTTGGTGGCAAAATGTCAAGGATGATGCTAGAGCTTATTACCAAGCCGAAGGTTTGGGAGCTATTCCGTGGTCTGGGCTGAAGAGTGCTATGAGAGAGCAGTTTGTGCCAGAGCATATTCGACACAATATGAGATCCGAGTTTGATTCCTTCACCATGACTGAGGAGATAATCATCATGACGACTACTATCATCGGTTTATGGAGCTATCTCGTTATGTTGACGACATGCAGCTAGGACCGAGGGGTTTAGCTCTCCGCTTTGAGAGGGGTTTATCTGCCAAGATCATGAATCGTATGGCAGCGGGGGTTGCTACTGACCTTAAGGAAGTGTATCTAAGGGCGGGCCAAGCTGAGAGGATGGTGGATCTCTCAAAGGAGATCAACGAGAGGACTGCTGCGGAAAAGAGGAAGGCTGACAGTGGAAGCAATAATCAGTCAGGCAACAAGAGGGGTATCTACAACCACTCCAAAGCTTTTTCTGGTGGGGGTCACGGCTCCGGGGGTTTTCGAGGCTGGGGCAAGAACGAAGGTTGGAGTGTGAGTGACAACTCCAACATAACATGTTACAGTTGTGGTGGTGTCGGCCACAGAAGGCGGGAATGCACCAGTTTCAGGCCTGGCACCGGATCAGGAAATCAGCAGGGGAATTTCTCCCACGGGCCATCTCAGAGTTTTGCTAGTAACCGACCGGGAGGTTCATGGGGCAACCGAGGTGGACAGGGCAACCAGGGCAGCTATAACCGCAGTGGTAGTGGATCATATCAGCGGCAGAACAACACCACCACCCAAGATTCAACAGCTAAGCCAAGTACCTCTAATGCTTCGGTTCAGGGTGAAGGACAGAAAAACAGTGGAAAGCTTTTCATGATGGACAAACAGGAAGCGCAAGATGATGCTCATGTAGTTACCGGTACCTTTCTTGTTCATAATGTACCATCTTTCGTTTTGTTTGATTCGGGGGCTACACACTCTTTTGTGTCTAAGGGTCATGCCATGTCTATGGGTTTGGGTAAGTTTGAGGTTGTAAAAGATGATGTGTTCATACCTTCAGGGGAGTCGGTGTCATGCCTTAAGTTGTATAAGGGTGTGTCTATGGTGGTTGGAGGGGTAGATTTGCCGATAGATCTATATTAGAGTTTCCTTTGGATGGGTTCGAGGTGATTGTCGGGATGGATTGGTTGGATAGGTATGATGCCAGAATAGATTGTCGGCAAAAGAGAGTGTCTTTAAAGGGGCCTAAGGGTGTTAGGGTGTCTTATAGAGGGTTTGTGGTGAAACCTAAGTGTAAGTTCATAGCTGTGATGACTTTAAAAGTCGTGTTAGAGAAAGAAGTGCCCCTTGATTCTCTGCCATGTGAGGGATGACCGAGTGGAGCTGCCGACAGCTTCTAGGATACCTGTGGTGAGAGAGTTCGAAGATGTATTTCCTGAGGAGATACCGAGTTTGCCTCCCAAGAGGGATGTTAATTTCAGCGTGGAGCTTAAACCGGGAACAGGTCCGATATCTAAAGCACCTTATCGTATGGCACCTAAGGAGTTAGCAGAGTTGAAGAAGCAGATACATGAGTTGCTAGGCAAGGGTTACATCAGGCCTAGTGTGTCACCGTGGGGAGCCCCAGTTCTTTTTGTAAAGAAGAAAGATAGGAGTATGAGATTGTGCATCGACTACAGAGAGCTCAACCGTGTCACAGTGAAGAATAAGTACCCTTTGCCCAAGATCGATGACTTGTTTGATCAGTTAAGTGGAGCGGGTGTATTCTCCAAGATTGACCTGAGGTCAGGTTATCACCAGCTGAGGATAGCAGATGAGGATATTCCTAAGACAGCGTTCCGATCTCGATATGGTCATTACGAGTACGTGGTGATGCCTTTTGGGTTGACCAATGCACCAGAAGCTTTCATGGACTTGATGAATCGAATCTTTACACCGTTCTTCGACAGGTTCGTGGTTGTGTTCATCGATGACATCTTAGTCTATTCCAAGACTAAGGAAGAACATGAGGAGCACTTGAGGATAGTCTTGCAGATGACACGGTTATCGCAACCCTATCAAAGATAAAACCTAACGGTCTCAACTAAAATGTAGCAGAGGCAGTCGAGTATCGAATCCACAGGGAGGAAATGCAATTATAGCTGTCTATTCTAATCCTATGGTAACAATTGGGGGGTTTGATTAAATTTGATTCTAAACTAAGAGTAATAAAAGCAGTAAATCACGATTTAACTATCAAGAAGAAAGGGACATGTCGGGATTTCGGTTCACTACGGTAGTCCAACAACTCAGCAGTAAATGTCTCAGACGAACTAATGTGAGACGGATGTTAGAAGGTCCTTTCGGTCCACTTCCTACCCTAAAATACCACTAACTTAACTTTCGTCCTCATTAGGGTAGTCTACTGTTTATAGCAGGCCTATTTAGTCCAATCTTTCGATCCAGGATTAATTGTAGCGATTTAATGGGTGACATAGAAGCGTGCACTCAACTAGGTCGGGAATTACAGTTAAATTGCTATAGTGACAGTGGTCTCTTAATCAATTCGTCCAATTCATTCACTACGTCGTCATTTTTCTACCGCAGATTCCCTAATCCCAACATGAAGGGGTTTAGCTACTCATGTTCGTAATTAAACTAACAGCAGAGATAAATTTCCAGTGAGAGAACATAATGAATAAATGATAAAACGTAACAATGAAAATTAGGGCAAAGAGAAATGATAACATAAACGAGAAATTAAAGCAACAAGTAATTCTTATTAATAAAGAGAAGGGAGAAATTACAATCCAAGCAAATTCCGGCTTAAAGACACGAAATCCAATGAAGCAATCCCGAAAATAAGAGTAACAGTAGAAGGTAAAAGCAACGTCGCAAAGGTAGCAGTAGTTTTTCTAGTGTAAAAGATTAGCCCCCTTAACCTAATTAACTTCGGTTTAAATAGAAAAAAAAACTAAAGTTTGCGGAAATAAACAACACACGGACTAATTAAAAGCCCATGCCCATGAAACCTCTCGATCGAGTGGATTAAACCACTCAATCGACCAACATCTCAGCAGAAGTCCCTCGATCGACCAGCTTCTTACTCGATCGAGGACTTGGTCAGTGCAGCTTACTCGATCGACTAAGAGATAGCTCGATCGAGCATCAGGGGGTCTAGAAACCACTCGATCTACCAACAAACAACTCGATCGAGTACTTTTATCTTCAATTCAGCTCACGTCTTCACCCAAGTGCCTCGTAGTGCGTGCCATGACGCTTCCAAGTGCAGTAACTCACTCTGGAACAATCCCGTCTCCTCTAAATGCATGCAAAAAGGACGAAAAGGAGTATGGTTCCACCACTTTCGCGATCATTCCTACAAAAAGGACAAAATACACCAAAGTAGCCAATTCGGGGCAAAATACTATAAAAATAGTATAGAAATGCATAGAAATACGTGCTGAAATAGGCCAAAAAGACTATACATTAAGCACGTATCAAATCTCCCCAAACCAAACCTTTACTCGCCCTGGAGTAAACTCAAAACTAAACTAATGGAACGGAAATGATAACTCAAAGCTAGCTTAACTTGTCTACTTGAACCGATTTAATGCAACAAAAATCAACAGTTAAAGCTAAGCAGTCAATACGCAAACGAATTATAAGCTGTTCATAAATAAAGCTGACCTATCGACCTTGCAAGACCAACAAAACTTTACTCTCACGTGGTCACTCTTCTCTCATGAAGCAAAGGGCGAATGTAATTTGTAAAAGAGAGAAGAAAGGACAGTCACTCACCTAACTGCGACCTACGTAGCATGCATGCAACAAAAATGAAAGACAATTCAAGTACTAATGCACACACTCCAACCAATAATGTCCGTCACAGCCGAGGGTATGCAAATAATATGGGAATAGCGAGGTTCAGGTGAGAAAAGGCAAAACAAGTTATGGAAATGTGGAGGTAAGAGCGTCAAGCTAGTTCCTAACAGGACCATAATGAAACCATCCGGATCTCAAACTGACTGAAAAGCTAAGTACTAGTGCCCTTCACTTGGCACAAAACTCACTAGACTCAAAGCACAATCTCCTCAAAAAAAAGTAGGATAGAACGGAGGAGTCAGACGGTTACAAAATTCCCTTTTAAAGACACCGTCTGAAACGACTAACTGAACAACAACTCTTGTCGATTGTACATCTTCGAACATCTTCTCAACTCTGACAAGAGGGTACAACTTTTTCACAATTTTTCTTTCTTCTTTTCGATTCAGCTCTTTTTTCTGTTTTTCATGTATATTTTTTCTTCTTTTTTTTTTTTTTTTTTTTCTTCTTTCACGTTTTCTTTCTTTTTCTTTTTTTTTTCAATACTTTTTTTTTCTTTCCTTTTTCCTTAATATAAACACCAACTCCAACAAGAATTACGGACCAAACTGCAATGGAAGACATACCACAAAAGACATACTAACTAGCTTGACTAGGCAGGCTTAGTTTGGGATGTAGCTAATGGGTCAAAAAGGCAAGTTTTGGCTAAAGTGGAGCTAAATGGGTGAAGATATAAAGAAAGGGGAATTTGCAAGACCCTCCCTGCATGTGACACCAACCGCAAACCCGAATATGTGCATTTGACGAGAAATTGAATGTCATAAATGTGCAAATGAGACAAACATGCTATGCAAGGAGTACTACTCTCAAAAAAATCCTAATGAACTGGTCATGAATGTCACCAGTTATGGCTCTAAAACTCAGAATTTTGAAGTAGTTTGCCAGTTTATAGGTCAAGTCTAAACAGTCAGCTATTATTTGAACAGAAACTCGTAGACTATGCGTATGACAAAGCTAATAACTATCAATAAAAGTGCAAGGCTCAAGTAAAATGACAAGTTATAGTGCAATTTCATCACGGAAATCTACCGTTCCGACTCAACCTATATGCAAAAATAAACGTGAAATGTTTTTGAATTTTTGAAATTTTCTAATTTTTTTTTATTTTTTTTATTTTTGAAAATAAACAACAATGCAAGCTGAAAAATTAAACGTGAATGCAAAACAAATGCAGATGCAGACTCAAAAAGATGCATTACCTCCCCAAACCAAAACGGACAACGCCCTCGTTGTCCTCCAGCATACACCAGCAGAAAGATGGGGGATGGGGGTATACAACCAGCAAAATAAAAAAATAAAGGAGACAAAATAAAAGGAGTAAGGTACATACAAACGCGAACTTCCCCAAACCAGGCAGAAAACTGGGGAAGTGAGTAGACCAGTAGCTACTCGTCGTCGGCACCGCCGTCTCCCAGGTACTCCGACTCAACAAAACGGTCTCCCCAAACCAGCAGCAAACAAGGGGGAAACTCAGTCGTCATCTCCAGGCTGATCCTCCGGACCGGGTGTGAACGGAGGGTCAGCCGCCTCCTCTCTGGCAACTCGCTGTGCTGCCTGCTCAGCCCGTAACCGCACCTCTCGTGCTACCGGTGTCTCCTCCGCCTCCTCCTCTGTGTCAGAAGGAAGTGGAGGGTACCCGTCCGCTGGGTATCGGTAGAAGGAGGGATGTGGCCACCCCTCTGGAATCGGTCGCCGGGCTCGGATATGGAACTCGTAGAGCGGGAATACAGCCAAAGCCATATCCCGTCTCATCTCAGTAATGTACCTGCACATATCCAAAAGCAAAGCATCACGACGCCCTTGGTCCATGACCTCGGGCGCCCCTAAAACAGGAGGGCAGACAAAATTGGCCGGAAAGGCCGGATCAGAAGGAGGTGGAGTGAGTGAAGGTGTAGGTGTGGGAGTCTGTGTGGGTCCAGTCTGAGTCTGAGTCTGGGCCGGAGTCTGAGCCTGAGAGCTAGAAGATGCTCCGGCCTCCCGCTTCCTCTTCCTAGAAGAAGAAGTAGGAGTGAAGGTAAGGTGGTAGGTGGGTGGAGGTGGCCTCGCTCCCTCAGCAGCAGACGGGAGTGGTAAGAGTGGAGGAAGGGTAGGGCACCGCAAGGTAACAGACGTGGAACCACAAATCTTCCACGTCCTCGCGCTCCCCTTCGTCTTTGGGAACCAGGCGAAGTCAGCCATGGCACCCAGGTCAAGGTAAGCCATCCTATCGGGTGCAGTAAGTCCAGGGTCAGTGGGGTAAAGGTGGCGGGCAATCCTAGTCACTAGCCCGCCGCAGACAACAGCGGTCTTGACCCGAGTCCCAATTCCGTTCCAATGCTGAGCTACTAGATAGGCAATGTTTAGAACAAACGGGGTACCGTAGTCAATGTTGAGGTACCCCGCGAGAATCGCTAGCTCAGTGTTGGTCACGTTATTGGGCTCAGGTCGCCCAAAGATGGTCTCTCCTATCAGACGCAAGTAGTAACGGGGGGCAGGTAAGTGAACGTGAGCTCCCTTCCGTGAGGGGAAGGGGGTGTGAGAAAGTGCAGCCCAAAGTGGCTGAAGGAGATCCCGAGGTGGGTCTACGGGACCGTCACTAACTAGGCCTAAAACCTGCCCAAACCTGGCCAAAGTCCAGTGGTGCGACTCATTGCGGAGTCGAAAGTGAATGCAAGAGCTGGAGTGGTCAGCATCGTAAGAGTCGGTGTCAAAAGAATAGGAGCTGAAAAACTCGTATGTAGGGGTACGAATAGCGCCTTCTGCAGGTGATCAGACCCGACATACCCGTCCCGTTCAACAAACTACAGACCTCCTCATAAATTCCTAAGGTCTCTAGGTCAGTCCGTGCAAGGAAACGGGTGGAGGAGAGGGGGCAACGAAGTAAAGCGGCTAACCGAGTCCGGTGGTCCGCTGAAAAAACGCACCGTGGGCATCCGCGGTAAAGGGGTGAGAGTGCCCTCTCCCGTAACATCAGCCTCAGAAGGGCTGGAAGTGATGGCTAACTGGCTAGCCTGCTGGTCCGGCCTCGGTGGCAGCATACCTGGCGTCGGGAAACGAGGAATGAATCCTCGTTCCAGCATAGTGAGGGACCTGGCAGGGGTAGAAGTGCTGGCCAGAGCAGCAGTGGTGGCTAAGGTAGAGCCAGTGGCAACAGCAAGGGCCACTGACTCGCTCGAGGTTGGACTGGAAGTGGTGCTGGTAGAAGGTAGAGAACCCGCATCCATCCTGCAAAGTATCAAAGGGCACGATAAGAGAAGTTGGCTGGTAACCGTGGTTAAAACAACCCGCTAACCAACATGTGACAGCAAATAATGGCCCTATTAGTCGAAAAAAGTTCGACTTACAGCAAGAAAAACCCAACAATTCCTCAAAACTTCGAAATACAGTATGCGAGTGCTGATAAAGTGACACAGTTATGACCGCTAGTAGGGACTAAAATGAGCAAGGGAACTGCATAAGGCAACATATAGGACTACTAGCAGGCGAAAAAGTCGACTCACAGAACAAGATTTCCAATAGTTTATAGCATGTAATAACGACAGGGGACGGAAAAACGGTTAACAACAAAGAAGAAGGAAGCATGGATGAAGTTTAAACAAAGCAAGACAACATAAGACCGTCTGACATCGAAAAACTCGACCCAGGAACCCTAGTCGCGGAAATCTTGTGCGAATTTCGAATTAAACATGTGGAAACAGTGAGGAATTGGGATAAGATCATCAACAAGCTAAATAAGGGAAAATAAACACAATTAAATCGAAACAAAATCGACTAGACATGGATTTTTCGAACCCTAATTCAAAATCACCTCAAGAAATTCGAATTAATCGAAGAGAAAATGCAAAGAGTGTGAATGAAGCACTTACTTGATGATGATGATCCTATAATAGCAATTAAACTTCAAATAAACAAGCAACAAAGGCGGATTTTAATCGAAAAAGCCGCAAACCCTAATTTCCCTTTAATACCGAGAAAATGAGCACAAATGAGAGGGAAAACAAGGGGCTTTTGAAGATGAAAGTGCTAGCAATGGAATGTAGGTGACGAATTTGGTGATTTTGGGCAAGAAAATGGGGATTTGGGGGAGTGAAAATTGCAATTAGGGAGGGGGTTAGACGGAATTAGGGTGAAATGAAAATAGAATTAGGAAAATAAGAGTTTTAAGAAAGAAAACTCCCGTGTCCTGTTCATACCACTCGATCGAGTGGTTTTTAAATCACTCGATCGAGGACTTTTGATGTCCCCTCTGTTCGATCGAGTAAACATCCCCTCGATCGACCAGTTCCTCTGTGGCCTTTCTCGATCGAGTAACCAGACAGCTCGATCGACCCAATTTCCACTCGATCGAGTACAAAAAGTACTCGATCGAGGATTTCCTCTTGTAGACTTTTGGATTTCCGTCTTTACTTCCTCGAAATGCGTGAAACTTCCCCAAACCTGCATAGAACACATCCAAACACATCCCAAAATACCAAATACGCAGAAAACACAGTCTATAGTCTTAGTCTATGCTAAAAAAAAAATTGTCTAACTAATTGTCCTAATTAAAACGTAATAAAGCAAACTTTAAAAGAAATTCAAACGAATTGTCTATTACAATTTGTTACACGGGGCATTTCCCCGTTTAATTCGCATCAGCTTTCAGTAGCCCCTTCGTGGGCTTCTGACTGGAGGACGTCACCTCAGCAATACTGACCGACCTCTTCATCTTCCATGAACTTGAATCACCAGTTGCGACAGTAGGAGGAATGTAGTTCCAATCTATGTAGGTTCGAACTTTCTTCGTTCTCGCTCCTCTGTCATCTTCTTTGACATCCTTGCTGCCTCTTTGATTGATAATGGCCACACCACGTCCTTTGACAGTCCCATCCTTGCTTTCATATGTACCTGCAGTAAGGACAACAGACGAACTTGCCTCCTTCTTGCTCTCAATCTGAGGCGGAGGGTTAGCAATGACAGCAATATTCTCCAAATTTTCATCTGGAGCATCAACAATAGCAACAATAGAAGAAAGAGCATTGCAAGGCTGAACTTGCATGGGAGCTCTCCTGAACTTGGACTGATGAAAAATCATCTCCTCATCCCCTACCTGAAATGTCAAAGTCTTCCCACTGACGTCTATCACTGCACGGGCAGTGGATAGAAATGGTCTCCCTAAAATAATAGGGGTGTGTGCATCTTCGGGGATATCTAAGACAACAAAATCGACGGGAATAAAGAACTTCCCTATCTGAACAGGTACGTCTTCTACTATACCTAATGGCCGTGATAGACTACGGTCGGCCATCTGGACAGTCATGTTGGTGCAACTCAGTTTTGTCAAACCAAGTCTCTTAGCCAGAGACAAAGGTAAGACACTTACGCTAGCGCCTAGATCGCATAGCGCATTATCAATCAACTGCATACCGATGTGACACGGAATCGAAAAACTACCCGGGTCTGATTGCTTAGGGGGTAACTTATTTTGAAATAGGGCTGACCCCACCTCAGTCAAAGCTACGGTCTCACTGTCATTTATAGTCCTCTTACGTGCTAAAATTTCTTTCATAAATCTTAAATAAGAGGGTACCTTAGTCAGCAATTCAGTGAACGGCACGGAAACTTCCAAGTTCTTCAAAAGTTCAACAAATTTGCCAAACTGTTGATTAACTTTGGTATTCTGCAGCCGCCTCGGGAAGGGAACCGTGATAGGTATCTCGAGTCCCTTGTTTCTCGCTTCCAAAGTGTCTTCTGGTGAAAGTTCGGTATCCTTTTGACGCCTCTTACCTTCGAACGAGGTCTTTCCGGTGAATTCTCGCTTAAACGAGCACTAGCAGGCTCTCGAATAAGCTTCCCGTCATCAATATCACTCGATCGAGCAATGTGCTAACTCGATCGAGCAGTATCCTCATCAAAATCAGTCGATCGAGTAACATTACCACTCGATCGACCATCCTCAGTTTCCTGTTCACTCGATCGAGCAGAGCAACCACTCGATCGAGGGCTTTCCTCACCATTTTCACTCGATCGACCACCAGCCTTCAGTCGATCGAGTAACTGCTTTGTCGTGAGCCCTTTTTTCTTGGCAGAGCACTGTTCATCATCGATTCTGACTATCTTGGTCCGATTTCTTCACGGTCCCTCATAAGAAAGACCGCTTCTCAATTCGATCAGGTTTACCGTCTCATGTGGGTTCTTCTCATTTTGAGTCGGTAATTGACCCGGCTTCCTCGAGGATTGATTTGCAGCAAGTTGGGCAACTTGAGTCTCAAGTGCCTTATGTGACGCGATTTCTTTGTTGAGTTTGTTGATCATTCATTTGCAGATTTGCTTCGATATGGCTTGCACCATAGACTTGATTCACTCATTTCACTCACCCCACTAGAGGATGATGCACCTTGGTTAGGAGGGTTGAAGGATGGAGGCTTCTGATAGCCTTGTTGCTTCTGGTGTGGAGGAATGTATGGTTCTTTGCGTTGGAGGAGTCGTGGGGTTGAGCACATTCGATTGCTCCACCTCAAATTGGGATGGATATTCGGCTTGTAGTAATCGTTGTTCGCCTGTAATGTTGAAAGGCGGCGCATTGCTCAAAAGGACTGGGACAATGATCCGAGACATGTCCCTCTCCTCCGCATCTCCTACGAGATGAAAGGACCGTCTGTCACAAAGATTAACCTGGTACATGCCCCCTTAGAAACCCCTCCTAGCTCATACTTGTCAAACCTTGCAGTGAGGGCTTCAAGTGCCGCATGACAGTAGATTCGGCAGCTCTTCTTTGGTTTCCTCTCGAGTTCCCATATTGACTTTATGGGTGGCCAGATCATCAATGATCTTCCACCCCTTGGTAGCTCCCAAGTTTTCAGCAAAACGGCCATTGGCGTGACATCTAAAACGGCCCTGTGATCATCATATAAACCATTATAAAAATGGTTGCACAAGCTCCATTTTTCGATCCAATGGTGCGGTATGGTCCGCGCTAGCTTCTTGAATCGAACCCATGCCTCATGGAAGGTCTCGTCAGGCCCTTGTTTAAAGCTCATTATCTGAGCTCTAATGGCGATAGTCTTTGAGGCGGAGAAATACTTCTTATAAAACGCCAAAGCTAGCGAATTCCGTCGATTATCCCTCGCCTTCCCGGTCCAAATCCCTATACCACTCCCTTGCAAAGCATCGCGGAGTGAGAAAATGAACATGGTTTCTTTCACTTGGTCGGGAGTCACGCCGGTTGGTGGAGACTTGGGCGCAATAATCAATGAATATTTCCATGTTCTTGGTGCATCTTCATTTGCAGCTCCCCAAATAGATTCCTCTCGACCAAATTTATAAGGGACGGCTTTGGCTCAAATTTTCTTGCCTCCCCTGGTAACACAAATCCCTTGTAGAGATTCGCTGCTGTTGGTTCAGAATGACTGGCAATGGATGCTTCTTGGGCCATCTCGGGAAAGTCTGGCAAAATAACGGTTTCAACTGATGAAGTAGAAACTGGAGAAGACGGTGGGTTGTCCTCGAACAGTTCGTTCTCGTAGTAATTGGAACGAGAACTGGACTCTTCCTCTAACTGTTGTTCTTGAAATAATCTCCTCTTTACGTGCAAGGATCTTTCAATCTCGGGATCAAACGGTAGTAGTGGACCACCTTGCGACCTGCGCATAAGAAGAAACTACAACAGAAAATAAGAATAGTCCAAGGAACGGGTGTCCCTTAGACCGAAAAAGGATTAAAATGAAACAACTAATAAAATTGAACAATTGCCTCCCCGGCAACGGCGCCAAAATTTGACACGGCTATCGCAACCCTATCAAAGATAAAACCTAACGGTCTCAACTAAAATGTAGCAGAGGCAGTCGAGTATCGAATCCACAGGGAGGAAATGCAATTATAGCTGTCTATTCTAATCCTATGGTAACAATTGGGGGGTTTGATTAAATTTGATTCTAAACTAAGAGTAATAAAAGCAGTAAATCACGATTTAACTATCAAGAAGAAAGGGACATGTCGGGATTTCGGTTCACTACGGTAGTCCAACAACTCAGCAGTAAATGTCTCAGACGAACTAATGTGAGACGGATGTTAGAAGGTCCTTTCGGTCCACTTCCTACCCTAAAATACCACTAACTTAACTTTCGTCCTCATTAGGGTAGTCTACTGTTTATAGCAGGCCTATTTAGTCCAATCTTTCGATCCAGGATTAATTGTAGCCAGTTTAATGGGTGACATAGAAGCGTGCACTCAACTAGGTCGGGAATTACAGTTAAATTGCTATAGTGACAGGGTCTCTTAATCAATTCGTCCAATTCATTCACTACGTCATCATTTTTCTACCGCAGATTCCCTAATCCCAACATGAAGGGGGTTTAGCTACTCATGTCGGTAATTAAACTAACAGCAGATAAATTTCCAGCAGAGAACATAATGAATAAATGATAAAACGTAACAATGAAAATTAGGGCAAAGAGAAATGATAACATAAACGAGAAATTAAAGCAACAAGTAATTCTTATTAATAAAGAGAAGGGAGAAATTACAATCCAAGCAAATTCCGGCGTAAAGACACGAAATCCAATGAAGCAATCACGAAAATAAGAGTAACAGTAGAAGGTAAAAGCAACGTCGCAAAGGTAGCAGTAGTTTTTCTAGTGTAAAAGATTAGCCCCCTTAACCTAATTAACTTCGGTTTAAATAGAAAAAAAAACTAAAGTTTGCGGAAATAAACAACACACGGACTAATTAAAAGCCCATGCCCGTGAAACCTCTCGATCGAGTGGATTAAACCACTCGATCGACCAACATCTCAGCAGAAGTCCCTCGATCGACCAGCTTCTTACTCGATCGAGGACTTGGTCAGTGCAGCTTACTCGATCGACTAAGAGATAGCTCGATCGAGCATCAGGGGGTCTAGAAACCACTCGATCTACCAACAAACAACTCGATCGAGTACTTTTATCTTCAATTCAGCTCACGTCTTCACCCAAGTGCCTCGTAGTGCGTGCCATGACGCTTCCAAGTGCAGTAACTCACTCTGGGACAATCCCGTCTCCTCTAAATGCATGCAAAAAGGACGAAAAGGAGTATGGTTCCACCACTTTCACGATCATTCCTACAAAAAGGACAAAATACACCAAAGTAGCCAATTCGGGGCAAAATACTATAAAAATAGTATAGAAATGCATAGAAATACGTGCTGAAATAGGCCAAAAAGACTATACATTAAGCACGTATCAGCAGACTCTTAGAGAGAATCAACTTTACGCAAAGCTATCTAAGTGCGATTTCTGGTTGGAGGAGGTGGCTTTTCTGGGGCATGTGATATCTAAGAAGAGGGTATCTGTGGATCCTAGTAATATTGAGGCCGTGACCAAGTGGGAATCACCGAAGAATGTTGCTGAGATTCGGAGCTTCTTAGGCCTTGCTGGGTACTACAGGAGATTCGTGAAAGATTTATCTACCATAGCACGGCCCATGACGTCTTTGATGAAGAAAGAGACCAGATTTGTTTGGGACGAGAGTTGTGAGACGGCGTTCCAGACCTTAAAGGAACGCTTGACCACAGCTCCTATCCTAGCTTTGCCAGAGGGATGTGAGAACTTTGAGGTATATACCGATGCTTCAAAGAATGGTCTTGGTTGTGTTTTGATGCAGGCAGGGAAAGTCATAGCATATGCTTCGAGGCAGCTGAAGCCATATGAGGAGAACTACCCTACTCATGATCTGGAGCTGGGTGCAGTTGTTTTCGCTCTTAAGATTTGGAGGCACTATCTTTATGGAGCAACTTTCAAGGTGTTTTCTGATCATAAGAGCCTAAAATATATCTACACCCAAAAGGAGCTTAGCATGTGACAGAGACGGTGGATGGAGCTGATCGGGGATTACGATATGGAGATCATCTATCACGAGTGTAAGGCTAATGTTGTTGCAGATGCTTTGAGTAGGAAGAGTGTTCATTCGTTATGTACAGCTATGTACTTGTTAAAGCTGAGGGATGAGATGTCTAGGATGGGGATCTTTATGCTAAGGAAGGGAGATACCATCGGGGATTTGACGATAGAGCCAGAGTTATATGAGAACATCAAGAGGAAGCAGGAGCTTGATCCTAAGATTCAAGAGTGGAAGGCAAGAGTAGAGAGTGGGACAGTTTCCAGGTGTTCTATCCATACAGATGGGAGTGTTCGTTTTGATGGGAGATGGTGTGTTCCTGAGGATGCAGAGTTGAGGAGAGTGATCTTGACAGAGGCTCACTGTACTCCTTATTCAGTTCACCCGGGTGGTGACAAGCTTTACAAAGACCTTAAGAAGACTTTCTCATGGCCAAACATGAAGAAAGATGTAGCTGAGTTCGTTGCCAGGTGTTTGACCTGTCAGAGAGTCAAAGGTGAACAAAGGAGACCACAAGGTAAGATACAATCCTTGGAAGTACCTGAGTGGACATGGGAGTCAATCTCTATGGACTTTATTGTGGGATTGCCTAGGTCACAGCAAGGTAACAACATGATCTGGGTGATTGTTGATCGGTTAACTAAGTCAGCTCACTTCGTTCCAATGAAAGATACTTGGTCTAAGATGCAGCTGGCACTGGGTTACAGGAGGCATGTGGTTCGATTGCACGGTATACCTAAAGATATCGTTTCTGATCGTGATGCGAGGTTCATATCCAAGTTTTGGCAAGAACTGCAGGAGTTGATGGGTACGACCTTGAAGATGAGTACAGCGTTCCATCCAGAGAATGGATGGTCGACGGAACGAACCATCAAGACCTTAGAGGACATGTTGAGGGCATGTGTTATGGAGTTTGGAGGCAGCTGGGAAGACAGGCTTGATCTGATCAAGTTTTCATACAACAACAGTTATCATACGAGCATCGGGATGGCACCTTTCGAGGCTTTGTATGGCCGGAAGTGCTGAAGTCCAGTTTGTTGGGATGATAGTTACGAGACAAGACGGTGGTTTTAGGGCCACACGGTGGTACAGGATATGGTTGAGCAAGTCCGATTAATTCGCAAAAGATGAGAGCGCCCAAGATCGTCGGAAGAGCTATGCCGATTTACACCGCAGAGACATTGAATTCGCAGTAGGTGACAAGGTTCTTTTGAAAGTCTCACCTATGCGAGGTGTGATGAGATTTGGGAAGAGAGGTAAGCTAAGCCAAAAATTCATAGGTCCTTATGAAATTTTGGACCGTATAGGCGAGGTAGCCTACGGATTAGCTTTACCACCAGCTTTGGATAGAGTCCACAATGTTTTCCATGTTTCTCAGCTTCGGAAATATGTGAGTGATCCATCGCATATCCTTGAGATGGAGAATATCAAGCTTGATGAATCCTTGGCCTACGCCGAGATTCCTAAAGAGATTCTTGATCGCAAGGTTCGTAAGACAAGAAATGGTGAGACGGTCTTACTCAAGGTCCTTTGGTCTAATCATAATGTGGAAGAGGCCACATGGGAACCCGAGGAAGCTATGCGAGAACGTTTTCCTAGTCTTTTTGATCAGGTATGTTTGGTTACGGGGACGTAACCGTTGTCTTTTTTAGGGGGGTAGGAGATGGTCGCGGTTGTGATTTGTCTTAGTTTGAGTCGGGTTAGTGAGTTTTGTGGTGTCTTGTGTGGTTCTTTGACGTTGGTAAATGCTTGTTAGCATAGTCTTTTTGCGTGGTGTAGTGTCTTGTTTTGGGATGGAGTGTGAACTTCGGGACGAAGTTCTTTTTAAGGGGGGAAGACTGTAATACTACGGATTCTATTAAGTTGCATACTCGACCGAGTAGAGCCTACTCGGCCGAGTAGTGTTAATTGTAGGGTCTGTTTTGATTCTGCCGATGAAAACTCGGCCGAGTATGGGAATACTCGACCGATTAGAGGATACTCGGCCGAGTATAGCTTTACTCGACCGAGTATCCGATCTGGCGAGTGTTGTTTTAGCGGTTTGATGCGGGAGTGTTTAGGGTTATTTTATATTTACCGTCAGTTTCTAAAACATCATTTTAACCCTAATCATTTTTACGATTACCTCAATTACTCTCTAATCACTCCTGAATCATCCTCTAATCTCGTGTGTGTGCAATCATTGCGACCTTTACGTACAATCTCGCATTCTACTATTGGTAAGTTCATTTCCTATGTCATTTATGTTTTATTGGGACTATTGTATGTTGGAATAAGGGAATAAAAGGGGGATGGTTCTTTATGTAATTGTGTTATGTGATTATTGTATAGGAGAAGACTTCGTAGAGGAGCCTTTCTGATTGTCTGATCTACATTCTACTGTTGATTACTAAGGTAGGGTTTCCTACTCAGTTTTACTGTTAAGTGTTATGGCATGATTGTTTCGTGATTATCGTTAACTGCTGATCATCAGAGTATGGGTGTTGTGGTGACGGTGTTGGTGTGGAGAGGTTGTGACAGCTGTGATGCTGTGTGTTATGATTGTGGTGGAGTCACTTGCGGGAGTGGCTTCACACCCTAGTTCGCCCTCCGTGGAACCCGCCACGGGAGGGGATGTGCACATTAAGGGACAGGGATTTGTTTAGTCGCTCGTTGATGAGCTGGACTTGGTGGGATCGGTTGCGGTCACCCACTGGCGGCGTGGATTACCTGTTGCGATGGGTAATCTGGCAGGGCTACACACTTAGGTGTGTAGTCGGTTACTATGTGAGATCGGGAGACCGGGGAGTGTGGATGATCAGCTGGTTATCGTGTCGGTTGCCTTACATTGATTGAGTAATACTGACCCCGTGTTGTTGTTTGTATAACCTACGATGATCCATTCGGGGATGGTGAGCAGACTTGACAGGTATTGCTTTTGGTGAGCTTGGGACAGTCATGGGGGAATTATCATCATCAGTCGTAGCATCAGTGTTCGAGTCGTAGTTATGATTTTCAGTTGTTAGACATTTATTTATATTTTCTCGTTGGATCAATTGGGATTTGGTTTTGATGTAAACTTTATATCATTAGTACTTTAATAAATGTGCTTTGTTCAGACGCTTTGGATATTTACTAACCTCGGGTAACCGAGATGGTAACACACTTTCATGGTAGGGTGGTCCTGGTAAGGCACCTTGGTATGAGGGGGTGTTACACATATAGCTTGCATTTAGTTTAAAAATCATGCATTCCATATAGATTGCATAATTTCCTATCTTATTGGCCATTGAGGACAATGCCCATACTAGTGTGGGGCTAAGAAATTCTATCATGACTTTTTAAAACAAAAATGATAAAAATTGAAAAATTTTGAAAAATACAAAAACATGTCTTTTTATTTCATAATCATAAAAACCATAAAAAGTTGGAAAATGCAAAAATCCAAAAACGTGTTCATTTCCTTTATAGTATAGTCTTGTATATATTGTGTTTGTATATATTGTGTTTGTTCATCCTTTTCACATTGATCGACTACGCCACATCCGAGACATGAGGATATAGAAGACCGCATGGTATGATCTTTCTAATCTCCTTTTTCCTCTTTATGTTAATGACTATATGGCTTTATTTTGATTGATGCGGTATAAACAATGTGATTATAGGATTGCATTTAGATTATTTGGCATACTAGTTGGTAGAAGAATATGCATTAGGATGTATAAATGTTAGTTGCATCATGGCATATAGTTGCATTTAGGAAAAATTTTGTGAAAACATCTATTTGGGAAGCTTGATAAGTGTATATAAGGCCCTTGTAGATACTTTTTCTTCTTAAGACTTTGCTTGTTAGAATACTTGTAAAATACCCTATGATGTGTCATACTAGTATCCTTTTACCCATGGATTAAGGCCTAGTCAAAAGTACCTTGTGGTGTGATAACTCCTTGGCTACCGTTTAATACAAGGTGACCCTTGAAACCATGCAACCATCATCCATATTCTACCACATTTTGTCATCAAAGGGAATGGGCACAAAAATTGTTCAAAATTTGAGTTCAAGAATTGAAATGAAAAATCAAAAAGTTTACAATTGCATCAAAAAGAAAAGAGGAGTAACAAAAATGAAAACTCCTCTGCTTCAAAAATAAGCACCCTCCCTACAAATTGGGTGACTTTGAAAATGTTCAAAAGAAATGCAAGAAAAAGTTGAAAAATTGTCAAGTGTTGAAAATGTCAAACATCAAAAAAATGGCAAAAGAAATGTTCTCAAAATGTCAAATGCCACAAATTTGGGAAAAAAAAAACAACAACAAAAGCAAACTCCCATATAAAACACAAATTCTATTGATCCTTTTTCCATCGTATCCACTTTTGTGCATGGTAGAGAGGAGACGACCCTTCTTCTTGTCTAGGCAAGAAAGGGAATTCCGCGATCCTCCAGTGTTTCTAACACCATCGGGAGTCTATTCTTGACGAAAGCATTTAAAAATTAAGGACAAAGGTACCCTAGCTTGACACAACTTGGAGGTGATTTATTGGTATCCTTCTAGGCTTAGTAGTTTGAAGAAACCATATCTATAATGGAATGTGTACCCTTAGATTGCTTCCCCTTCAGATAATTTCCGCCACTTAGATGAGGAAAGTGGTTATTCATTTTTTTAGATGCATCCATTTCTTGTTTGTGTGCTTTAATGCATGGATGTATCGCCATTTTGGCAAGCCCCACCTTGCCTTGCAAGAAGGCATCCTACCTCATGGTTGTCTTGTTGTGAGTTGAAGGGGCGGAGTGAGACCCGCTAATTATCTCACATCGGCTATATTAGTAGGTGAGTTTGAATAAGGGTCCTAGTTTTTGTCACCTCTTTACTCGGGACGAGCAAAGGTTAGGTTTGAGGATATTTGATGTGACACATATTTGAGCACATTTAGTCCCCGAATTAGCCTCGTTCCTATGCTTTATAGTGCATAATTGGGTCATTTACTATCTCTAGTTTCCCATTTTGCATATTCTTTGAGGTTTTGATCCCTTGGTAGGAAAGGACTGCAAACCTTGTATTTTCATGGCGAAATGGAGCTAAATTGATTGCATTCAATGACCAAGCATCAAAGGGAAGACGATACTAGAAGGCCTATGTAGATAATAAAGTAGATTGGGCAATGATGAAACGATCCTTGCATCCTCAACAAGATCCCCGGGGATTGTTGAGGAAAGAAGAAAAGAGAAGTGCCTGACTCACAATCCGAGCGGATTGCTGCCATCCGAGCGTCTCCCTGCCCAGCAATCCGAGCGTCCCGACATCAAGACGCTCATCTTGAAGCCTCGCAATCTGAGCGTCTCCCTCAGTGATCCGCTCGGGTCTTCTTACAGGAACCACCGTTCCAGCTTCCAAGACGCTCGGACGAGCATATCCATGCGGGACTAGCAAAATGGAGATGCGCATCTCCTTGGAGAGGAGCACTTCCTCAACTTTTCTTAATAGTCATTTCAGCCCTTGGTAACCCTAATCTTTGTACCTAATCTTTAGTATAAATACCCCTTTGTACTACCTAGATTAGCATGCAATCTTAATACTCTCTTAATCAAGTTGTAATCAATTAGTAATCTCATCTTAATCTTGTAATCAACTCTTAATCTAGTATTAGTACAAATCTCATTTCTTAATCTTTCCTTAATTCTCTATTGTTCATCATTTATTTTGGGTAATTAGAAGATTATTTGGGTTTATTTGGAGGATTGACAACCTTCCATCAATCATCAACTACTTCTATTATTCTTTGCTTTATTATTTGGAATCATCTTCATAGGTATAATTCTCTCTTAATCCTTTTTAATTATTGTTAATCATTTTCATTTGTTCATCATGTTTTGCCTTGCTAGTATGATTGACAACCTTGTTAGCATGTTAAACTTGACAATGAGTGAGTGATGTAAAATCAGGTCGATTTTATGGGTTGAACAGTACTTTGGACTATTCGATTTGTGTTGTAAAATACGCAGCGGAATATTAAACTTTTTATTTGACTTTTATATGTTTTTGAACGAAAATTTAAAAGATATGACGTGAATAAACTCTCCTCCCTCACAAGGAACTCGAACTCACACACGACTTGTTTTTGTGACTCTCACCTCGCAAGGATCAACCACACTCTAATCTCTCCCTCGCAAGAAAGAAATAAGACTCTCAAAGATCGCAAGCAATAAGCAACAAGAAAACTTGTATTAATCTCTCAACTTGAATTGAATTAAACTGAATACAATGACCCTTATTTATACTAAGTCGACCTCCCTTCCCTAAACTTCCTTAACTCGCCCTAAACAGATTAGGAAACCGACCCATAGTATGGCAAATTGCCTTATTACAATCTTGCTAAGATTAGGAAAGAAATTATAAGGAAATAACAATACTACCTTAAATTAATTGACTAGAATTAGGAAAGCAAAAATAAGGAAACTAATAATCCTAAACACCTCCATCAGCACCGACCTTGACCCTCCTTGGTTGGTGTGTTGACTTAGACGGACTCCAACCCGTCACCCTTGCTTCTCCATGCTATCATATTTATGATACTTGAGCCCATTTTGAAACCTTCAGAAATGTGAGTTACATTTACACTAATTAAGACTTCATTTTCATTTTCTTCAAGTGCTCCTGCATCATTCTCCCCTTCTTTTTGAGAATTTGACCTCAAATTTTCGTCATCTAAGTACGGTGACAAATCTCCAACATTGAATGTCGCACTTACACCTCCATATTCACTCGGCAATTCTAACTTGTAGGCATTAGTCCCATAGCTTTCAAGTATCTTGAATGGTCCATCGGCTCTTGGCATCAATTTATTCTTCCTTTTGGATGGAAAACGTTCCTTCCTTAAGTGTAACCATACTAAGTCTCCAACTTTGAAAACAGGTTGCTTTCGATGTTTATTTGCTTTCTCCTTGTATCTAGCATTGGCTTTCTCGATTTGTGCTTTAACTTGTTCACAAACTCGAAGAAATGCAGCTTGTCTTTCCTTTGCTTCAAAACTCATCACATCCTTCTTTGGTATAGGAACCAAATCAATAGGAAGATACGGATTCACCCCATAAACAATTTCGAATGGTGATCTTCCCGTGGTCATTGACGGCGTTCGGTTGTATGCCAACTCAGCATGAGCTAACTTAACATCCCAATCTTTCGTACTCTTGCTAACCAAACCTCGTAACAAGCTTCCCAAAGTTCTATTAGTCACCTCGTTTTGCCCATCTGTTTGTGGATGATGAGAAGTACTAAATAATAACTTTGTTCCCACCAATCTCCATAATGTCTTCCAAAAGTAGCTCAAGAACTTAACATCTCGATCCGACACTAGAGTAAGTGGAATACCATGTAATCGAACAATCTCTTTGTAATAAAGTTCAGCAATATTGGTAGCATCATCGGTTTTATGACATGGGATGAAATGTGCCATCTTTGAAAACCGATCCACAACAACCATAATCGAATCCTTTCCTCTTTGAGGTCTAGGTAACCCAAGTATAAAGTCCACACTTACCTCATTCCACGGTTGTGTAGGTACGGGCAGGGGCGTATAAAGTCCCTTATTGAACGTACTCTTTGCCTTTTGACATACCACACATTTAGCCACGATCTCTTGCACATCTTTGCTCATCTTTGGCCAATAAAAATGCTCACTCAAAATATCATTAGTCTTGTTTACTCCAAGTATCCAGCTATTGCACCACCATGAGCTTCACGAGTCAAAAGCTCTCGAATTGAACTGTTGGGAATACATAATCGATTGCCCTTGAATAGATAACCGTCTTGAACAGTAAATAACCCCGTTGGCTCAATAATCTCCTTAGCGAAATCTGGATCAGTTTTGTACAGCCCTTTGATATGTTCAAACCCAAGCATTCTTGCATCTAACTCGATCAATAAAGTATGTCTTCGAGACAACGCATCAGCAACAACATTAGAAGCTCCCGTCTTATACCTTGAGGAGAAAGTAAAAGATTGTAGAAACTCAACCCATTTGGCATGTCTTGGATTTAACTTTTGTTGCCCATGAATATGCTTCAATGCTTCATGATCAGAATGTAACACAAATTGTTTAGGTCGCAAATAATGACCCCAATGATCCAATGCTCTCACAATTGCATAAAACTCCTTATCATAAGTCGAGTAATTCAATCGCGCACCACCCAACTTTTCACTAAAGTAAGCTACTGGTCGTTTATCTTGCATCAAAACAGCCCCAATCCCAACTCCACTCGCATCACACTCAACTTCGAATAATTTATCAAAATTAGGAAGTGTTAAAACAGGTGCGGAGCTTAGTTTAAATTTTACCTCTTCGAATGCCTTCTCTGCACTAGGAGTCCATACAAATTCACCCTTCTTCGTCAACTCGGTTATAGGCGCTATGATTGTACTGAAATTTTGGATAAACCTTCGATAAAACGAAGCCAAACCATGGAAACTACGAACCTTAGTTGTTGATTTAGGAACCGGCCATGCCTTGATTGCCTCCACCTTGGACGGATCCATGCTCACACCATTCTCACCAACAATATAACCTAGGAACACCACGCTTGACACCATGAACGTGCACTTCTCCATCTTGCCATATAGTTTCTATTTTCGTAGCATTTTAAAAACTTTACGGAGATGTTCAATATGTTCCTCCTTGCTCTTGCTATAAATAAGAATATCATCGAGATACACCATCACAAACTTGTTTAAGAACGGTCTCAATACTTCATTCATCAATCTCATAAACGAACTAGGAGCATTGCAAAGACCAAATGGCATAACGAGCCACTCATACAATCCTTGCTTAGTCTTGAACGCTGTTTTCCATTCGTCACCTTCACGAATTCTCATTTGATGATAACCACTTCATAAATCAAGCTTCGAAAATACTCGTGATCCACTCAACTCGTCTAACATATCATCCAACCTCGGCATAGGAAATCGATATTTTATTGTGATATTGTTAACGGAACTACTATCAATACACATCCTCCATGTCCCATCTTTCTTTGGCACCAATAGAGCTGGTACGGCACAAGGACTCAAACTTTCTTGAACATAACCCCTATCAATTAATTCTTGCACTTGCCTTTGTAATTCTTTTGCTTCTTCGGGATTACAACGATAGGCTGGTTTATTTAGTAATTGAGCTCCTGGAATTAAGTCGATTTGATGTTCAATACCTCTTAAAGGAGGTAATCAAACCGGTAATTCTTCGGGAAATACGTCGCAAAACTCCTTTAATAGCCCTTGAACTTCACGAGTGCTTCCTTCACCATTGGCTTCTAATTCACGAACCATAAGAACATAGGCTTGTTCTCCACGAGCTAGAACCTCTTCAACCTCACGAGCTTCTATAAATAAGATCCCCTTCTTTGATTACAGCTCCTTGATTCTATTAGGTGATAAAGGCTTCAAATTGAATGTTGTTTTGCCCTTGGTCACGCTATATATGTTAGTTCTTCCATCAAGTTCAACCTTTCGATCAAACTGCCATGGTCGTCCCATAGAATATGGCACGCACTCATAGGAATCACGTCGCACCAAATATCATCATTATAAGGCCCCAAACTCAAAGAAACCAATGCTTGCTTCCTTACTTGAATTCCATTATCTCCATTCAACCAATGCAATTTATATGGCTTATTATGATTTTTAGTTTGTAATTTCAGCTCATCAACTAACTCCTTTGACACAACATTGGTACATGATCCACTATCAATGATTAGATTGCAAATTTTAGAATGTACCTTGCAACGAGTGTGAAATATTTGCTCCCTTTGTTCAGCTTCAACCGGAGTTGTTTCCACATGAAGATTACGAATTACCAAAAACTCATCTTCACTCAATGGATCAACATTATAGGCGACACCTTCTTCTTCGTCCTCTTCAATATCAGACAGTTCTGTGGACTGTTCGGTTTGAACAAACGCTGGAACTATGTTGCGCAATTCTTGAGCGGTGAGTGCTCGCTTTTGGGGACATTCATTAGCTATGTGACCATAGCCTTGTCATTTAAAACATCGCCTTAATGAGCTACCCTTAGGCTCCACGACACCCTTATCTTTGTCCTTAACTTCTTCTGTCACAACTTCCTTTTGCTTGCTCGTTGTCGGTTTAGAATAAGAACTCGAGCCAGAACTTGCTCCTTTCGAATAGGTATAGGATTTCTTTGTTTTGTCTTGCTTTTCGAATTTTAGAGCCAAACGACACACATCATCAAACCCATTGTAAATTTGAACCTCAACTTTTGACGCAAGTGACGGTATTAGACCCTAGATGAATCTTGCAACTCTAAACTCTTCCTTCTCTTCAAGATCACAAACAATCATCATCCTTTCGAATTCTTTAATGTACTCGGCCACGGACAGATTTTCTTGTGATAAAGATTGCAATTTTAGGTAATTTTCTTGCTCATAATCTCTTGGTAAGAATCTCCTCATAAGATGCTTCTTAAGTTTCTCCCAAGTATCAATCTTGCTCTTCTTATCTCGCTTTCTCTGCTTTTTCAAGTTTTCATACCACAATGATGCATATTTAGTGAGTTTTAGAATAGCTACCTTGAATTGCATATGCTCATCGTATTCCTTGTACTCGAAAACTCGTTCAGCTTGCCTAATCCAATCCAAAAACTTTTCGGGATCCAAATCTCCATTGAAATCAGGTATGTCAAGTTTTAGACCTCGATCATCATCGTTTTTGTTCTCCTTTTTGGACTTGGAAACCGCATCATCAGAATATGATCCACGACACCTACTACGACTTGGACTTCATTCTCTACCTCGTCCAATTGGAAGGTTCTTCATCATATACTTTAGCTCGGCCATAGCTTGTTTCATCTCATCTAGTTGTTCTTGAAGTGTGCTTGAACCATCACTGGTAGTCTTGCTGGAATCGTCCTCTCCCGGCATCCTTACTTCCCAAGATTAACTTGTTAAGAAACAAATTAATAACCTTGCTCTGGTAACCAAATTGATGTAAAATCAGGTCGATTTTATGGGTTGAACAGTACTTTGGACTGTTCGATTTGTGTTGTAAAATACGCAGCGGAATATTAAACTTTTTATTTGACTTTTATATGTTTTTGAACGAAAATCTAAAAGATATGACGTGAATAAACTCTCCTCCCTCGCAAGGAACTCGAACTCACACACGACTTGTTTTTGTGACTCTCACCTCGCAAGGATCAACCACACTCTAATCTCTCCCTCGCAAGAAAGAAATAAGACTCACAAAGCTCGCAAGCAATAAGCAACAAGAAAACTTGTATTAATCTCTCAACTTGAATTGAATTAAACTGAATACAATGACCCTTATTTATACTAAGTCGACCTCCGTTCCCTAAACTTCCTTAACTCGTCCTAAACAGATTAGGAAACCGACCCATAGTATGACAAATTGCCTTATTACAATCTTGCTAAGATTAGGAAAGAAACTATAAGGAAATAACAATACTACCTTAAATTTATTGACTAGAATTAGGAAAGCAAAAATAAGGAAACTAATAATCCTAAACACCTCCATCAGCACCGACCTTGACCCTCCTTGGTTGGCGTGTTGACTTAGGCGGACTACAATCCGTCACCCTTGCTTCTCCATGCTATCATATTTACGATACTTGAGCCCATTTTGAAACCTTCAGAAATGTGAGTTACATTTCGACTAATTAAGACTTCATTTTCATTTTCTTCAAGTGCTCCTGCATCAGTGAGTAGTTTCCTTAGCTAGGGTTAATGGGGAATTAGGGGAAACCAACATGGGGATTGATTCATGCTTAATCTAATATGTTGTTATAATTAATCTGCTTGCTTGTTGTGATTCCAACTTATGCACATGTTATGTTTGATGAGATGCGAGCCTATGAATCCTTGCATTTTTTACCCATCACTTACCTTTTCAATGAGACTTGTAAGACATAAACCAACTTGAGTCTCATTAGACCATGCATGTAGTTGGATAGGAAGGACTAAGTCGACTTGTAGGTGTTGTACAATCTAATCGATTCGGCTCCGAGACCCGAACCTTCTTAGGGATTGTAAGATATACACTAACTCGATCCCATCACAACAATAAGTGCTTGCATCTAGTAGAGAACATGTTTATATGATCAAATCCCATGAATCCCCTATGAACCCATGACACCCTAGTGCTTTTAATCAATTGTTTACATCACATTTTAATCATCTTGCTTGTTTTCATTACTTTATTTATATTGTTGATTAGTTTAGTTGATCTCCTACCTCAACCCAAATTGTGACACCCCTAGACACAACCATTTGCAATTGAAAATCCTACATCAATACCCGTCCCTTGGGATCCGACCTTTACTTGCCTCTTTACTAAGAGTAGTTTGTAAAGTTATAAATATTGTTTTGGTGAGGTAACTTTTGACGACGAGTAAAACCTTCGCACCAGAAAGAAACTGAACCGAAACTGATCTGATTGACCCGTTTGCCACCTCTACTCAGGTATGACTCCTTCATATGGCTGGCGAGCCTTTATACGTAGTCTAATGGACTTTAAACAACCCGAATCGGAAGTCGACATACTCTAAACTGTTCCCGACGGTAGGTCCTTGACTCGAATTCCTGAGTCGCCTCGACGTCGCCCTTCCCGACGGCAAGTCCTTGGCTCAAACCCTTTTGAGTCGCCTCGACGTCGCAATGATCTTAGGGTTGTAATATTCGATTGAACTGGAGGCCATACTTTGACTTTCACCCCGTCCAAGCCCCAGTCAAAGTGGGGACTCTGTAGATACCCAGTATCTGCACCTTTCAAAAACCACCCGATGATGATTGGATTATAACGTGTTTTTGATATGCGTGCGTGGATTGGCTATACATGAGACGGTTTAATGCATTAGTTGGATATGAAAAATGATTTCAAAAATGGTTTTATAATTTCATTTGCATTAAAATAACATTATTTAGAGTTAAAACCGTCTTCGGACCCAAAACCGACTCAGAAACTCGCAACTAGAGTCAATCTGAGTCAACCCGAGTCAACCCCAGTCTCGAATGTCTAAAATAATGTCATAAATGGTTTTATCTTTCCATTTGCATTAAAAAGGCACTAATTAGAGTCTAAATCAACACCGGGACAAAAACTGACTCAAAATTCAAATCCCGACTCAACACTGATCAAATCCGAGTCAAGCACAAAATACCTACCCCAAATAACACCCAAAATCATCTTATTAGATGACCATATTATTACAGGACATCTTATTTGATTACCATAAATCAAACCAACCAAAAAATGGATGGAGCAAAGACCACGTCCAAATTGAAAGGGACAGTACACCCCTTTGTATCACTAGGTGGCTCGCGCCTCTTTAGGCGTCCTCCTTAGTCTCCAAGCAAACTCAACCGACCTACCATCCCACATTTCTCTATAAATACCCACCATCACAGACCATAAGACTTACGCGAGTGTCTGCCCCCTCACATCTCCCTTAAACTTCTAGACTCGACTTCCTAAGTCAAAAAATCGACACGTGTTTTCGACCTACCGATCGAAAACACAAGCCTTACACATTTTTTTTGGTACCGTCGCCGTGCATTCGACCAACTCAACATTAATCAATATATTTTTCAACAACATATTTTCAATACATTTTCAAAAAAAAATCCTTTTTTAAGGCACTTTTTTAAACTTCTTTGATCTCGAGTAGCATACGAGAAAACAGTCTCTAAAGCCGTCTACCTCGCAAACATCATAACAGGTAAGTTTGAGGGTGTAAATATTCCATTTATTTCATGTCTTCATTGTTTCTATGAGTTTATAATCATGAACAATGCATAATACGATTCAAATATAGGTTAGATGAGTCAAAACCGAGTTTTGTCCTGAGACATAAGCTCTTTGCTATCCAAAGAGGCTCGCGCCTCTTGTGGCTTCTCGGGTCAGACTCAAACGTGTTTGAGTTCATCTTCCTTCAACACTTTCTTTTATTTTTACTTCTTTTCTATTACGGTTTTTACCATTTTAATTCATTTTTATGACAAACTTTTTAACCATAAATCATAATCACTCTTGGTTCCTTATACCATGATCGGTTTAATCCGTTACTCGGTGATATTATTTGGTTAGTTACATTTTAAAGGGTATTCTAATACTCTTTTCTTTTATTTGCCATTTTTCTCATTTAAATACACTTGCAAACATATTAGTCATAATTCATAATCATCTTTGGTTCTTTATACCATGTCGGTCTAATCGAGTACGATGACAAACTTGACTAATTATTAAATGAACTTAACATATTTAGTTCAAATCAAACATTTTCTTTCACTTTTATTTCATTTAATTTTCATCTTTGTCTTGACCATAATGGATATCACCCTTGGTTAAAATAAATACCATGTCGATTTAATTCGAGTACGGTGACAAAACGGTTAAGCACACACATTTTACATTTTTATTTGTAAACTGTGCTTTTTAAACTTGCAAATCCGAATACGAATATTACTAAGATAATAGTAATTATTCCGAGTCATGCAAATCATTTAATCACAAATACGGTTTTAAACAACCTTTTTAACAACCAGAAGACGCCCCTTGGGTCGTCGTCTGACTCGCGCCCCAAGAGGCCGTCTGTTTTCATAATTCAAAATCTGGACAGGCCATGTTCCCTCGCCTAATGGCTCCACCCCAATGGGGCTACCTGGCACTGTTCTGTCTCGTTCTGGTACTTGTCTAGGACGATCCCGATTACAGTTAACCCGAATCTACATGGATCAGATTGACGAGTTAACACTCTTTTAAACATTTTAAAATTTTCTTATTCATCCTTTTATTCTTTCATTTTAACAATAAATGGATCGTGTAGCAGCATAACCCGAATTGGTAAATGGATGTTTAATTTCCGTTTTCACAAGAAAATCAATCTAAATCCAACTCGACATCAATTACATGATATTTGGATAAACAAACCGACTTAGTAAATCTTCACATGTTATGTTAAGACTTTTGGATGCGTATTCATGCATTTAAACCGTTTTATTAACTCTTGCACTTAAACAACCACGATCGATCAGTAGAGGCCGCTAACGCGGGCGGGATTGGGTGTCCGATTAAAGGGTTTCCAATATGTACCCTCGCCCCTTACTCAGAACCTTTTGATAGTGGATGGCCTTATCCAGGGCGTACGAGAGTCATTTTAGGCATAGAATGCTAAAAGGGGGACGAGTCCTTATCTTTAGTATCTATGTCAAGCACCGCTTTTTGCCTTAATTGACCAAGGTACAAAGAGGATTCGAACGGTTTCCAGGAATCCCATAATTGCTTGGTGGCGACTCCGAACATCTCTGCATCGTTTTGAGACCTTCATCGAGACGGAACCGGCCGATCTAAAGCGATCCGGTCGAAAGCATTTCTACGCCACCGAGCGTGGCTTTCAAAAGACCGCTCCATGTTTACGGATTGGCTTGGCGTGCAACTGGCCTGTGTCTACAGACTGGTAGGTGGCCCACGTCCACAGACCGGTATGTGGCCTATGTCCACACTACTACATGGTGCTCCTTCTCGGTGCCACTTATTATAGCACCCCCTCCTGCCCATGACACTCCTCTCACACCCCCTTCAACTCCCCCTTACACCCCTGCTACGCCTCAATCCCCTGCTTCCGCGGCTAGCTCTTACCCTGACTCGGTAGCAACTTCTCTTCCTACCAGCTCTTCCTCCCCTACCCCCCCATCACCCCCTCCTCCTCCCCCTCCCCCTCCCCCTCCCTCTCACACCCATGGTACTCGTCTCTCTCACAACATCCGCAAACACAGCCCAAAATATGCCAAAATTGCTCAACTTTATTCTCCGTCTCATACTTCTACAACCGTGAAACAGGCTCTCGCCGATCCCAAATGGCGTAAGGCCATGTTACACGAATACAATGCACTTCTCACAAATAAAACTTGGTCTCTTGTCCCCTATAGTTCCTCCTCAAATATAATAGGTTGTAAGTGGATTTTTCGGATAAATATAATCCGGATAATTCCATAGCCAAGCACAAAGTTCGCCTCGTCGCAAAAGGTTTTAATCTGCGCCCTAGCATTAATTATTCAGAAACGTTTAGCCCAGTCATTAAACCAGCTACAGTCTGTCTCATACTCACTCTTGCCGTCACGAGAAATTGGTCACTAAAGCATCTCGACATTAATAATGCTTTTCTTCAAGGCACTCTCTTTCTGACACCGTCTTCATATCTCAACCCCCAGGGTTTATTGACTCCACCCTTCCCACGTATGTTTATCGCCTGTCTAAGGCTATATATGGCCTGAAACAGGCTCCCCGTTCCTGGTACACTGAACTCACAAATTACCTAGTCTCTTATGGTTTTCGACAATCATGCTCGGATCTATCCCTTTTTATCCCCCACCATTCCGCTGCTCTCATCTACCTTCTAGTTGATGTCGATGATATCATTGTCACTGGTCCCAACTCTGACTACCTCTCTTCTTTTTCTACTCACTTCTCCTTGAAAGATCTTGGATTTCCGTCGTACTTCTTGGGCATTGAAGTGACTCCCTCACCCCTTGGCCTCACTCTTACCCAAACCAAATATCTTCATGACCTTCTCACTCGCTACAAAATGGTTGAATGTAAGCCTTCCCCCACTCCCCTTTCGTCCTACCCTACCCTCATTACTAGCAGTGGCGTGACTATCACCAATGAGACTGAGTATTATGCTACTGTTGGCTCCCTCCAGTACTTATCCCTCACCCATCCCGACATTTCCTTCTCCGTAAAAAAACTTGCACAATATATGTAATCCCCGCGTATGGCTCATTGGCAGGCCTTTAAGCGCATTCTTCGATATCTACAAGGTACGTTACATGCTGGCATTCGGTTATTTCGTGATTCTCCGCTTCTTTTACATTGTTATTGTGATGCGGATTGGGAGGGAGACAAGGATAACTACGTCTCCACATCTGGTTACATGGTTTACCTTGGTAAGAATCCTATCTCTTGGGTTTCGCGGAAGCAAAGGACACTTGCTCGCTCTTCCACTGAGGTTCAATTTTGAGCCATTTCTGATGCCTCGGCTGAGCTGTTGTGGGTACATAATTTACTCCGTGAGTTAGGTATTACTTCTCGTACTCCTCCTGTGATTTATTGTGATAATTTAGGTGCCACTCACTATTCCGTTAATTCCGTCTTTCATTCCCATATGAAACATGTTGCTATTGCCTTTCACTTTGTAAAGGAACAAGTGGAAAAAGGGTTATTACGACTGGCTCACATTTCTGGTTCAGATCAACTAGCTGATATTCTAACTAAGTCGTTGCCGCGTTCCCGCTTTTATTCTCTACTTCTCAAGATTGGTCTCTCACTGGGGTCGTCCATCTTGCGGGGCGTATTAAGGAAGATATTTCCTAGATATAGTCTTGTATATATTATCTCGTATATAGTTGCCTTAGGCTCCAAGCACCGTATATTTGTATTATCTCTAAGATCGTTAGTTTCCTAATTATATGTAAACCCTAGTCCTTAGCTCTAGTATATAATCGATGTATTGTATCTTTTGTTAATAAATTCAATATAATTCTATTTCTCATAGAGATAGGGGCGTCCCAAAATAAGGGTTTATAATACCGTCACCGGCGTTGGGGTGAGGGACGGCAGTCAGTGCCCAGTGGATTGTGAGTTAGGCTTTATGTGTTACTCTTACAACATGGCTAGACCCGACAATGAGGTCGGGTAATCTTGGATATGATTTAGTTAGGGACAAATCATTCCGGGGTGTGATCATTACTCCGTATGTGAGTTTTTTTTTCCTGATTGAACAACTCAACTTGGGCGTTTACGAGTTTGGCAATTTATATATTTTCATCCATAGTCATTCTGAGTGTACTTGTCTGTCTTGAATCATATTTTGGTCTTATAAAGTATGTACTGTATGTCAGAAACCGACATCGTACATGTCAACTTATTTTATGAGCTTGTGACTACCAAGTGCTAAGTAAAATGGTATAAGGAGTTGATTTGTTAGTGGTTTTTGTACTCAATAAATGCAGGAGGTTGTGGTGCTTCTATTGTGCTACTATCCAAGTATGATCCAGTGCGCGATCAAGTTGAGGATTACTCTATAAATTCATGCCTTACGCTTCTATGCAGTATACATAACTGCTCTATCCCAACAACTGAAGGCCTTGAGAATAGCAAAGACGGGTTTCATACAATACACCAAAAGACTTGCAGGTTTTCATGCTTCTCGGTGTGGGTTTTGTACCTCTGTAATGTGTGTTTCTCTATTCTCAGCTCTCGTCAATGCTGAGAAGAGTGATCGGCTAGATCCCTCCCCCGTGTTCAAAGATGACGGTCTCTGAAGCCAAGATGTATGTGACTGGAAACCTCTGCAGGTGTACTGGTTATCGGCCTATTATCGATACTTGCAAAAGCTTTGCAGGTAATGTTGATATTGAGGACCTGGGATTGAATTCCTTTTGGCATAAAGGGGAAAGGAAGAAAAGTAAAATAAATATGCTACCATTTTACAATCCTAACTGTCAAATCCGACATTTCCGGAGTTTTTGAAGGATGAAGTGAAGTTTAACACACTGTTGGATTCAGAGAAATATTCTTGGCATAGCCCTTCTACTAAAGCGGAACTGCAAAACTTGCTGCAATCAGTCAAGGCCAATGAAGTGGACCATGTAAAAGTACTTGTTAGTAACACTGGTTCAGATTATTACAGGGAACTGGCAGATTACGACACGTTTATAGATCTGAAAAATATTCCTGAACTCTCGATGGTCGAGAAGGACTCCATGGGTGTCAAATTTGAGGCAACTGTTTCAATCTCTACCGTGGTTGTGGAACGTAAAGAGGGTGTCCGATATATGATGGTATTCGAGAAAATCGCATCTAGGTCCATAAGAAAATTGCCACTATTGTATGATATCACGCATATTGTATATTGTTCATCAAACTAATCTATGAGATCGTCTGATGGCTAGCCCGAGGAGCTCGTCAATACCGGTCGGTGGCGCAAGGGAGACGGCGGTGAGGGTGGTGGATGGTGGCTGACGGGCGGTGGTGATTGGATGGTGGAAGTTAGAGGGATTTACGTTCATGAAAGAGTAAAATCCGTCCATGAATGAGCACCACCCATTTGTTTTGATTTGAAAATAATAAGGAATTGTTCCTTAAGTAAGATTGTTAAATAAGTGAAAGTTTACAAAATCAATACGAAAATTTTTTCTTGTAAAACAATGTAACATATAGAAGTTTGGTGAAAAGGTAAATAATGAGCTAGTGGAAAGTAGAGTAACATGTATTATAGTTTGCACGGTTTGTAGTTTAGCATTTAGACAAAAAAAAAAGGCTCATTTAGTGTAATTATTGTAGCTATGCGGGAAAAATTAGAAAAATCTCTTAATTTCTTAGTAGTAAGAGGAATAAAAGGCTCATTTAGAGTAATTATTGTAATTAGGTGGGAAAATTTAGAAAAGTCTCTTAGGGAATGACATATCTTTCGGCTTGAAAATGAGGAAGGCTATATATATATATATATATATATATATATATATATATATATATATATATATATATATATATATATATATATATATATATATATATATATATATATATATATATATGTCATCAAGTAGTATGATGCATACGTGTGAGGAACAAAACCTGGACCGTTAAGAGATAATGGAAGGTAATGGAGAGAAGAAAGTAATGGAGAGAATCCAGACCGGATACAGACTGCTTGACATTCAAAAGAAGAGTCTCGTGCTATTATTCATGTATGAGATTGTCTTATACAAGAATTTACGCCCGTCGAAAGAGGATCCAAAAGCACATAATTAAACTATAAAGCACAACTGAATAAATTCCAAACACAACTTAATAGCAAAATATTTCATTCAAAGCAACTTGTATTATTCAAATTCCAAACCCCCCAAATTGCTTGTATTATTCAAGTGTGTAATCAAATTGCTTATTAAAAACATTTCAAAAATAGAAAGGTAAATAATTGATTGAGATATCCAAAAATAAAATAGGTAAATAAATGACTGAAAGAAGGAAGTATATGTTATGTGGACTTCTGTCCTACTTGGTTCGCACCAACAGTCACACCATATGATATGCCCAAAACGCCAATTTTTATCCAGCCACGGGCTTTTACAAACCTATTTTGATTGGGAAATTATAAACCAACCTGCTAAACGTCGTCGACAAATTACTAAATATCGTCGACAATTTGTAAAGACTTTCCTAATCTACCCCTCACTCTAAACCCCCCATATATTAACCTCTTTTTTCAAGTACGACATTTCCGTCACCACCGCTTCAATTCCGCCATCTAATTCAAGGAATCGACGACGCAAGTAATCAAAACTAGTAGTTTTTTAAAAATTTGTAATTAGTTAGTAGATTTAGGTGGTTTAAAATAGAATCGTTATTGTTAGAACGGCTTAGAGATTATCGATTATCGCGCCCAAAATTAAACTAAGTCGAGAGATGATTTTTTTATTTGTTTAAAAAAAAAAAAATTTCGGACGAAAATATTTTTCGTCCAAGACGGAAAAAAATTTCGTCCAAACGAAAAATATTTTCATCCGGGAAAAAACCTGGACGAGAGTATTTTTCGTCCGGACCTAGGTCTGGAAGAAGAAATTTTCCGTTTGGACGAATTTTTTTTCCAACTGGACCTACGTCTGGACAAAAAATTTCTTTGTCCAGGCCCTTTTTCGACATATTTTTTTTGTTTTATTTTTTTTTAAAGAAAATTAATAATTTCCGTCTTAGATTAGTTTTAAGCGCGGAGATCGATAATCGCTAATCTGTTCGTCAAATCATAAACTTGAAACGTAATTAAAACGTAAACATATCTCTTGAACATCGTTACTACCTTGATCGTTGTTACCGTCATTAGTTAATATGATTAAAACCGTTTTAATCGAAAATTTCGTAAATTAAATTACGATTTTTTTCCGAAAAACCGTCTTTTTTTTAGAAAGATTTTAGAGAGAGATAAGGGGGGGGGGGGGAGTTAATGAGAGGGCAATATTGGAAAGATGTGTTAATAGTCGACGATAAACGGAATTACTTTTTTCACATACGAACTTTACTCTTTCACATACATTTTTTTCATAAATTTTCCATAACATACCCTTTTACTAAACCAAACCTGATCAAATAAACCTTTTTTCCTATAATCAAATTTAATTGTTCTAAAAACTTGAATAATACTCCCTCTTATTCGGGGTTTTCTTCCCTTTTGATGTGCGCACGGGAATTAAGGGTAGGAGTATTATATTAATAAATGATATGAGTGGGGTTTGGTGATTGGAGAGAGGTAAGAATAATTAGGATTAAATATTAATAAAGGAGATGTGTGAGGTTTGGTGATTAGAGAGAGGTAGAAATATTTAAGGTTAAGTATTAATAAAGGTGATGGGTGGGGTTTGGTGATTGGAGAGAGGTGGAAGTATATTAATAAAAATTTCCCAAAATTGAAATAGGAAAGAAAACCTGAATAATCCGTTTTAAGAAATAGGGAAGAAACCCGTGAATAGGAGGGAGTAGATTACAATTCTCCAATTAGTGAATTAATTATGTTGTTTATCAATTATTTATATCTTTTGTTGAAATTATTAGGGTTTGTTAATTAGGGAAACCAATTGTTTTAGTTTTTATCAATGAAGGCTTGGTGATTTGAGGTGGTTGATGATCTGGGTGGTGGACGGTGCTTATGGGTGGTGCGACGTCAGGGGGTGGTGTGTGAGGGCGGTGTTTGAAGGTGGTGCGTGAACATAGTTGATGCGTTGGTGGTGCGTGACGGTGACTGAGGGTGGTTTGTCTGGTTGTCTGGGCATGGAGACTAGGAACGGTGGCTTATGCTGGTCGGCTGGGATCTGGGAATATGGTGGTGGTGGTTAGGTGGGGGTAGGGTGGTACTTGTGTTGTTGTTAGTGCGTGAGGGTGTTGTTGTATTATGGGTTTTTTTTTTTTGTCTATATTTTTTTAAATCATAACTAGTTTGGAACAATGTCGGCCGGCGATTGGATTGACCGGAACTAGGAGGGTGTTGAACGGAGGTGGTGTTGGTGGTGAAGGGAGATGAGGGAAGGGAGAAAACAAACTAATTGAGTGAGTGAATGAAAAAAAATAATAAGGGTAAAATTGTAAAATCGTATTGTGAAATAGTAAAATCCGTATGTGAAAAAGCAGTCCCTTAATAAAAGCGTCGACGATATAACACGGTCGATTATAAAACGGGTCGGGTATAAGTGTATAACCATTTGATGAATTCTATGTTAGACACTTGAACAAACTACCGGGATTGAACCAACAAAAACCCCAAACATAAAACAAACAATCAGAATTTGACAAGTCTAGTCTAAAATCTAAAAGAGAAAAAAGCGAAAAGAATGGGAGGTGGAAGTAAGGTAGGAGAGTGGGTTTTTAAAGGGTTTACGGCTGCATTGGGTTTGACCACCATTTATCTCACCGCCACTTTCTCCGTCAATGTCTACCGTGGCCTCTCTTGGCACAACGCTCAATCGGTACCCCCTTTTGATCTTTCTTTCCTTATCTAATACATACCCATTTCATTTGTTACCTTGATTCTTTCATCCGTTTACCTTTGATTAAATTTCCGTCATAATGAATATAAAAGGTAAACAAATGAGTGAGAGACTAAGAGTATTTATTTCTTTTTGGGTAATTGTGTGATGTTTACATGAACTTGATATATGTGGGGACTTAATTATAAATCTGTGTAATTTCTTCTTGTATATCTCAAGCTTTGATTTAGATTTACTATGTCATGTTTGATCGTCTATTATATATGGCTGAAATCTGAAGAACTTAGGAATTAGGATTAGAAATATGGAGCAAATAAAATAGATATTCATTCAGGAACTTTATGACCAAATTTTGCTTCGTTTAGTTTATTTACTTTATTTATGATTAAACTATGTCGAATTTTCATGAAAGCTGGGATGGGAGCGCATTTACCACAACAGTTTATGGTAAACTAGCTACGCTAGTCGCTAATGTGTACCATACTCGATTCTCTTACTAAGCAAAGCTGCTAATAGCCCCTGACTTCCCTTTTTAGATGTCTACACTTGCCTCTTGTTAGGACAGAGGGATTTGAAAGGAAAGAGAATGGAAGAAAAGGAATAAGAATAGTTTGGTTGCCGAGTTGAGTAGGTGGAAGGAAATGGTGGGGATTTGGAAAGATTTGGAACTATAGTTCTTCCAGATTAGGAAGGATTTGGAAGGAATGCATTTCTTTCCCTCCCCATTCCTTCCCCTTTTGTTCTATATCAATAGTTCAATACCATATCCAAAGAGTTGGGCCATGGCAGCTCTATCCTATTGGACCCAATAGGAGGTCTTGTGTGTTTAAGGTCAAGATCTAATATGGGGTGCCTCCAGTCTCTTAGAGGCAAATTTAGGAAGCGTAGAACATGCAATTCTGAATTGTGTCTTGCTATTTTAGGTTGTGGATTGAACGGCATGCGAGATTGTTTGGTACCTATAGTAGCAATGTTACCATAAGTTCTTTCCAAATGTGAATGAAGATAATATTGAAATGTGTAATTCATGTCCTTGTATTCAGAATGGCATTTGTGTGAATCACGAGTTTTCCTTTGCCACGTAATTCTAAACTATTCATCTATATTCTGAAGATTAACCACACTTCTGCAATTTAGCATCTTTTGTCTAACAATAGTTTAAGCCGTTCGCAAGACCTCTTGGGAATGTTTCATCCTTTGTTGTCTAGTACAGACTACATAGTACCGCTCTGAACTTCTGATGATATATTAATGTTGTTTTGTGTTCTCCTTGGCTGGTATATAGTTATTTGAAGACCAACAATAGTCAAAGCTTACATCTCCAGAAAAGTAGTTATGCTACTCTGCAACTGAGACATGAAGATAATATCATTAGTTTGCTGTAGCTACCTCAAATTGTGGTTGGCTCTGTAGCAAAATAAATTGACGGACCTTATGTGAGTTAATGATGAGTTTAAAGTGTAACCTCTCTATCTAAACACGTTCAAATACATATCATACTCAGTGAGTCACTGTCCATTGAATCTCAAGATGGTCGGTCGTCTTTGTTGTTCCTTCTGTTATTGGAAATATACAGTCATGGCTAGCCAATGGAAGGTGTATTCGACACTATGTTTGTATCGCTTTGCTCTTGTCTAATGTGTACTACGCTCATATACATGATCCATTCTGTTTATTGCTGAATATTTTGCTATTTGCAGAAAATGAACAAGGAAGAGCAAAATGGTCAAGAAAGCACCGCATGAGATTTGTAGCTGAAATTCCGACCACAAATGTTTTTCTTCCTTTTCCTTGTTAGTTGAAGTTCTTTTTTGGTAAAGAATATACGGAGTATTTCGTAAATGTTAAGAAAACCATTAGTGTTGTACCTTCTGACTTGATAAGGCAAGAATGTTGGATCTCAAAGAATGTATCCGAATGATGTTTTACCATTATTGAATGCTTACAGTTTACCCTATGGGGTGAGCTGCTTTTATGCTTGAGTTGAAATTATCATAAATGGATCCATATAGGATCAGAAAAGTGTGCATTTGCAGAAAACAACCGGCCAATTTTGTCTGGTTCGCGTTGGAAAAAGGCCTCAATCCTAACATGACCCCTATAATTTTTATGTCGTGCTCGTGTCAATGCAGTTATATATATGGAAAAAGGCCTCAATCCTAACATGTAGATACTTTCCTCTTGTTTTTTGTTTATGCACAAACATGAGCTTGGATCTTGTCCATAGAAATTGAGTTTTGTTAATACAGGTTTGAGGACAGTTCTATGACTGATGTGACCATAATTGGTGCATATTTAGCCCCCGAATTACCCTTGTTTCCATGCTTTTTAGTGCTTATTTGGGTCATTTCTTATCTTTAGTTCTTTGTTTTGCATATTCTTTGAGATTTTGATCCCTTGGTAGGAAAGGAGTAAGAATCTTGCATTTTCATAGCAAATCAAGACTAAATTGATCAAATTCAATGACCAAGCATCAAGGAGGGACAAGATTAGAAGGCCTTTGTACATATCATGGTAGAAGAGCAATGTTGAGAAAAGATCCTTGAGTCCCCAAGGAAATCCCCAAGGAATTTATGAAGAAAAGGGAAGAAAAGAAGGAGTTACCACGCTGACTGACAATCCGAGCGGATTGTCAACAATCCGCCCGTCCTGCCCTTGCACAATCCGAGCGTCCCAGCTGGAATCCACTCCGCCCGGATTCCCCAGAATCCGCTCGGATTCCATCGCCCAAATCCGGCCGTCCCGACCTTAATCCGCCCGGATTCCTTCACAGCACGGGTTGTCTTCTTCAAGCTACGAAAAGAGAAGTCCTTCTCTCCAAAAATACCGGCTTCTCCTTGCTCAACTTAAAAAGTGTAATTACTAGTTTAGCCCTTAGTTAACCCTAATGCATCCTCCCTAATTTTCACTATAAATACCCCATTAGTCTAATTAGAGGAGCATGTTCTTCTTATCAATAATTAGTGTAGTTAATATCAATCAAATCTCTCTTTAATATTGTAATCAAGTATTAATCAAGTTTTAATCCAAGTTTTAGTTCTTTAATCTCTCTCTTGTTCATCCTTTATTTTGGGTAATTGAAGATTATTTGGGTTATTATTGGGAGATTGACAACCTCTCAATCAAACATCAAGTACTTCTATTATTCTTGCTTTGTTATTGGAATCATTAGTAGGTATAATCTCTTAATCCCTTTTTAATTATTGCTAATTACTTTTATTTGTTCATCATGTTTCACTATGTTGGTATGATTGACAACCTTGCTAGCATGTTCAATATGATGATGAGTGAGTAGTCTCTTAGCTAGGGTTAATGGGTGATTAGGGGAAACCAACATGGGGAATGATTCATGCTTAAATTAATATGCTTTCATGTTTTATTTGCTTGCTTGTTTTGATCTCAACTCATGCACACGTTATGTTTGATGAAATGCTAAGCCTATGAATCCTTGCATTTACTATCATCTCCTATCTTTTCAATGAGGCTTGTAAGACATAACCCAACTCGAGTCTCATTAGACCATGCATGTTGTTGAGTAGGGAAGATTAAGTCGACTTGTAGGTGTTGTACAATCTAATCGATTCGGCTCCGGGACCCAAACTTTCCTAGGATTGTAAGATATAACCCAACTCAATCCATCACAACAATAATTGCTTGCTTATAATTTGAGAACATGTTTGTATAATCATATCCCATGATTCCCCTATGATCCCATGACACCCTAGTGCGTTTAATCAATTTTTTACACCCCCTTTAATTTATCTTGCTTGTTTATTTTCATTGTTATTCTAGTTTAGTAACCTTCTACATCAACCCAATTTGTGACACCCCTTAGACACCACTAGTTACAATAGAAATCTCATTTCATCTCCCGTCCCTTGGGATCCGACCTTTACTTGCCTCTTTACTGATTGTAGAGTTGCTTGTTAAGCTATAAATTGTGTTTTGATTCGACCGTGACCAACGACCACATCTATTTATTTGTGAATACGAAACGGACCGATCAAAAAATGGCGCGTTCTTCGGGGAAGTGTTTGTTTGATTTAGATTTCCTTTTTGTTATTAGTTGTGTCTTTCTTCGCCTTGAGGAAGTAAAACTCCTCAAGGTTTGTTCTAATTATTTTTGAGTTGTTTGATATTTTGCATGTCTAGAAGATTACAAAGTGAATTGTTACCTTTTGACCGTGAAATCGAAAGAACCTTGACGAACAATAGGAGACTTGTTAGGAGGAATTTGAGAGGTGTTGGTGAAGTTGTTCAACCCATTAATGAGTTTGTCAATCCTTTCGCAATAGAAGGAGAAGAAAACCCATTACACAATACCCCACAAAATCCACCTACAATGCCAAAATTCTCGTCACACTCCGTACCCACCGAGGAGAATCTACCAAATGGTACTCCTACACCGCAACATCTAACCGAAAATTTTATTGCCAAGTCCGCCTTCATCCAACTAGTTGAGAGGAGCCAATTCGGGAGAATGCCTAGTGAGGACCCTCATTCTCATATGGAAACCTTTTGTGATTATTGTGATGCTATCTCTCAAACGGGCGTGACTCAAGACCAAATTAGATGGGTCTTATTTCCTTTTTCCTTAATCGGCACCGCAAAGCAATGGTTGAAGGGCCTTGATAAGGCCACCCTTGGAATAGATTCTTGGAAGAAGTTGGCTCTAACTTTCTACAAAAAATTCTACCCACCGGAAAAGACCAACATGCTAAGAGCTCAAATTACGGGTTTTAAGCAAAGGGATGAAGAGTCTTTGTATGAAGCTTGGGAGCGGTTCAAGGGAATTTGTCGCTCATGTCCTCACCATGGACTTAGCGAATGGTTTTTGGTGCAACAATTTTGGAATGATTTATATGAAGATTTTAGGAACATTCTCAATATGGGATCCAATGGAATGTTCACCGAAGTTGATGACAATCAAACATGGAACAAGATTGAGGAAATGGCGGTCCATAACTCACAATATAGTAGACCTCGCAAGGCTACTAGAGGAGGAAAGCATGAAGTGGACTCCGTTACTCAATTGGGTGCTCAACTTAGTGCTCACATTGACACAATCAACTTGAAGTTTGAACAAGCTATGGCTAGACTTGAGGAAAACTCAAAATCATCGAAGCATCATGTCAATGCCATGACGGCATCCTCATCAATCCCAAGCGGGATATGTGAGAATTGTGGAACTTTGGGTCATGACTCAAGTGAGTGTAGGGGAACAACCGAACAAGTGAATGCTTTCCAAGCTTACAAAAGTGGTACCCCTTATTCAAATTTTTACAATGAAAACACCAAGTTCCATCCAAATCTCTCATACAAAAGCCAAAATGTTCAAAACCCTCAAACAACATACACTCCACCACCCATGAGAAACCAAAATCAAAGACCCTTTTACAATCAAAACCAAGGTTACCAAAATCAAAATCCATACAATCACCAAAGTGACCAAGGTTTTGATGTCCAAAAAGCGGTCCTCCAAATGCAAAAGAATCAACAAGAATTTTTCACCCAAATGCAAAAAGATAGCCAAGCAAAAGAAACCACCATCAACAACATTCTAGCTCACACCAAGATGTTGGAAACACAATTGACTCAACTAGCATCTTCAAGCTCACAAAGACAAAAGGGGCAATTACCACCTCAAAGTAATCCCCCTAGACATGAAACGGTTAGTGCCATTCACTTGAGAAGTGGTACAAGGTATGAAGCACCGAAGAAGCAAGTTGAGGATGAAGTTGTGGAAGCTAGTGAAAAGGAAGAAATTGTGCAAAACTCCAAAGATGGATAATCATCAAAAGAAGAAAGTTCAAAGAAAAATGAAGACAAGGCCAAAGAGAAGGAGCCCATTGTGATTAGACTTCCTTTTTCAAGTCGTCAAGCCAAGCCCAAATTTGATGATCAACTTGGAAAGTTCATGGAAATTGTGAAGAATTTAGAAGTCTCAATTCCTTTCACGGAATTAATCAATCACGTTCCGGCCTATGCAAAGTACATGAAAGATATCCTCACAGAGAAGAAGTCGATCCGGAAACTTGAGACTATCGCCTTCACTAAGGTGAGTAGTGCAATACTTCAAGGGAGTTCACCTCCAAAGTTAAAGGATCCGGGAAGCTTCTCAATACCGTGTACCATTGGCGACACGACGATCAACAAAGCCTTATGTGATCTAGGGGCTAATGTAAGTGTCATGCCGTACTCGGTAAGTAAAAGGTTGGGAATGGGAGAGCTTAAATGCACCAACATCACACTCCAAATGGCCGATAGATCGACGAAGACACCATTAGGGATATGGGAAGATGTCCCCGTGCGAATTGGGAAGTTTTTCATCCCGGTGGACTTTGTCATTGTTGATATGGAGGAAGATTCCAACATTCCAATCATCCTAGGAAGACCTTTCCTACACACCGCGGGTGCGGTGATTGATGTGAAACATGGAGAGCTCACTCTAGAAGTGGGAGATGAAAGCATAACTTTTAATCTTGACAAGACCATGAGAGCTCCTCGTTTGCATGAGCCATGTTTCATGATTGATCATTATAGCCGAAAAGATGAAAGGAAGAAATCGAAACTCCAATGGAGGAAGAAAATTGAAGATGCTCCATTCAAAGAGCAAGTAAATTGTGACAAGGAGAGCTTGCAAAGCTCATCAAAATCAACCAAGGAAGAAGAGGATGGCCTCATTGGCCAAGGGAAGAAATTGGGAGAGTTGTCTCCATCTAAGCAAGAGATTTTCAATGATCAACTCAATGAAGTTTGTGGTCTTTGGGACGACGAGTTTGAAGGGATTTTTAATCCCTACATTGGGCATGCCATCCATCATGATCAACAACAAGGGCCACGGTCTATTGAGGACCTCTACCATAATAATGAACAAGCTTTTGATTACTTCTTCAAGGTGTTGAGCAACATCAACAACACCTTGAACATGCCCCCTTGACATCTCATCAAGAATGAGAGTTTGGTGGAGTCCTCCCTAAACCACCACTTGTAAATATTTCTAACTCCCTAACTTGCATTTAAATTCTTGTATTGCATTTTTGTCATTTTGGGATTTTTATTTACTTTGATCAAAATAATTGTCATGTAAGAGAGAAGTGAGGGAGGGACTAACAACTTCAATTGATGTGTAGTGCTTTACCTTAGTGTGGGGATGACAATTGCCTAGGCTATCCATGCCTTAGTAATGCCTCCACAATGAAGAACACAAGCCTTGAAAGAAAGAATGGAGGAATGATAAAGGGAATGCGCTGTGCACGGGTGGAACTGAATCCGTGCACATAGGGGAAGAATCCGAGCGGATTCCCAAGAATCCGCCCGTCTTATGCAATCCGAGCGTCCTGCAGAAAAGACGCCCGTCTTGAACTGAGCTGAATTTTGGAATTTTCTTGACTGTCAAAGAATCCGAGCGGATTCCAAAAAATCCGCCCGTCTTGAAGAATCCGGCCGTCTTGTAAAAAAGACGCCCGTCTTTGCAGCTGAAGAAAACAAGCAAAAATCTCTGGACTGAAATCCGTCCCTCTTTAAAGAAATCCGCCCGTCCCGTGTTCAGCAAATCCGAGCGGATTGTACCAAATCCGCCCGTCTTTAGGCGAGCTTTTGCAAAGATTGAAGAAGCAGAATCCGCACGGATTGAGCCTAATCCGCACGGATTGCCCCTGCAGTTTTGAAAAATTTCGGCCTCTTTATAACCCCTCCCACCTTCATTCATTCATTCATAAACACTACCCACAACATCAAAACCCTCATCCTCTCCATCATAAAAACAAAAACCCTCAACAACATTCAACAAAAACAAATCAAACCATCCTTCCAACAACAAATTAATCACTCCTTCTTCAACAAAAATCAAAACCAAGAACAAAATCTTCAACCTTTGAGTCGATTTTTGTTTTCATAAAGGCAAAGCCTTTCACCTTCAAATCGATTTGGGCATACTACAAAGTGAAGATTTTTCATTCTTTTCTTGGTTAGGTAATCAATGGCAAGGACTAAGGGACCAACAAAGGCAACAAAGGCACCAAAGGCTAAGGCTCTCTCACAAAGGCAAAAGGCTCTTCAAACAAAGAAAGCTTTGGCTATGGTGGTGGCAACACCAAACTTGGAAGTACAACAACAACAACAACCTTCTATGGGACCATCAACATCTTCTACTCCGGTAATTAATCAACTTTTGCATTATCCGGAGGTAACTTTTATTTCCGATACCCATAGAAATACCTTTGTCAAGTTTGCTATGAAATCTATTCAATCCACCAAATTCATATGTGAAGATGCCTTGGAAAAATTGGATGTTCTTGAACAAACAAAAGCCTTTTTCAAAGCCATGGGGTTGAAGAAATTGTTTGAAACAAAGGAATTGACATACCCCTCCCTTGTCTTGGAATTTTTAAGTTCTTTGAAAGTCACCAAAGTTGAGAATAGAGAAAATATCGAGTTTCGTCTAGCTAATGTTAGTAGACGCATTACCTTTAAGGAATTTGGTGAAATTTTGGGTCTTAGTGATGAATCGAGTTATTTCAAGAGTTATGGAAAGTATGACCCCGAACCTCTTTGGGAGGCAATCTCCGGGAAGAAATTTGAGGATTTTCATGCATGTCGTGCTCTCTTGGTCCATCATCCGGGCATAAGAGTATGGCACAAGGTTGTGGGAAATACCATAATTGCTAGGAAAGACACCAATCATTTCACAAGACTCGATTTTATTCTCCTTGAATCGGCTTTGAATATCGGAAGAATTCACACCAAGCCTTACAATTCTTTGAGGCTATTGGTTGATAGATGGCTTAATGTTGATAATGGGAAGAAGGGCACGACCGTTATTGTCAATGGCGGCCTAGTCACGGTCCTAGCTAAGCACTTTGATCCTAATTTCAATATGGATAAGAAGTACAAAGCAAAGGAAGGTGGCCATCTTATTGATATGCATATTATGATTCACAAGTTCAAGTGGGTTGCTCATAACCCCCTTGACACTAAGTATGGATGGCTAACTAGTGAAGCTAGATCGTTCACCTTGCCCTCGAAGATTTGTCGCCTAAGCGTCCACCGGACCAATTATCTACTTCCCCTTTCCGAAGAAGCCGAATATATCATTCAACAACAAAAGGGTGATCTTGAAACCCCCTCCTCTTCCATTGTCATACCACCTTACCCCTTTGAGTATGAAGAGTTCAAGCCGGAAGGAATTGAAATTGGGAAAGACTATGTGACTCTTCTCATGCAAGCAATGCACAAGCAAGCCCATGAAGATCGGAAAAATGCGTATTTGGCTCAATATCCACCCCTCCTACATCTAGCTAGGCAAGGACGCCTTGATCCATCTTGTCCTTTGCCTAGTTGGGCGGATAGAGAAGTCTTATTTCCGGGTGCATCTAGGGACGTGGTGGGAGATAATGAGGTTGTTGGAAATGATGAAGAAGTTGAGGATAATATTGAGGAAGAAGCAATGGAAGGAGAAAGAAATGGTGAAGATGATAATGAGCAAGATGAGGAAGAAAGTGAAGAAGCAAATGACAAGGAAAGCGGCAATGTGACCACTTCTCATGAGGGAAGTGGTGATGATGATAGCATGATGGAAGACTAGCAAGCCTTGAGACTCCTACACTCCCATGGTTTGTCTATATCTCTTTGTATTTTATTTCATTTTGATCATTTTTGGTTTAGTCCTAGCAACATCAAAGGACTCACACCTCGGTACCATTGAGGTGTTCTTATTGTTCCCATTTGTAAAATCCAAAATGACAAAACTAGTTTCATGCATAGCATAGTGTGTGCATGAACTATACCCATCCTTGGACATTAGCAATAGTGTCTCACTCGGTTTGGGGATGTTAATGCATACACAACGGGAGGTAATATAAATTACCCTCTCCGTCATAACAAAAACCATGCATCATGTAGTGTAGCTTAGTATAGAATTGCATTTAGTATAGAAATCATGCATCATCTTTGCATAATTTCCATCATTTTGGCCATTGAGGACAATGCCCATATTAGTGTGGGGATGGGAATCATAACATTTAACTCTTATTCAAAAACCCATAAAAATTGAAAAAATTAAAAATCCAAAAACAAGTTCATTTCCTTTGTATATATTGTGTTTGTTTTATCCTTGTTCACATTGATCGACTACGCCACATCCGAGACATGAGGATATTGAAGACCGCATGGTATGATCTTTCCAATCTCCTTTTTCCTCTTTATGTTAATGACTATGTGGCTTTATTTTGATTGATGCGGTATAAACAATGTGAACTTAGGATTGCATTTAGATTAAATGTCATATTAGTTGGTAGAATCACTTGCATTAGGATGTTCATATGTTAGTTGCATCATGGCATGTAGTTGCATGTTAGAAAATTTTTGCGAAACCGTCTACTTGAGAAACTTGACAAGTGTATATAGGCCCTAGTAGATGCTTTTTCTTCTTAAGACTTTGCTTGTTATAATGCTTGTAAAACACCCTAGGATGTGTCATGCTAGTATCATTTGACCCATGGATTAAGGCCGAGTCAAGAGTACCTTGTGGTGTGATAACTCCTTGGCTACCGTTTATTCCAAGGTGACCCTTGAAACCATGCATACATCCATCATCCATGTTCTACCATATATTTTTGTCATCAAAGGGAATGGGTACAAAAAGAAATCAATTTGAGTTCAAAGAAATGAAAAGTGAATGAAAGTTTGCAAAAAAAATGCATCAAAAGAAAAGAGGAGCAAAAATAGACTCCTAAGCTTCAAATACAAGGCACCCTCGTTACTAATTGGGGTGACTTTGAAAATATTCAAAAAGAAATGCAAAAAGTTGTCAAGTATTGAAATGCCAAAAATCAAAAAGAAATGGCAAAGAAAGTGTGCTCAAATGTCAAATGCCACAAGAAATTGGGGGGAAAACAAAAACAAAAGCAAACTCCCAAAGTGAAACTCAAATATCTATTGATCCCTTTTATCCATCATATCCATTTTTGTGCATGGTAGAGAGGGAACGACCCTTCTTCTTGTCTAGGCAAGAGGGGGAATTCCGCGATCCTCCAGTGTTTCTAACACCATAGGGAGTCTACTCTTGACAAAAGCATTTAACGATTGAGGACAAAGGTACCCTAGCTTGACACATTTTGGAGGTGATTTATTGGTATCCTTCTAGGCTTAGTAGTTTGAACAAATTGCATCTATGAAGGATTGTGTACCCTTGAATTGCTTCCCTTGTAGATAATTTCCGCCACTTGATGAGGGAGTGGCTATTCTTTTTGTAGATGCATCCATTATGTGTTTTTGTGTGCTTAATGTTTGGATGTGTCGCCATTTTGGCAAGACCCACCTTGCCTTGCAAGAAGGCATCCTACCTCATGGTTGTCTTGTTGTGAGTTGAAGGGGCGGAGTGAGACCCGCTAATTGTCTCATATCGGCTATATTATTAGGATAGGTTAGTATTGGTCCTAGTCTTTGTCACCTCTTTACTCGGGACGAGCAAAGGTTCGGTTTGGGGATATTTGATGTGACCATAATTGGCGCATATTTAGCCCCGAATTACCCTTGTTTCCATGCTTTTTAGTGCTTATTTGGGTCATTTCTTATCTTTAGTTCTTTGTTTTGCATATTCTTTGAGATTTTGATCCCTTGGTAGGAAAGGAGTAAGAATCTTGCATTTTCATGGCAAATCAAGACTAAATTGATCAAATTCAATGACCAAGCATCAAGGAGGGACAAGATTAGAAGGCCTTTGTACATATCATGGTAGAAGAGCAATGTTGAGAAAAGATCCTTGAGTCCCCAAGGAAATCCCCAAGGAATTTATGAAGAAAAGGGAAGAAAAGAAGGAGTTACCACGCCGATCGACAATCCGAGCGGATTGTCAACAATCCGCCCGTCCGCCCTTGCACAATCCGAGCGCCCCAGTGGAATCCGCTCCGCCGGATTCCCAGAATCCGCTCGGATTCCATCGCCCAAATCCGGCCGTCCCGACCTTAATCCGCCCGGATTCCTTCACAGCACGGGTTGTCTTCTTCAAGCTACGAAAAGAGAAGCCCTTCTCTCCAAAAATACCGGCTTCTCCTTGCTCAACTTAAAAAGTGTAATTACTAGTTTAGCCCTTAGTTAACCCTAATGCATCCTCCCTAATTTTCACTATAAATACCCCATTAGTCTAATTAGAGGAGCATGTTCTTCTTATCAATAATTAGTGTAGTTAATATCAATCAAATCTCTCTTTAATATTGTAATCAAGTATTAATCAAGTTTTAATCCAAGTTTTAGTTCTTTAATCTCTCTCTTGTTCATCCTTTATTTTGGGTAATTGAAGATTATTTGGGTTATTATTGGGAGATTGACAACCTCTCAATCAAACATCAAGTACTTCTATTATTCTTGCTTTGTTATTGGAATCATTAGTAGGTATAATCTCTTAATCCCTTTTTAATTATTGCTAATTACTTTTATTTGTTCATCATGTTTCACTATGTTGGTATGATTGACAACCTTGCTAGCATGTTAAATATGATGATGAGTGAGTAGTCTCTTAGCTAGGGTTAATGGGTGATTAGGGGAAACCAACATGGGGAATGATTCATGCCTAAATTAATATGCTTTCATGTTTTATTTGCTTGCTTGTTTTGATCTCAACTCATGTACACGTTATGTTTGATGAAATGCTAAGCCTATGAATCCTTGCATTTACTATCATCTCCTATCTTTTCAATGAGGCTTGTAAGACATAACCCAACTCGAGTCTCATTAGACCATGCATGTTGTTGAGTAGGGAAGATTAAGTCGACTTGTAGGTGTTGTACAATCTAATCGATTCGGCTCCGGGACCCAAACTTTCCTAGGATTGTAAGATATAACCCAACTCAATCCATCACAACAATAATTGCTTGCTTATAATTTGAGAACATGTTTGTATGATCATATCCCATGATTCCCCTATGATCCCATGACACCCTAGTGCCTTTAATCAATTTTTTACACCCCCTTTAATTTATCTTGCTTGTTTATTTTCATTGTTATTCTAGTTTAGTAACCTTCTACATCAACCCAATTTGTGACACCCCTTACACACCACTAGTTACGATAGAAATCTCATTTCATCTCCCGTCCCTTGGGATCCGACCTTTACTTGCCTCTTTACTGATTGTAGAGTTGCTTGTTAAGCTATAAATTGTGTTTTGATTCGACCGTGACCAACGACCACATCTATTTATTTGTGAATACGAAACGGACCGATCAATGACCCTAATCCTCCCTAGAGAAGGCGATTTTGCAGCGATTTCAAAGGTGAATTTCTTGCATAAATGACGAGGAATTCCGCTTCTAAATCAGCCAAACTTCGCAATATCACAAGGAAGAAAGGAATGTCTTCGAAGGAGAATCCAAAAATTGCAAAGATGACTAAGAAAATGAATCCTACGCCGAATGATGAAGAGGCTGTGAAGCATGATAGCATGCAGAACATTATAGGAATTCCTGCTTTTAATATTGACGAGGATGAACCTGTGATTGAAACCAGTGAAACTACGCAGGAAGAGGACACACAAGTTATAGATGAAACGGGAGAATGGTTTCAGATTCATGGAAAGAAGATAGAGCAGGTTTTAGATGATGAACCTGAACCATTACTGCAACTCTCTGATGAGGACGTGCATGAGGAACTGGAGTACTGGAAGCAAGCTGTGTATAGGTTTATGCTTGGGGCAAACCCTCCCATGGCTGTTCTGGAAGGGTATTTACGTAGATTATGGTACAAACATACAATTGACAAAATCTCATTTATGCCTAATGAGGTGTTTTTAGTCAGGTTCCAAACAAAAGAACGAGGAAGTTCTTAAGGCTGGTCACTATTTGTTTGATAGTAAACCTGTCATCATTAAAACATGTACGGAGAATGTTGGCTTGGAAAAGGAGGAAGTTAAGAGTGTCCTAGCCTGGATTAGAATGCATCAGTTACAACTGAAGTTTTGGGGAGAAAGTCTGCCAAAACTAGCCGGGCTAATAGGTAAATACATACAGAATGATGCTGCCACTAATCTTAAGACCAGGCTGGGATATGCCAGGGTTATGGTGGAGCTTCAAGTTGACCAAAAGTTCCCTAATGTTCTTAAATTTCTCGATGAGAAACAACAGTTGGTGGAGATTGAAATTGAATATGAGTGGAAGCCTGCTATATGTAATGGATGTAAGAAATTGGGACATGAACAAGTCAATTGCAGGGGGGCCATATATCCAGCTGTGAAGAAGGGACAGTCAATTAAGCCAGTGAAGCAGGTGTGGAGGAAAGTGGAAAAACCTAAAATGATAGCTCAGGCAGTTATCCCTGATAATCCTTTGATCACTCCTCCTGTTCACACAACTAGGGAGGAGGAGGAACCTGTACTGATACAAATCAAAGAATTTAACCAGGACACTCAGCAAACACCAACTAAAGACGGAGGGACATATGCTGCAGTGCTTACTGGTTCACCAGGAAGGACAGCAGGGTCAGCTAGTTACCACAACCCCACATCTGATCAATGATAAAGCTTGGATTCTGGAATGTGCGTGGTATGAATAGGAGGAATAAACAACAGGTGATTAATAGATTTCTGTTAAATAATAATGTAGGTTTTTTTGCTTTACTTGAAACCAAAATCAAACCTCATAATTTGAATAAAGCCATGAATCTGTTCAATAGTTGGAGCATATCTACTAATTCTGCCTATCATCAAGGGGGGGGGGGGGGGGGGGGGATTTGGATTCTATGGCAAGCTAATTTGTGTGACATACAGTTTATAGAATATGATGCTCAGTATATACATATGCAAATCATCAACAAGTCAACAACTAGTAGTTTCTTTGCCACAATGGTCAATGCTTTCAATGGTAGTGCTGAAAGAGAGTCCCTCTAGGGCAATCTGAGTAGACTAGTGGCTAGTGTTCAAGGACCTTGGGCAATTGGAGGGGATTTCAACTGTATTTTGACTGAATCTGAAAGAGTGGGGGGTTCCTGTTAGGTTCATATACCTCTTATTAGACTCTTCTAATAATGAACTAATTAACTTCTTAATATGTGTTCTTTATATCTAGTGCATGCATAACAAAATAAGAGATTAATAAGGAAAAACAATGTCCCTTACATTGTATTATGGCTCAAAATAGGGCACAAATAAGGTCACCTTCCTTATTTGTTCTTGAGCTAAAATATGATGGATGATTCTCCAAAATCCCAATGTAGAGATCCTCCTCTTGATTGCACCCAAGACAAGTCCCTTAAACTAATATATTAATTAACTAGATTAATACACTAGTATCCTTAAAATGATTCTAATAATATTCTTATTACTACACTAGTAATCTAATATTGTATTTAGAATTTGTGATGAACAATTTATTAGGTTTCTAAACTATTTTAGAGAGTTGTGAGAGAAGGAGAGAAATTGCATGTAGATGAATGTGGTTGTGTACAAATTGAATAAGAGAACAAATTCTCTTAAAGAGGAGGAGGGGAAACCGGTTGGGGGTCAAGGGAGTAATGCCAAAATATGGCATCTCACTTTTTCTTTTCCTCTTCTCAACATAATAGGTATGTAAGCTAGTATGCACTAGTTATGATGACACTTACTTTATCTAGTAAAATAATATCATCCTCACACCCTACACCATCCATAATTTCGGTCCATTTTACATAAAATGGACTACCATTTTATTTTGTCAATTTGTCATTTGTCACACAATATGTCACATGTAGTATGTTACATGTTATTAATTAATTTAATACATATTTATCAAATAAATATCATTTTACAAATTAATTAAATTACATACAACAAATTGACTAGTGATACTTGATCACATAAATAAAATGGATCATATAATTATAATTCACAACATATTGTAATTATAATTAACCATTCATTCTTATCTCAATTGTTTCACAAACAATAATCAATTTTAGTAATAAAGTATTTCAATTACTAAAATAAATCTTATTTAATCCCATTACAATAAGATATAAATAATCTCTCTCACAATTGAATTGTTCAATTTTAAGGAATTGATTAACTTGTATCATCATTCAATTAATCAATTTGTCTATTAAGGGAATTGTCCTTTAGGTGTGACCTTAAAGGATCAACCACCACCGTCAGACGACAGTAATGTCTAACTCTAGTTAGTTGATCATTACTGATTAATGTTGACCAGTTGACTATATAAATGAATCATCCCTTACGTATTCTTATATGAGATTTAAACATGTGATCGCACTATTGTTGAGGACACATACTCCAACAATCTCCCACTTGTCCGAGACAAGTGTGCGTCAACAATTCTCTTGTCCTATTACAATCTCCCACTCAATGCAAGGTGTCTCGCAGGTCGTACTTGCATTTGATCATATCTTGAGTGGTTTCCTCGATCCGGAGAGTAACTGTCTGACTGGAATTATCTACCATAGATACTTTCCGAGCGTGGCCACGTATTTCTAATTCACTACTCCTCGAGTGGCCTTGAGATTTCAAATAACCCTGACAAGGGAGTGGACAATTCCTATCGCACTATTCCCTTTGTTTAGCCACAGTTCATCATAACCCAAAATATACCCATTTGACCTCAGTTACGACAGTCGTAGAGCATAAATCAAAGCCAATCAGAAATTTGTGCCAACTTAGGCGAATGTCTCTAGTCAAAAGAATTGACTCATAAGAATACTATAGCAGCTCTTGCCACGACCAGGCTTTATGAATTACCAGAATTCTATAACCGGTCAATGCCCGACAGAGTGTCCCACACAGTCTGCCTATGTGATTGACTAGTCATCCCACATGACTCTATGACACTTGAACTTGCCATCAATCGCATCACACTCTAGTCATTTCGAGACGTCACCTCCTTTAAGTAACTAGGGACGAATACTATGTCAATCCAGTTCACTTTAATGGGGTTCAATATTGTCTCAACAACCCATTTGGATACAACAAAGTAATTAATAAATGAGTTTGTACAAATTAAACTCAAACGACAAATGCGATTATCACATATGAACCAAAAACAAAGCTTTTTCATTTCATATCTTATAATCTAATACAAACTTGGCATGCGCCTCAGACCCATGGAAACAACATGTTGGTCATGCTTAGCCTGCGATAAAGGTTTGGTTAAAGGATCAGCTATGTTGTCATCCGTCCCAACCTTACAAATCACTATTTCCTCTCTTTTAATGAAATCCCTAATTACATGAAATTTTCTAAGTACGTGTCTAGACTTGTTGCTAGACTTGGGCTCTTTAGCTTAAAAGATTGCCCCACTATTGTCACAGAAGACCGTGATCGGATCTTTGGCCGTGGGAACTACCCTTAGCCCCTCCAAAAATTGCCTAATCCACACGGCTTCCTTGGCAGCTTCTGACGCTGCAACGTACTCAGCCTCCTTAGTAGAATCCGCAATCACAGCTTCCTTGAAGCTTCTCCAGCTTACGGCACCACCATTGAGCATGTATATAAATCCAGCCTGGGATTTCATATCATCTCTATCTGTTTGGAAACTCGAGTCTGTGTAACCCTTAACACATAGCTCGGAGTCACCTCCAAACACTAAGATATAATCCTTAGTCCTTCGCAAGTACTTGAGGATATTCTTAACTGCTATCCAGTGACTCTCACCTGGATTATCTTGATATCTACTAGTCATGCTTAAAGCATATGAGACATCTGGATGAGTGCATATCATGGCATACATGATTGATCCGACAGCGGAAGCATAGGGAATCAACTTCATGCGTTCAATATCTTCGGGTTCGGAGGGAGATTGAGACTTGCTCAAAATTATCCCACTAGCCATAGGAATTAAGCCTCTCTTAGACTGATCCATTTTGAAGCGTCGAAGAACCTTATCAATATAAGATTCTTGACTTAATGCCAATATCCTTTTGGGTCTATCTCTATAGATCCAGATACCTAATATGCGTTGTGCTTCTCCTAAATCCTTCATTTGGAAATGATTTCCCAAACACTCCTTGACGGAGGATAACATTGGAATATCATTTCTAATAAGTAGTATGTCATCCACTTACAATATTAGGAACACAACATTGCTCCCACTAAACTTCATGTATAAACATAGTTCCTCAACACTTCGAGTAAAACCATTTCCTTTTATAACATGATTAAATCGATGGTTCCAACTTCTTGATGCTTGCTTAAGACCATAAATGGATCTCTTAAGCTTGCACACCTTGTTAGGATTTTTAGGATCTATAAAACCTTCAGGTTGTATCATGTACACCTCCTCTTCTAAATGCCCATTTAGAAAAAGCGGTCTTTACATCTATTTGCCATATTTCATAATTATGAAATGCGGCAATCGCTAACAGTATCCGAATGGATCTTAACATGGCTACGGGGGCAAAGGTTTCGTCATAGTGAAGACCATGAACTTGGGTAAAAACTTTTGCCACTAGCCTAGCCTTGTAGACATCATCATGTCCTTCTATGCCATTCTTTACCTTGAAGATCCATTTGCATTGAAGAGGTCTCACTCCTTCAGGCAAATCCACCAAGTTCCAAACTTGATTTTCATGCATAGAACTCATTTCGAATTCCATGGCTTCAAGCCATAAAGGTGAATTAGGACTAGAGATTGCAGCTTTGTAGGTGGCGGGTTCGTCACTTTCTAGAAGCAACACATCAAGACTCCCATCCTCTTGGATAAGTCCAACGTATCTATCAGGATGGCAAGTTACTCGACCCGACCTCCTCGGTTGTGGAATAATAACCGAATTAGACGACGAAGGAACATCTTCATGTGCCTCCACTTCGGTTTGTGGCTCTTGAACTTCATCAAGTTCAAAATTTCTCCCACTTTGTCTCTTAGAAATAAACTCATTTTCTAAGAAGACAGCCTCACTAGACACAAACACTTTGTTTTCGTGAGATTTGTAGAAGTAATAGCCTCGGAAGGTATTGGGGTAACCTACAAAGATGCATTTTTCGGATCGCGGGGCTAGCTTGTTGTCGGTCTTTACCCTGACGTAAGCATCACATCCCCAAATCTTCATATAGGATATATTAGGAACCCTTCCTTTCCACATCTCATATGAAGTCTTTTCGGTTGCTTTTGTTGGACTATTGTTCAATGATTTGATTGCGGTTTGGATGGCAAATCCCCAAAACGAGTCGGGTAACTCGGTTTGACTCATCATAGATCGAACCATATCTAGTAGGGTTCGATTTCTCCTCTCGGAAACACCATTAAGTTGTGGTGTACCGGGTGGAGTGAGTTGTGACACAATGCCACAATCTTTCAAGTGTGAATCAAATTCATTACTAAGATACTCTCCACCACGATCCGATCGTAGTGCTTTTATCTTCTTGTTCAATTGGTTTTCTACTTTATTTTGAAATTCTTTAAATTTCTCAAAAGCTTCACTCTTGTACTTCATTAAGTAGATATACCCATATCTACTTAAATCATCGGTGAAGGTAATGAAGTAGTCATAATTTCCCCTAGTGGTGACAGTCATTGGTCCACATACATCGGTATGTATAAGGCCCAATAGTTCCGTAGCTCGAGTCCCTTTTCCACTAAAAGGATTACGAGTCATTTTGCCTAGGAGGCAAGATTCGCATATACCATAGGATTGAAAATCAAATGGTTTAATAAAATTAGTTGAAACTAATCTTTTAATGCGATTCTCGTTAATATGACCTAATCGACAATGTCAAATGTACGATTCATTTGGATCACTTGATTTGAGTCTCTTGGTTTGTATGTTATAGGTGTCATTATTTGGATTTGAAGTCTCTAGAACATAAATGCCATTTATAGAAGAGCCTCGGCCTATGACCAAGTCATTTATAGAAATAATACAACAATTATTTTTAATGGCAAAATTAAAGCCCTCTATGTCTAACATAGCAACTGAAATAATGTTATTAGAAAGAGAAGGTACATAAAAAGAATTATGCAAATACAACTCAAATCCATTTTCTAAAACAAGTACATAAGTACCCTTGGATGTGGCCGCTACCCTAGCTCCATTCCCAAGTCGGAGATAAACATCGCCCTTGTTCAGTTTTTCCACGTTTCTTAGCCCCTGTAAATGATTACAAAGGTGAGAACCGCAACCGGTATCTAATACCCATGTTGTGGTGGAAGTGAAATTTACATCAATAACATAAATTTCAGAAGGAATTTTACCAAGTGAAATAACAAGTCCATCCCTAATATTTCCCAAATATATGGGGCAATTCCTCATCCGATGTCTCATGCCATGACAATAATGGCATTCATCATCAACTTTGGCTCCTTTGGTAGTCCCACTAGTCATCTTATTTCCATTGTTCAATTTTCTACCTTTCTTTCCCTTCCTTTTGAACCATTTCCCTTTAGTTGCAAGAACTTGCTTGCTAGGACTCCCACTAGTTTCGGCATCCCTTTCTTCCGAAGATAAGGATCCTATAGATTTAGTGATATGGTCTACCCGAGACACATTCACAAAAGACCTAGTCATAGTAGGAGGTATGGAGGAAGTAATGAAATTATGGTTTCCATCGGAACCGATCCCAAAATGAAGCTCTCTAGTAGTATTGAGATTGTTGTTGGAGCAAATTTCGTCAAATAAGTTATGACAAGACTCAATGGTAATTGGTGTTGTTGCATGTGTAGGATCCATTGCGATATATATAAACTACAAACATGGAGGTAAAGGAAATATTAACATTCACTAATGGAAAAAACCCCTATTGCGTCAGTTGTAGAAGGCCTTTTGCGTCGGTTTTGGACTGACGTATATCGAGGGGTCGTATTTGATATGCGTCAGTTGTGGAACCGACGCAAAAATTTCAACATTTGCGTCAGTTGTATCTTAAAAACCAACGCAAAAAAGCACCAATTGCGCCAGTTGTGTTTAAAAAACTGACGCAATTGTAGGTACAACCGACGCAAATGCTTCAACATTTGCATCAGTTCTTTATAGAACCGATGCATTTTCTTTATTTTTTGCGTCATTTGTTGTCATAACTGATGCAATTGATATTTTGTTTTAGGGCCAATTCATTTTTCTCATTTGCATCATTTCTTTCAAAAAGCAACGCAATTTATTAATGCTTTTTTTTATATATAAATTTGCTGCCGAAATTACACAATCCGAATACCAAAACTTACACTAGTATAAAAAACATTCAAATCATTTAATTTAAATACTCTAAAATCTATACCTACACATGACAAATCAACCCTCTAAAATCAGTACAATATTTGCTACAAACAAAAGGCATAATTATTACTTAAATCAGTACAGTGTTTTTGCTGAACTGCCTCGTGGTGGTTTCACCTTCCTCTTCATTCACCATTATGTTCCCAGATAGCAAGTCATTGTGAGAAAATACAACCGGAGCATGAAGTCCTTCAGTTTAAGCCTAGCACACAACCAAAACATAATACTTTCAGCGTACGATCAAGCAATTACAATAAAAAAATTCATTTGCTATTACTTCAAAAAAAAAAAAGCCGCCTCACGTACAATTACTTCCGCCAAAGCACGTGAAATGCTAGGTAAAGCATATTATCCTAAGATAGAAAGGGGAAAAAAAAATTGCTTGTTCCCTGAAATTATAATTTTTTGTGAAAAATAAGAAGTGTGTAGAAATCATTGAAGAAACATGATCCCATATATGTACTGCATATCAACCAATCAAGCTCATTCATATACCATTGAGAGGATACTGAAAAACTAAAGCTGACAAAAGTTTTCCAAGTGCTTATGAGACATGATAGACTAAACCTAAAACCAGACTTTGGCTAAGGAGACCAGTGGAGAAAGGGGAGCTAGCATCAACCAATTCCACACAAACAAGACATAATGACAGCTATGCATCCGGAAGTCACGCTCATGAGGGCCCATGACCATCGTTGAGGCCTCAGGCAACGTCCCTTTAATAAGAAAAACAATGAAACAACTAATTAACTCTGCAGGGATGAACAAAAAGTTGAGATACAAGACCCTTTTAATTCCCATAATACTGACTTTAAGTAATGAATTTACAAGTTTGAACCTCAACTATCAAGCCCTCGGTTGTTTTTCTTAGGGCATAGCAGCATAAGAACAACGATAAGTCATTTTTAATGGAATCATTAATAAGGATACTTGTGAATTTAAAGAGACATAAGGTCACCTTGAGCTCAGTGACTTCACTTTGAACTTCTTCGAAGGAGATAGTTTCATACTTCCTTTGTTTCTCTATATCATCGAATCTGAGGTTTGATGCTCCAACCAAACATTACAGATAACTGCATAGCCCATAAAGCAGTGTAGCAAGTTAAAACTGGAAAAAATCAAATTCATAGCTGTAAGGTCATATATGAAAATCTTAATATACAACTTTTTCTTTCGGTTCAAAAAATCAAGGATGCAACCAAACATCAAAATTTAAACTACAAAGTTTGAACTCGAAACTGATGTAAAAACTAACAAGAAAAGGCAGGGACCAAAACATTTCTAATTATTTTTTGCGCCCCTAGGCGATTATGCAATCATTCTTCAAAGAAAATGGCTCAAAATGTCCAACGCAGTACAAAAACACAGCCTCTTGTAATAGAAACAAACATAGTCAATCGAAGAAGATAAGCACATTTGTTTGACATTGGCAGAGTAAAGTATCAATACACTGCAACAGACAAACTCCGAGAAGGAACACATCAAGATATAGCGAGTTCATTTAGAGGAAAACCTTTTACAAAGAACTTAGATATGTCAATCCACAGCTGAGGTTCTCTGGAACCAAGAATGTCTACTTCGTGAAATTTCCTTAGCTGCTTAGCTATTTCGACTATGAACTTTCCCTCCCTCATATCTATCACATAGTTTTACCAGAATAAAAAAGATAAAAGTTAGTACACATAAGACTAGATACTGATAAATATGTCCCAAGCCAAAACATTTCAACTGAAAGAGCAACACACTCCAGACCTGCATATTTCCTCCTTGACAATTTGACCTACCACCCAAATTTAAATACTAATTTCACAGCTTTATTCACTTTACCCTAACATGACAAAGACTTCCATAAAAGACTCACGTATTCATTGTCAATGTAGCTAAACATGTTATCCAAGTAACCTTGAGTAAGAATTTTTTTTTATCTATGTGAACTTTAAACCGCAGCTACAACATTCAAATCTCATAATGCATATTTGGCATTCATAGTGAGAAAAAATACTGAAAGAAGCAGCTTACTTAAAACAACAATGCTCCAGCAATCCAGCATGTCACCAAGATTTACGATAAAAGCCCCCTCAAACAGCAGTTACAAGAGAAGGGAGGAAAATGGCAGATAACATAGTAGCCATATTAATAAGCAATCGCAAACTAAACTTAAGATAGAAATACCTCTCCACCATACCACAGAAGTTTGTCCTAATGGCCATGATGTGCAAAATAAGTGACCAAGTCCAACCACATGATGAAAGGCTGAAAATCGGAGCCAAATGTATCAGATGATTAAACTAACTAAACTAATATTGGGTTCATGGGTTATGAGATGTGTAGCAGGTGCTAAGGGTTTTGATCAAACGGAATTTGAGAGCAAATTCTTTAAAGAAAGGGGGTCTGTAATAGGAGTAATCAATTAACTATAAGTTTAATGATCATAGTAAGCATTACAAGTATTCAAGCTCTTGGTTGCACCGAAGTAACAAATGCGTACTCGAAAGAGCATTTTGACAGCAAGTCAAAATAGGAGAGCCTGTTATTGGCATCATATCTTGAGCTACACTCAATAATATTTAGTGATATTTATATGGTTGGAAAGCTTGGAATGTTAGCTAAAATTAAGTGGTGGAATTATGCTTATATCTTATGTGTAGCTTGACTTATGGTTGCTGCAAGCAGACCCTGCAGAAGAATGCTATGACACACATTTCTAACCTGAACTTACTAACGGTTTAATAACTCAAGATCCAAGCCATGTTCTTGCGTGATTCTAGTTGGAGAGGATAGACAACTCATCTAGCTTCGATTTGGTATATGGGTCACCTCATGGTTCATCTTGAGTCAAGAGTTATGCCATCTGAAAACTGCCACCTGCGTGCTGAAATGTACAACACAAGTTCAGCCTGACCTATCAGTACTAAAATGATCATACCTCTCAAACAATACAACATATAGGGGTAATTATTTTTGGAGGTGGTAGCTAACTCAATTATCTTTCATTTGGTACCTATAGGGCATTTTCAATCATCGTGAGGAGTAAGTTATGGTGTCTGCAAGAAGGGTCTGATTCAAGAATGCTACTGAACTAGTCTGTTTTGGCACCTGTTTAGAGCAATGTCATTTATGCCTTCCTAAATGTTTTAAATGGCCTGTTCAAGGATGAATATTGGTCCTCAAATAATCTCAAGTATAAGAGAATCACATGGCAGCCAAGGGAGTCCTTTACAAGTGTCATTTATGCCTTCCTACTTTGTTTTTTGAGGGAACATAAGGAAAGCGACATCTTATCCTCACCTTCTCCTTGTCTTCTATTTTTGAGATCTTTGCTGAAGGGGCAGCCATGGGCCACGCCTTAGACAAAGTAGCAACTCGTAATATCAGAATTGTTGATCATATTTACTCTTTAAATTAAACCACTGAAAATACTCGTAAACACACAATTATATGCTCCAAGATGAATTGCAAATAAGGAAATGGAAAGCTACCACATAGGGGACACCATATAATTTGAGCATTTAAGAGGCAAGTTACAAAGATAATCCAGCAAGCAAAGCAACCATTGCATAGCAACAGGTTGTCGATGTTATAATATCTTTGTTTTCAGCTGGAACGAAGAAATCACCATATAATAAAGAGGGCTGGTCTAGGGTTGCTTATCCGCCTGGTTTTGTCATAAAAATCCCCAAATATTACATACCCTAACATATTTAATCCTCAATTAGTTTTGATAGCATACGAGATCAGTTTCGCACAATTAGCATTGATTCAGCAAGCCCCAAATGGAAAGATTATCTACATAAGAAATTTGATGTGACCATAATTGGCGCATATTTAGCCCCCGAATTAGCCTTGTTCCCATGCTTTTTAGTGCTTATTTGGGTCATTTCTTATCTTTAGTCCTTTGTTTTGCATATTCTTTGAGATTTTGATCCCTTGGTAGGAAAGGAGTAAGAATCTTGCATTTTCATGGCAAAACGAGACTAAATTGATCGAATTCAATGACCAAGCATCAAGGAGAGACAAGATTAGCAGGCCTTTGTACATATTATAGTAGAAGAGCAAAGTTGAGAAAGGATTCTTGAGTCCCCAAAGAAATCCCCAAGGAATTTATGAAGAAAAGGGAAGAAAAGAAGAAGATTTGTTGCTGACTGACAATCCGAGCGGATTGTCACCAATCCGTCCGTCCCGCAGCAGCACAATCCGAGCGGCTTTGCCCTATTCCGCTCGGATTCCACCTCCGCAATCCGCCCGGATTCCCTTGAATCCGCTCGGATTCCAACGCCAGAATCCGCCCGTCCCGACCCTATTCCGCCCGGATTCCAGCACAGCACGGATTGTCTTCCCCAAGCTACGAAGAAAGAAGCCCTTCTCTTGAAAAATACCGGCTCCTCCTTGCTCAATCTAAAAAGTGTAATAACTAGTTTAGCCCTTAGTTAACCCTAATGCATCCTCCCTAATTTCCACTATAAATACCCCATTAGTCTAATTAGAGGAGCATGTTCTTCTTATCAATAATTAGTGTAGTTAATATCAATCAAATCTCTCTTTAATATTGTAATCAAGTATTAATCAAATTTTAATCCAAGTTTTAGTTCTTTAATCTCTCTTTTGTTCATCCTTTATTTTGGGTAATTGAAGATTATTTGGGTTATTGTTGGGAGATTGACAACCTCTCAATCAAGCATTCAAGTACTTCTTTTATCTTTGCTTTATTATTGGAATCATTAGTAGGTATAATCTCTTAATCCCTTTTTAATTATTGTTAATTACTTTCATTTATTCATCATGTTTCATATTGTTGGTATGATTGACAACCTTGCTAGCATGATCAACATGATAATGAGTGAGTAGTCTCCTAGCTAGGGTTAATGGGTGATTAGGGGAAACCAACATGGGGAATGATTCATGCTTAAATTAATATGCTTTCATGTTTTATTTGCTTGCTTGTTTTGATCTCAACTCATGCACATGTTATATTTGATGAAATGCTAAGCCTGTGAATTCTTGCATTTACTATCATCTTCTATCTTTTCAATGAGACTTGTAAGACATAACCCAACTCGAGTCTCATTAGACCATGCATGTTGTTGAGTAGGGAAGATTAAGTCGACTTGTAGGTGTTGTACAATCTAATCGATTTGGCTCCGGGACCCAAACTTTCCTAGGATTGTAAGATATAACCCAACTCAATCCATCACAACAATAATTGCTTGCTTATAATTTGAGAACATGTTTGTATGATCATATCCCATGATTCCCCTATGATCCCATGATACCCTAGTGCCTTTAATCAATTGTTTACACCCCTTTAATTCATCTTGCTTGTTTATTTTCATTGCTATTTTAGTTTAGTGACCTTCTACATCAACCCAATTTGTGACACCCCTTAGACACCACTAGTTGCAATAGAAATCTCATTTCAATACCCGTCCCTTGGGATCCGACCTTTACTTGCCTCTTTACTAATTGTAGAGTTGTTTGTGGAGTTATAAATTGTGTTTTGATTCGACCGTGACCCAACGACCACATCTTAATTTGTGAACACTAAGCGGACTCGCATCAAAAATGGCGCCGTTGCCGGGGACGGTGTTTACTTGATTTAGATTTCTTTTTATTGTTATTAGTTGTGTCTTTCGTCGCCTTGAGGAAGTAAAACTCCTCAAGGTTTGTTCTAATTGTTTTCGAGTTGTTTGATATTTTGCATGCCTAGAAGGTTACAAGGTGATTTGTTACCTTTTGACCGTGAAATCGAAAGAACCTTGACGAAAAATAGGAGACTTGTTAGGAGGAATTTACGAGGTATTAGTGAAGTTGTTCAACCCACTAGTGAGTTTGTCAATCCTTTCGCAATAGAAGGAGAAGAGAACCCATTACACAATACTCAACAAAATCCACCTACAATGCCTAAATTCTCGTCACACTCCGTACCCACCGAGGAGAATCTACCAAATGGTACTCCTACACCGCAACATCTAATCGGAAATTTTATTGCCAAGTCCGCCTTCATCCAATTAGTTGAGAGGAGCCAATTTGGGGGGATGCCTAGTGAGGACCCTCATTCTCATATGGAAACCTTTTGCGACTATTGTGATGCAATCTCTCAAACGGGCGTGACTAAAGACCAAATTAGATGGGTCTTATTTCCTTTTTCCTTAATCGGCACCGCGAAGCAATGGTTGAAGGGCCTTGATAAGGCCACCCTTGGAATAAATTCTTGGAAGAAGTTGGCTCTAGCTTTCTACAAAAAATTCTACCCACCGGAAAAGACTAACATGCTAAGAGCTCAAATTACGGGTTTTAAGCAAAGGGATGAAGAGTCTTTGTATGAAGCTTGGGAGCGGTTCAAGGGAATTTGTCGCTCATGTCCTCACCATGGACTTAGCGAATGGTTTTTGGTACAACAATTTTGGAATGGTTTATATGAAGATTCTAGGAACATTCTCAATATGGGATCGAATAGAATGTTCACCGAAGTTGATGACAATCAAACATGGAACAAGATTGAGGAAATGGCGGTCCATAACTCACAATATAGTAGGCCTCGCAAGGCTACTAGAGGAGGAAAGCATGAAGTGGACTCCGTTACTCAATTGGGTGCTCAACTTAGTGCTCACATTGACACAATCAACTTGAAGTTTGAACAAGCTATGGCTAGACTTGAGGAAAACTCAAAATCATCAAAGCATCATGTTAATGCCATGACGGCATCCTCATCAATCCCAAGTGGGATATGTGAGAATTGTGTAACTTTGGGACATGACCAAGGTGAATGTAGGGGAACAAATGAACAAGTGAATGCTTTCCAAGTATACAAGAGTGGTACCCCTTATTCCAACTTTTACAATGAAAACACCAAATTCCATCCAAATCTCTCATACAAAAGCCAAAATGTTCAAAACCCTCAAACAACATACACTCCACCACCCATGAGAAACCAAAATCAAAGACCCTTTTACAATCAAAACCAAGGTTATCAAAATCAAAATCCATACAATCACCAAAATGACCAAGGTTTTGATGTCCAAAAAGCGGTCCTCCAAATGCAAAAGAATCAACAAGAATTTTTCACTCAAATGCAAAAAGATAGCCAAGCAAAGGAAACCACCATCAACAACATTCTAGCTCACACCAAGATGTTGGAAACACAATTGACTCAACTAGCATCTTCAAGCTCACAAAGACAAAAGGGGCAATTACCACCTCAAAGTAATCCCCCTAGACATGAAACGGTTAGTGCCATTCACTTGAGAAGTGGTACAAGGTATGAAACACCGAAGAAGCAAGTTGAGGATGAAGATGTGAAAGCTAGTGAAAAGGAAGAAATTGTGCAAAACTCCAAAGATGGAGAATCATCAAAAGAAGAAAGTTCAAAGAAAAATGAAGACAAGGCCACGGAGAAGGAGCCCATTAAGATTAGACTCCCTTTTCCAAGTCGTCAAGCCAAGCCCAAATTTGATGATCAACTTGGAAAGTTCATGGAAATTGTGAAGAATTTGGAAGTCTCAATTCCTTTCACGGAATTAATCAATCACGTGCCGGCCTATGCGAAATACATGAAAGATATCCTCACAAAGAAGAAGTCGATCCGGAAGCTTGAGACTATCGCCTTCACTAAGGTGAGTAGTGCAATACTTCAAGGGAGTTCACCTCCAAAGTTAAAGGATCCGGGAAGCTTCTCAATACCGTGTACCATTGGCGACACAACGATCAACAAAGCCTTATGTGATCTAGGGGCTAGTGTGAGTGTCATGCCGTACTCGGTGAGTAAAAGGTTGAGGATGGGAGAGCTTAAATGCACCAACATCACACTCCAAATGGCCGATAGATCGACGAAGACACCGTTAGGGATATGGGAAGATGTCCCCGTGCGAATTGAGAAGTTTTTCATCCCGGTGGACTTTGTCATTGTTGATATGGAGGAAGATTCCAACATTCCAATCATCCTAGGAAGACCTTTCCTACACACCGCGGGTGCGGTAATTGATGTGAAACATGGTGAGCTCACTCTAGAAGTGGGAGATGAAAGCATAACTTTTAATCTTGACAAGACTATGAGAGCTCCTCGTTTGCATGAACCATGTTTCATGATTGATCATTATAGCCGAAAGGATGAAAGGAAGAAATCGGAACTCCAATGGAAGAAGAAAATTGAAGATGCTCCATTCAAAGAGCAAGTGAATTGTGACAAGGAGAGCTTGCAAAGCTCATCAAAATCAATCAAGGAAGAAGAGGATGGCCTCATTGGCCAAGAGAAGAAATTGGGAGAGTTGTCTCCATCTAAGCAAGAGATTTTCAATGATCAACTTAATGAAGTTTGTGGTCTTTGGGACGACGAATTTGAAGGGATTTTTAATCCCTACATTGGTAATGCCATCGATCAAGACCAACAATAATGGCCAAGGTCTATTGAAGACCTCTACCATGATAATGAACAAGCTTTTGATTACTTCTTCAAGGTGTTGAGCAACATAAACAACACCTTGGACATGCCCCCTTGACATCTCATCAAGAATGAGAGTTTGGTGGAGTCCTCCCTAAACCACCACTTGTAAATATTTCTAACTCCCTAACTTACATTTCAATTCTTGTATTGCATTTTTTGTCATCTTTGGATTTTTATTTACTTTGATCAAAATAATTGTCATGTTTGAGAGAAGTGAGGGAGGGACTAACGATTTCAATTGATGTGTAGTGCTTTTAGCTTAGTGTGGGGATGGCAATTGCCTAGGCTATCCATGCCTTAGTAGTGCCCCCACAATGAAGAACACAAGACTTAAAGAAAGAATGGAAGAATGATAAGGGAAATGCTTTGTGCACGGATGGAACTGAATCTGTGTACACAGGGGAAGAATCCGAGCGGATTCCAGAGAATCCGCCCGCCTTCAGTAATCCGGGCGTATTGCAGAAAAGACGCCCGTCCTGAACTGAGCTGAATTTTGAAAATTTCTTGACTGTGTCTGAATCCGGGCGTCCTGAGAAAGAATCCGCCCGTCTCGTAGAATCCGCCCGTCTTGAAAGAAAGACGTCCGTCTTTGCAGCTGAGGAAAACAAGCAAAATTTTCTGGACTGAAATCCGTCCGTCTTTAAGCAAATCCGCCCGTCCCGTGTTCAGCAAATCCGAGCGTCTTCATCAGAATCCGCCCGTCTTTAGGCGAGTTTTGCAAAGCCCAGAAAGAGCAGAATCCGCACGGATTGGGCAGAATCCGCACGGATTGCCCCTGCAAATTCGAAAATTTCGGTCTCTTTAAAACCCCTCCCACCTTCATTCATTCATTCATTCATAAACACTACCCACAACATCAAAACCCTCATCCTCTCCATCACAAAAACAAAAACCCTCAACAACATTCACCAAAAACAAATCAAACCATCCTTCTAACAACAAATCAATCACTCCTTCTTCAACAAAAATCAAAACCAAGAGCAAAATCTTCAACCTTTGAGTCGATTTTTGATTTCATAAAGGCAAAGCCTTTCACCTTCAAATCGATTTGGGCATACTACAAATTGAAGATTTTTCACTCTTTTCTTGGTTAGTTCATCAATGGCAAGGACTAAGGGAGCAACAAAGGCACCAAAGGCTAAGGCACTCTCACAAAGGCAAAAGGCTCTTCAAACAAAGAAAGCATTGGCTATGGTGGTAGCAACACCAAACTTGGAAGTGCAACAACAACAACAACCTTCTATGGGAGCAACAACACTTTCTACTCCGGAAATTGATCAACTTTTGCATTATCCGGAGGTAACTTTTATTTTCGATACCCATAGAAATACCTTTGTCAAGTTTGCTATGAAGTCATTACAATCCACCAAATTCATATGTGAAGATACCTTAGAAAAATTGGGTGTTCTTGAGCAAACTAGAGCCTTTTTCAATGCCATGGGGTTGAAGAAATTGTTTGAAACAAGGGAATTGACATACCCCTCCCTTTCCTTGGAATTTTTGAGTTCCTTGAAAGTCACCAAAGTTGAGAATAGGGAGAATCTCGAGTTTCGTCTAGCTAATGTTAGTAGACGCATTACCTTTAGGGAATTGAGTGAAATTTTGGTCTTAGTGATGAACCGAGTTATTTCAAGAATTATGGAAAGTATGACCCCGAACCTCTTTGGGAGGCAATCTCCGGGAAGAAATTTGAGGATTTTCATGCAAGTCGTGCTCTTTTGGTCCACCATCCGGGCATAAGAGTATGGCACAAGGTCGTGGGTAACACCATAATTTCTAGGAAAGATACCAACCATTTCACAAAACTTGATTTTATTCTCCTTGAATCGGCTTTGAACATCGGAAGAGTACACACCAAGCCTTACAATTCTTTGAGGCTCTTGGTAGATAGATGGCTCAACATTGATTGTGGGAAGAAGGGCACGACCGTTATTGTCAATGGCGGCCTAGTCACACTCCTAGCTAAGCACTTTGATCCTAACTTCAATAAGGATAACAAGTACAAAGCAAAGGAGGGTGGCCATCTTGTTGATATGCATACTATGATTCACAAGTTCAAGTGGTTTGCCCATAACCCCCTTGACACTAAGTATGGATGGCTCACTAGTGAAGCTAGATCGTTCACCTTGCCTTTGAAGATTTGTCGTCTAAGCGTCCACCGGACCAATTATCTACTTCCCCTTTCCAAAGAGGCCGAGTATATCACTCAACAACAAAAGGGTGATCTTGAAATGCCCTCCTCTTCCATTGTCATACCACCTTACCCCTTTGAGTATGAAGAGTTCAAGCCGGAAGGAGTTGAAGTTGGGAAAGACTATGTGACTCTTCTCATGCAAGCAATGCACAAGCAAGCCTTTAAAGATCGGAAAAATGCCTACTTGGCTCAATATCCACCCCTCCTACACTTATCTAGGCAAGGACTACTTGATCCATCTTGTCCTTTGCCTAGTTGGGCGGGTAGAGAAGTCCTATTTCTGGGTGCATCTAGGGTCGTTTTGGGTGACAATGAGGTTGTTGGTAATGATGAAGAAGTTGATGATAATATTGAGGAAGAAGCAAGTGAAGAAGAAAAGGATGGTGAAGATGATGATGAGGAAGATGAGGAAGAAAGTGAAGAAGCAAATGACAAGGGAAGTGGCAATGTGGCCACTTCTAATGAGGGAAGTGATGGTGATAGCATGATGGAAGATTAGCAAGCCTTGGAGACTCCTACCCTCTCATGGTTTGTCTATTTCTCTCCTTGTATTTTATTTAATTTTGATCATTGTTGGAGTAGTCCTAGCACCATTGGAGGACTCACACCTCGGTACCATTGAGGTGTTCTCATTTTATTGTTCCCATTTTCAAAATCCAAAATGACAAATTAGTTTCATGCATAGCATAGTGTGTGCATGAACTACACCCATCCTTGGACATTAGCAATAGTGTCTCACTCGATTTGGGGATGTTAATGCATACACAACGGGAGGTAATCTAAATTATCCTCTCCGTCATAACAAAAACCATGCATCATGTAGTATAGCTTAGTGTAGATTGCATTTAGTATAGAAATCATGCATCATCTTTGCATAATTTCCATCATTTTGGCCATTGAGGACAATGCCCATATTAGTGTGGGGATGGGAATTCTAACATTTAACTCTTATTCAAAAATCCAAAAAAATTGAAAAATCTCAAAAATCATAAAAATTTGAAAATTGAAAACCCAAAAACATGTTTATTTCCTTTTGTAGTTTTGTATATATTGTCTTGTATATATTGTGTTTGTTCACATTGATTGACTACGCCACATCCGAGACATGAGGATATTGAAGACCGCATGGTATGATCTTTCCAATCTCCTTTTTCCTCTTTATGTTAATGACTATGTGGCTTTATTTTGATTGATGCGGTATAACAATGTGAACTTAGGACTTGCATTTAGTTTATATGTCATATTAGTTAATAGAATCACTTGCATTACGATGTTTATATTAGTTGCATCATGGCATGTAGTTGCATGTTAGAAATGTTTTGAAAAATGCCTATTTAGGAACTTTGACAAGAGCAACTAAGCCATTACAAATACTTGTTCAACTTAAGACTTTGCCTACTAGAATGGTTGAAAAACACCCTAGATAGTGTCATACTAGTGTCTTTTGACCCAAGACCCAAGGCCTAGTCAAGGGTTTGCATGTGAGTCACCTATCCAACCCCGTGATGCGATGTGGACTTGGTTAACTTATCTAGGTGACCTTGTTTGATCTTGTGGTAAGGCAACCCAAAAATATTTTCTATCAATAAGCTTGAAGTGCTCATTTCAAAGAAATTTTGTCATGTGGAAGTAATGTAATGTCAAGGAAATCTCAAATGTTATGAATTGTTGAAAGTTGAGAAATTTAAGTTGTTTTGATGGAGGCGTACCACTTCGATGTGCTTTGGTGCGGGATCCATTGAATTGGGCCCCCATACGGTTGTGAATTCGGCCGTCCAGAGACAGAGTGACTATCACCCCGAAAAGCTATTGTCTAGAGGTTAACCGGTTGCCTAATAAGCGATTGGCGAAAGCAAAGGACACTAGCCCGGAAGGGACAAACCCCATCTTAAATTTTTGAAATGTGAAAGTGAAATGAGGACAATTTTGAATACTAGTCATATCCACCCGTTGTGAATAAAGATTTGAGCATTTCATTCCCAAAAAGCCTTTTGTCAAGCCACTTGGTCGAGTTTGGGACGATCCATGACCTTTACTTTTGTAGAGAAATCGAGACTTGTCATGTCATATGCTACTAGCATCATAGGGATCATCATTCCACCACCATCCGATCGCTCTTGACGAAAGCATTTGGAAATTGAGGACGAAAGTAGTCTAGTTTAACACCATTTGGAGGTGATTTAGTGCCATCCTCTTAGACCTAGTAATTTGTTGAACTAGTATTTGTGAAGGATTACATGCTCTTAAATTTGTTCCTCTTTAGTGCCTCCGCCACTTGATGAGGAAGTGGCTATTCTTTTTGTAGATGCATCCATTATGTGATTTTATGTGCTTAATGTTTGGATGTGTCGCCATTTTGGCAAGACCCACCTTGCCTTGCAAGAAGGCATCCTACCTCATGGTTGTCTTGTTGTGAGTTGAAGGGGCGGAGTGAGACCCGCTAATTGTCTCATATCGGCTATATTATTAGGATAGGTTAGTATTGGTCCTAGTCTTTGTCACCTCTTTACTCGGGACGAGCAAAGGTTCGTTTTGGGGATATTTGATGTGACCATAATTGGCGCATATTTAGCCCCCGAATTAGCCTTGTTCCCATGCTTTTTAGTGCTTATTTGGGTCATTTCTTATCTTTAGTCCTTTGTTTTGCATATTCTTTGAGATTTTGATCCCTTGGTAGGAAAGGAGTAAGAATCTTGCATTTTCATGGCAAAACGAGACTAAATTGATCGAATTCAATGACCAAGCATCAAGGAGAGACAAGATTAGAAGGCCTTTGTACATATTATAGTAGAAGAGCAAAGTTGAGAAAGGATCCTTGAGTCCCCAAGGAAATCCCCAAGGAATTTATGAAGAAAAGGGAAGAAAAAAAGAAGATTTGTTTCGATCGACAATCCGAGCGGATTGTCACCAATCCGTCCGTCCCGCAGCAGCACAATCCGAGCGGCTTTGCCCTATTCCGCTCGGATTCCACCTCCGCAATCCGCCCGGATTCCCTTGAATCCGCTCGGATTCCAACGCCAGAATCCGCCCGTCCCGACCCTATTCCGCCCGAATTCCAGCACAGCACGGATTGTCTTCCCCAAGCTACGAAGAAAGAAGTCCTTCTCTTGAAAAATACCGGCTCCTCCTTGCTCAATCTAAAAAGTGAAATTACTAGTTTAGCCCTTAGTTAACCCTAATGCATCCTCCTTAATTTTCACTATAAATACCCCATTAGTCTAATTAGAGGAGCATGTTCTTCTTATCAATAATTAGTGTAGTTAATATCAATCAAATCTCTCTTTAATATTGTAATCAAGTATTAATCAAGTTTTAATCCAAGTTTTAGTTCTTTAATCTCTCTTTTGTTCATCCTTTATTTTGGGTAATTGAAGATTATTTGGGTTATTGTTGGGAGATTGACAACCTCTCAATCAAGCATTCAAGTACTTCTTTTATCTTTGCTTTATTATTGGAATCATTAGTAGGTGTAATCTCTTAATCCCTTTTTAATTATTGTTAATTACTTTCATTTATTCATCATGTTTCATATTGTTGGTATGATTGACAACCTTGCTAGCATGATCAACATGATAATGAGTGAGTAGTCTCCTAGCTAGGGTTAATGGGTGATTAGGGGAAACCAACATGGGGAATGATTCATGCTTAAATTAATATGCTTTCATGTTTTATTTGCTTGCTTGTTTTGATCTCAACTCATTCACATGTTATATTTGATGAAATGCTAAGCCTATGAATCCTTGCATTTACTATCATCTTCTATCTTTTCAATGAGACTTGTAAGACATAACCCAACTCGAGTCTCATTAGACCATGCATGTTGTTGAGTAGGGAAGATTAAGTCGACTTGTAGGTGTTGTACAATCTAATCGATTCGGCTCCGGGGCCCAAACTTTCCTAGGATTGTAAGATATAACCCAACTCAATCCATCACAACAATAATTGCTTGCTTATAATTTGAGAACATGTTTGTATGATCATATCCCATGATTCCCCTATAATCCCATGATACCCTAGTGCCTTTAATCAATTGTTTACACCCCTTTAATTCATCTTGCTTGTTTATTTTCATTGCTATTTTAGTTTAGTGACCTTCTACATCAACCCAATTTGTGACACCCCTTAGACACCACTAGTTGCAATAGAAATCTCATTTCAATACCCGTCCCTTGGGATCCGACCTTTACTTGCCTCTTTACTAATTGTAGAGTTGTTTGTGGAGTTATAAATTGTGTTTTGATTCGACCGTGACCCAACGACCACATCTTAATTTGTGAACACTAAGCAGACTCGCATCAAAATTGCACACTTAGCATTGATTAAATGTCCCCTAACCAAAAGATCAAATCCAATTCTAACAATCTAACAATTACCCATACAAATTTGTAAATAAACTACGTGATTCTTACCACATTAGCAGGTAGAAATCAAAATTATACATCTAAACTTATAGAACAAAAAAAGTTCTTGAAAATTAAAAACCCTTACAATCAGGTTGAACTCGAAAAAAAATCAACTATTTTTAACCATTTTACCTCCTTTTAATCCATTTTTATCTCATAAAAATCATAAATCATGCAATATTAATCACATTAATACGAAACTTTACATAAAATAAGTAAAATATTCATGTGAGTTCATATAAAATTTTCAAGGTCAGAAACTTAGTTTAACTATTTTTAGCATTTTATTTCCCATTTTAGTCATAAAAATGTACTAAAATAACCAAAAATCATTAAAATGAGCAATAAATTACCATAATTTATAAAAATGACCTAAAAATATTTTAGGACCAGGATATATAACATGCAATATTATTTCGTGAATTACTCTTATAAATCACAAATTTTTAGTTTTATATGTTAATATTTTAACTCTGAAAAACAATAACCGATTATGCATGCAATATCCTATGCTCTGATACCAATTGTTAGGTTCATATACCTCTTATTAGACTCTTCTAATAATGAACTAATTAACTTCTTAATATGTGTTCTTTAGATCTAGTGCATGCATAACAAAATAAGAGATTAATAAGGAAAAACAATGTCCCTTACATTGTATTATGGCTCGAAATAGGGCACAAATAAGGTCACCTTCCTTATTTGTTCTTGAGCTAAAATATGATGGATGATTCTCCAAAATCCCAATGTAGAGATCCTCCTCTTGATTGCACCCAAGACAAGTCCCTTAAACTAATATATTAATTAACTAGATTAATACACTAGTATCCTTAAAATAATTCTAATAATATTCTTATTACTACACTAGTAATCTAATATTGTATTTAGAATTTGTGATGAACAATTTATTAGGATTCTAAACCCTTTTAGAGAGTTGTGAGAGAAGGAGAGAAATTGCATGTAGATGAATGTGGTTGTGTACAAATGGAATAAGAGAACAAATTCTCTTAAAGAGGAAGGGAAACCGGTTGCGGTCAAGGGAGTAATGCCAAAATGTGGCATCTCTCTTTTTCTTTTCCTCTTCTCAACATAATAGGTATGTAAACTAGTATGCACTAACTATGATGACACTTACTTTATCTAATAAAATAATATCATCCTCACACCCTACACCATCCATAATTTCGGTCCATTTTACATAAAATGGACTACCATTTTATTTTGTCAATTTGTCATTTATCACACAATATGTCACATATAGTATGTTACATGTTATTAATTAATTTAATGCATATTTATCAAATAAATATCATTTACAAATTAATTAAATTACATACAACAAATTGACTAGTGATACCTGATCACATAAATAAAATGGATCATATAATTATAATTCACAACATATTGTAATTATAATTAACCATTTATTCTTATCTCAATTGTTTCACAAACGAACAATAATCAATTTTAGTAATAAAGTATTTCAATTACTAAAATAAATCTTATTTAATCCCATTACAATAAGATATAAATAATCTCTCTCACAATTGAATTGTTCAATTTTAAGGAGTTGATTAACTTGTATCATCATACAATTAATCAATTTGTCTATTAAAGGAATTGTCCTTTAGGTGTGACCTTAAGGGATCAACTGATCACCACCGTCAAACGACAATAATGTCTAACTCTAGTTAGCTGATCATTACTGATTAATGTTGACCAGTTGACTATATAAATGAATCATCCCTTACGTATTCTTATATGAGATTTAAACATTTGATCGCACTATTGTTGAGGACACATACTCTAACAGTTCCTTCTCTAGAAATGACGATAAGTCATTTAAACAGTGTCTGCATCAATGTGAGGTGATTGATAGCCCAGCCATGGGGGCCATATATACTTGGAATAATAAACAGTGTCCCGCTGATTGAGTTTATAGTAGATTAGACAGATTTATGGTGAATCAAGAGTGGCTCAATGTTTATCCTCAATTATTTGCTCACTTTTTGCCTGAAGGAACCTTTGATCACACACCTTGCTTGGTGCAGCCAGTCCTACAGGATGATAAAAGGACTAGACCTTTTAAATATTTTAATATGTGGAGTCAATCTCCTAATTTCAAGGATATTGTACAAAATGGATGGCATTGTGATCAGAGGGGCACTAAGATGTTTGAACTGGTTATCAAATTGAAGGCTCTGAAACCGTATATGAAATCCCTGAATAAAGAACAGTTCTCAGATATAGAGATGAATGCAGAGATTGCTCTTACCAAGCTCACTAAGATTCAACAGTCCCTGGGTGAACCCTCTTGATGCAGCTCCTATACAACAAGAATGTGAGGCTAGAGCAGCTTATCAACAATTAGCTGATGCTCAACTCAATTTTTTACAACAGAAAGCTAAAATGAAATGGACTGCAGAAGGGGATGCCAATATTTCTTTCTTCCATGGCATTCTGAAGACTAGAAGGAGACAAAATCAGGTTTTCCAAATAGAAGACCAACAGGGTAATCACCATGATGACAAGCAAGGTATCCAGAATAGCTTCATCCAGTTCTATACACAGCTTCTTGGCCAAGCTAATACAACAACTGCAGTTAGTCTAGGGTGATGCAACATGGCAATAAATGTGAGGAGTGCCATGCTCAGTTGCTATTGGCACCTGTTATTGATGATGAGATCAAAAAGACTTTGTTTAGCATTCCAAATGAGAAAGCCCCCGGGCCAGATAGGTACTCCAACCAGTTTTTTAAAGCTAGCTGGGACATTGTGGGTAAAGATGTTTGTGATGCAGTCCAGGAATTTTTCAGGAATGGCAAGCTCCTGAAGCAATTGAATGCTACAAACATTACCTTAATTCCTAAAGTTCCTCATCCCACCACAGTTATGCAATTTAGGCCAATTGCATGCTGTAATGTTGTATATAAATGCATTTCCAAACTGCTCTGTGCAAGACTGGCCTTGGTCCTTCCTCATCTGATTTCAGTAACACAGGGTGGATTTATTCATGGCGGGAGTATAATGGAAAATATTCTTATATGTCAGGACCTGGTCAAGCTCTATGGTAGGAAGTCTGCTTCTCCCAGGTGCCTGTTTAAAATAGACCTTCAGAAGGCATATGATTCTGTGGAATGGAGTTTTTTTATTTCAGATGCTACAGGAACTGAATATCCCAAATATCTTCATTAATCTTATCAGGGAATGTGTCACCACAGCCTCATATATTCTTAATCTTAATGGGGATAGCTTTGGTTGGTTCAAAGAACAAAGGGGCTTGAGACAGGGAGATCCTTTGTCACCTCTTTTATTCACTATTTGTATGGAGTATCTTACAAGGCTGCTGGCTTATACTACAACTACCATGAATTTTAAATTTCATCCTCTGAATAAGCCTATGAAAATGAGCAGCTTGATGTTTGCAGATGACCTGTTACTTTTCTGCAAGGGGGATGTTGAATCCATCATGATCTTGCTTAGAACTTTCTCTACCTTCTCTCAGGCCTCAGGACTAAAGATGAGTAGAGGCAAATCAAATGTCTATTTCAATGGAGTGAGCACTGAGATTAGAAAGGAGATTGTTCAGGTGTCTGGGTGTATTGAGGGACACTTACCTTTTAAATATCTTGGAGTGCCAATCAAGCCTGGTAAACTGTCCATAAAAGATTGCCAACTCCTGATTGATAAGGTTTTGGAAAGAATTAGGATGCTAGGGACCAAGAAGCTCTCTTATGCAGGGAGACTAGTTTTGATAAAAGCTGTGTATAAAACCTTGCACTCCTACTGGGCATCTATATTCATCATTCCTAAGGCTGTGTTAACTAAGATTGAAGCTATCTGCAAAAATTTCCTATGGGATGGAGGGACTGAGTATACTAGAACTCCAACTGTGGCTTGGGCTAAGATATGCACAGATCAGAAGAGGGGAGGTCTTGGATTCAGAGTGGACAGCATCTGGAATAAGGCAGCAATCGGGAAGCTGGTATGGTGGATACACTATAACCCATCCAAATTATGGGTTCAATGGGTGCACAACATCTACCTGAAAGGAGTGACATGGGAGGACTATACTCCTCCAAATGAAGCTAGCTGGACTTGGAAGAAAGTGTGTAAAATGAGGAAGGACCTATAGGAGGCTTATGATCAGAATGAATGGACTTGTGTTCCAGGCAAAGAGTATACTATTAAAAAAGGTTATAACTGGCTTAGCCCTGTTATCCCAGAAGTGGAGTGGCATCATCTTATATGGACTAAATGGTCTCTCCCCAAACATAGCTTCATTGCCTGGCTGTATCACCATCAGGGATTTAATACTAAAGGGAAGCTTTACAGACTAGGTATCAGTCCTGATAGCAACTGCTGCATCTGTGCTCAGGAGGAAGAAACTAGCCAGCATTTGTTCTTTCAATGTCAGTACAGCGGAAGGGTAATTCAGAGTCTTCAGGCTTGGACAGGTGTGCAGATTTCAACTAATAATATCCAGAACTAGAGGCAACACAGGAGATTTACCAGGCTAAAAATTGGGACTCTGAATAGCATCATCAATGCTGCAATGTATCATATATGGCTGCAACGGAATGGGAGCAGGCATGAGCACAAGTTAATCAGTCCTAGTAGATGTGCTGCCATGATTCAGTATGATATTAGAACACGCATTCAACAACAAGTAAGAGGCATCATGTCAAGAAAAGATAGGCAGTGGCTGGAGAAGCTGATGTAATTTTATTTTGTTTTGACAGTTTGATTATGGTAGGATTTTGTTTGTCAGTTAGTCTTGCTGAAGACGGGTCGGAGCAAGTGACGGGTAATGCCACTCACAAAACGGATAGGGGGACAAGGTGGGGGCACCCCCATGTGCTTTCTTCTCTCCTCTATTTGGGTTATTTGTGAGAGGAAATGGTATCCGTCACTCCAAAATGACGGATACGCGCCGTCTTCAATGAGATTTTGTTTGTTGAGTTGATGAGCTTGCTAGCTCACAAAAATGCTTTTTTTTCCCTCTTAAATTGAGTTTACATTTTACCAAAAAAAAACTTTGAATACTTTCTTGTTTGCCTTAAATCAACCTTTCAGTCATGCTCTCACACTATAAAATGCATTTTAACTATAAATTTTGCTTGAGGTAAACACACCACTCAAGCATGAATCTTCGATTTAAGAGTTGCGTTGGATGGAGATATGTCGCATAAGCAGTAGAACTCGAAACCAGAAGGTGGAAAATTGGAAATGAAGCGTTGGATATATCCGCATATTAGGTGTGAGTTCCCCATCTCACATTTATCGATTTCTCATTTTTTTGGGCTAATGGGCTTTGCCATTTATACTCCCTCCATCCCACGTGCTTCGGACAGAGGAAGCAGCACCAATCATTTATTTACTTTTTTTTTTTTTAAAGAAAAATTCATTAATAGAACATCATACGACACTTACAAAGGATAGGTATAATCGAAAATAAATCTAATGGAAATCAAAGAAAAATAATTTTCTTATAAATTAGAGAACTCAAAACAGCATCTGACAATTCAGCTCGTCCTATTATCGCTATCTTCATGTAGCTTTTGAGGGGATCCTTCGTTTGATTTATGAGATAAAATTTACCTCTAACTAGTTCCAAAGATCGTTGACAAATCACTTCTACCCTTTGAACAAAGAACACGCTACGAACCATCAACGAACTATTCTTGACTATATTACTGATGAAACTAAACCCACGAATAAATGGAAAATCCCGAAATAAGGGACAGAAAAACGATTCTTACCAAGAGGGAGACTTTTACTGAATAGAAAATAGATTTGCATAATATTGATTGAAATATGAAATAATTTTGGGGCTTACCATCGATTGATAATCAATGGAAGCCCCGCGTATAACTGATGAAGGCTAGGGTTTTTAGAGAGTTTTTTTTAGAGAGGAAGGGAAAACTTTTTTTATTCAATCAATGATTAGCTTTGATTAAACTATCTCCCCCCAAAAAAACCTGATTCGTAAATATCGACGACGTTTTAGTAAATATCGACGACGTTTTCATTGCAAAAGACGTCGACTACTCCTACTCTCTCACTAACAAACTAACTATCCTCTCTAATTCAAAAAACCCAAACAATAAAAAACCAATCCACCAATTAACCACCACCACCAACTTTTCACAACATCACACCACCACACCACCGTGCTGCCTGCCGGCCGCCGCCGCACACCACCAACACTCAACAAAAAATCCATGGTGAAACGTGAATTTTGGACGTTTGGCCATGGAGGAACGATGGTTTTGGCCGTTTGCCCATGGACAAACGTTGGGTTTGGTCGTTTGCCCATGGTGGAATTTTTTTTTTTTTTTATTTTTTTTAAAAAAAAAAAAAAAAAAAAAAAAAATTCTCTGTGACCAAGCGGGGAAATCCAACGTTTGGTCCACGGTGAACGTGGATTTCCATTGTTTGGACCACGGTGAACGTTCATTTCCAACGTTTGGACCATGGGCTGAACGTTGGTTTTCAACTTTCGTCCATGGCTCAACTTTCGAGGGACAAATTTCAGATTTACGCAGAAAATCGCAATGTTTGCTATTACTAAGTTAATACGTGATGTAAATCAATTATCAAACAGATTTAACGATGCACAAAAAAAAAAATTAACCAAATAATGAAGCAATTAAGTTGTTTAAGTACCGGTGGTTCGGGTTCCGTCATGTTGTTAATTGTTGTTGTTGGTTTTTTTTTTTTTAATTTAGTTGAATTTGAGAGGAAGTGTTTTAGAGAGATAAAGTGTTAGATGAGTAGAAGGGTAGTTATCGTCTTTTTTTTTTTTAAAAAAGTCGTCGATATAAATCAACCCCCCAAAAAAAAGGGTAAAAAAAAATGACAGACAAAAAGAGCAATAATTACGACGCCCCAAACAAGGAGTTGGATCTGTGAAGTCATTGTGTGATTAAAGAGCAAACGAACAGGTATAAACCACAATTTGATACTTGCAGCGATAATTATCGGCATATTCTCTGGCAAAATAGATTCTATCAATTAACAAACAAACGTATGAATCAAACATAGCTTCTATGAACATCTTAATTGACATGATAACGAACTTAGACTTCTCTCTTCAATCTTGAAGCTTCACGAAATGCACCTTATATCAGTGGAAAATAGAGAATTATATAATCGCATCAACTTGAATTAAATACGTATTCTTCATCAGACATTGGACAAACAGTAGCTCGGCAAAAGAAGCATTAGCGAGTCCACGTGAAGCTTTTCTCATAAGATGGTCATTCCGCAATTAAGCAAACTACAACAAAGAAAATACAACACTTTAATAATGGACAGTTGCTCAAAAGTGAGTTTCAGACATTTTTTTTAGCAAGACTGCTCTATATACCTACTAAATATCCATCAATACTTTGTATATATTCAAAGTATTTACCAATTGTATGTCCCCTGTTTCTATGTGGGATGGTCTCTTCGGAGAATGATTTAGCAAGTGATCATTCCAGCACCAAGTAGCCGCTCACATCAAACAAACTTGTTGGACATGATTACGCACCCAGCAGCAAAACCAGCAAAACATAATCGTGCACCAGTGTCTAATATTTCCTCTATTCCATTTGATGGAATACATTTTTCAAAATTTCCCTTATAATTAGAAAAATGTACACAATCAAATGGGAGTGAGGAGGTATAAGTTACAAGAGTTTTCTTCATTCCTACATTATAAAATTACAATAAAATAATTTTGGAAAAAACAGTTTTAGCTTGTTTATATTTGTGACTGAAACTGCCTAATTTAAACAAGACAGAAAGAGGGGCAGGATCATAATACTTTGGTGAACAGAAATGCTAGGATTACAACATTACCCAGTAACTTTGCTTTTGCCTATGGTCATCAGGTAAGGGGGGGTTGTATAATTGTTAAGTTCGCAGCTTAACCCCTCTGCTGAAAACAGGAAAAAGCTATACTTCCGAATGACCTTGACGAAAAGTTGTTAGGAATTACATAACTCAAACACGGTAATTAAGAGTTTAAACACGAACAAAAAAAATCACCTTTGATGCACCTTCACGTGTTAAGCAGCAGCGCGTACACTCCTCCACACTCTGCTTGATGACGCCTCTGAAATACCCCTCGGGTCACCATGTATCTCTGCTAATGGATTCATGATGATCCCACCTGGACCACGGAGGCGAAACCTTCTATTCTCTAGTCCGATTCCATTGCCAGGGCTCCTATGTGTCATGCCGTTTATAGCAGAAACTGAAGGTGTGCCAGCAGAGAAAGAGAACCGTGAAGTTGACCAATGAGCCCCAGGCCTCCTCCAGAACTTAGAACTTAAAAAGTCTGAGCCAGGTAGCAAGCAGCACGAGGATCTTGGGGGTTCAACATTAGACATCCTAGCAGTTGATACTGCCAAATCATATGATATATCATCCAGGGCTTGCTCTAAGCCATGGACACGTGTCTCCAGAGTACGCATCCCATCCTGTGAGCTACCTATAAATTTCTGTTTCATAAAAGGACCAGCAAGTAACATGAGAAAACAGGCAATATTAATTTTTTTCTTTTAAAAAAAAGAAGGAAAAATTATGAGGCAAACTGAAGATAATTTTTATTGAACCCGTCCGTTGTTAAACAAAATCTCTCTCTCTCTCTCTCTCTCTCTCTCTCTCTCTCTCTCTCTCTCTCTCTCTCTCTCTCTCTCTCTCTCTCTCTCTCTCTCTCTCTCTCTCTCTCTCTCTCTCTCTCTCTCTCTCGAAAAGGTACCCCGATGTCCCTCCCCCCTTTAACTTGAAAGAAATGTTGCACCTCTAAAGTTATAGAATTGTTGCACACTTGCACCTCTAAATGTCCCCCTTCTGATTTCCTTATTTTGATGAAAGTGATGTTGGGAATAATATCATTTTAGCTTTTAGGACATGCAAATTGGAAAGGCAGCCAATTGTTTTGTCACAACACCAACAATATTTACCCTAGTGCCTCAAAAGCTCCTACAAATGGCAGGGTAAAGGAGTTAACATGTACGCAGCCTTATCCTATGCCAACAGCACAGAAAGGCTTTTTTAGGATGACCAATAATGAAAATTGTGTCAAAAAAATGCGTCGAATCAATGCTACTTCACGAGCTTTTTAGGGGAGGGAGAAAAGAAAAAATATATTAAGAATACAAATAAAAACAATTATCTAAGATTTACCTGAAGGATATCCATCAGGCTAGACTGCTGATGTTCAATCTGAACAAGCTGCTTACGAATAAGAGAAAGATGATCAGAGTCCTTCTGGTGTCTACATATATCTGCCAAGGAATTGTCGATAGCTAAAGAGCCATTGGAGTCGTCTTCAGCATAAGGCATCACGCGAGAACTAGAATTCTTGCTAAAAAGGCCTCTCTTTGTTTCTGGCTTTGATGATTTTACATCCTCCCTTCGCACGACACTATCATCGTCATGATTGGGAGTTACAGATGAACCACGAAGATCAGTGACATCAGCAGTTCTTTCAGAAGGCTTCTTGGAGTAAACCGGTGTGCTTGATCTCCTCCGTGTAACATCAGGAACACCCCTGTTTCTAGCTGTGGTTTTCAAAGCACTATCACATATGGATAATCTTCTATGTGAAGCTTGCTTTTTCCTCATTTCAGGAGTGTTCAAACCTACGGTGCAAGAGATCTTAGATCTGGCAGGGAAACGTGCATTACTGGCATTTTCTGTAGTTAGGGAAAAAAATTTAGAAGAATGATCACATAAAACCATTACAGACAACAGTCAACGTCAAAACAGGAAATAAACACGTGAAAGAAAATGGAATGTCATTGTTTTTTAGCGTAAGTTTGCAAATAAGGCAGAGGAACTAGAACTTTGATTAGGCTTCGCCAAGTTGGACTACTTGACCTTTGATGCTTAGTATTTCTAATCTTCAAAGGAAACAACGAAACTTAAATGGCTTCAAGGTTTTCCATAATATGCACTAGTATGAGATCGTGATGCAAATACATAGTCACCCTTGATAAAAATTCAAAATAAGATTTAATCAAACATCAGTACGAATCAGTTGGCGATTTGGTGGAGGGTGAATAAATTAGAAGCAGCAAGAAACAAAATCTTTTGATGCCAAAAACCACCTTCATTAATAAAATTATTTGGATCAATTTACTAATTAAAAAAATCATCAGCTGTACCTATGATTTTGCTGGAGTTGTTAGACTCGAAAACATAAATGGATGACAGTCATTTACACAACTAAATAACGAGTTTACCCTCAAAAGCATCACCATAATCAATGAACATCCGCTACTCCTTGGTCTAATAAATCAGTCATATCCTCACTGCCAATGTGTAATCTCAATAATCATCCCAGATTCGATTGTAGTATTGCAAAACTCCAAATCAAATGCCATATATAAAATATGAACCAAAATTCAAACCACATTTGCATTAACAATTACTAGAAAATCCTTGAAAGATAATCATAGGTCACCTCTAGATGAAGTTTGTGAATTCGGAGGGGGTGATCCATCATCAAATACATCAGGAACCTCCTTCCACGCCTCCACCATTTGGACCATTGCTTCCCTTACTCCTTTAACCTACACATTCATCACAAACTTCTTTTCAATAAACCGCGATCAAGATCGAGTCCAAAAATTATCCTGCGTGTATTATAACAGCATATTACTAAATCATAAATCAAAGCCAAAGAAGAGTGAATTTACGCAAACCTTATCGAATTTCCGAGATTCAAACAATCTCAAACAAGAACTCTTCATCTCCGACAACAACTCCCTCTCAACAACAGCAATCTCTGTCAATACCTCAGCCGACGCCTTCCGCGACGCCCAATCCTCGGATTTCAAAAACTCAACAACACAATTAACCAAATCTCTCAACAAATCACAATTCCCAATCTTACAAGCCCTAATCACACTCCTCAACAACACCAAAACCGCCGATTTCGCCTTAAACCCGTCGCTCCTCAACAACTTCATCCATTTCGGCACAAGCTTCAGAATCACCACCGCATCAACAACCGGTGACGACTCCACCGCAGCTGCAACACACATTGCCGCCGCGCCTTGCGCCGAAACCTCCTGCTCCGTCGCGAGCGCGTCCCCGAACGCGCGCACGAGAGAATTAAACGCCGACGTAGAGGATAGAGAATGTCGGCAGAAAACGGATACCGCACCGGCAGCGGCGGATCGCACGGCAGTGTCGTGATCCCGCAGACGGCGCAGGACGGCGGCGGTGAGCTTGGGGAGGTGAGCCGACAAAGAGGAACCGTGGAAGGAAGAGAGAGAGGAAAGGAGAGTAAGTGATGCGGACCTGACGGAAGCGCGGTCGGAGGATGAGATGGAGGATAGAGAGTTGATGAAGAGAGAGAAAGTGTCGGCGGTTAATGTAGGGATAATTGACTGGAGTTCGGATACGGCATGGGAGTGAGTGTCCTTGTCGGAGAGTTTAGTCATGCAAGAGAGGATACGGTGGCGGAGGTCACGTGCTAGACCTGCGGCGTTTTGTTTAGGCGCCATTGTTGAAGTTGTTTGTTGTTGTGTTGTGATATGGGGAATTACGGTTTGAGTGGTGAAGACGGAAAATGCGGCGGCGCTGGGTGGATGTCAGGTGGCATTTGCGGTGGACGGTGGTGGAGAAAATGTGAGGAGGGATGATGTGTTTGGTGCAAGGTGTAAAGAGAAGGTTAGCAGACCCAACCCAAGTTTTATTGCTTTTCAACCCTTTTTAAACTGAAAAAACAAGATGAATGCTTTTGTCAGTTACGAATCATGTGATTTCTGCATTACTCTCACACGACGTCGTTTTTTGCCTCTTTCCAATTCGTAAATATCGACGACGTTTTAGTAAACATCGACGACGTTTTCATTTCGAAAGACAATTTTGCCCTTCACATCTCACTCACTCTCTTCTTTCCCTCTAACTCCAAAAATCCCCAAATATTCCCAACATCAAACACCATCACCACCTCCTACCACCACACCGCCACCAAATGCCGCCACTACCACGCCGCCACTGCCGTTTACCGTCGCCACCGCTACTGTTCATATCCGTTTTTTTTTTTTCAATTAGTTTTGTAATTAGTTTTGAAAGATAGATTGTTGTTTGTAGGGCTGATTTATATCGACGACGTTTTAGTAAATATCGACGACGTTTTTCAAAAAAAAGACGATAACTGCCCTTCCACCCATCAAACACTTTCTCTCTCTAAAAAATTTCCTCTCAAATTCAACTAAAAATCAACTAAATTAAAAAAAAAACCAACAACAACAATTAACAACATGACAGATCCCGAATCACCGGTACTTAAACAACTTAATCGCTTCATTATTTGGTTAATTTTTTTTTTCGCACCGTTAAATCTGTTTGATAATTAATTTACGTCACGTATTAACTTAGTAATAGCAAACATTGCGATTTTTCTGCGTAAATCTGAAATTTGTCCCCCGAAAGTTGAACCATGGACCAAAGTTGAAATCCAACGTTCAGCCCATGGTCCAAACGTTGGAAATCAACGTTCACCATGGTCCAAACAATGGAAATCCACGTTCATCATGGACCAAACGTTGGAATAAAAAAAAAAAAAAAAAAAATCACCGTGGCCAAACGTGGGATTCCAACGTTTGTCCATGGGCAAACGGCGAAAACCATCGTTCCTCCATGGCCAAACGTCCAAAATTCACGTTTCACCATGGATGAAACAACCAATTCTCACGTTTCATCCATGGTGTCCCCTTCCCCATTTTTTCCGACTCAAATTCGACACCAACAACAATATTATTCGACATATAATTGACTTATTTTACGCAAACAACTATACAATTACAACTAATTAGCAAAAGATTGGCAACAAAAACAACAATACAATTACAATATTGTGCTCATTTATATCGACGACGTTTTAGTAAATATCGAGACGTTTTTCATAAAAAAGACGATAACTCCCCTTTTGACTTTCTCTTTCTAAAAAAATTTCCTCTCAAATTCAATTAAATTAAAAAAATAAAAAACCAACAACAACAATTAACAATATGTCGGATCCCGATTCACCGGTACGTAAACAACTTAATCACTTCAATATTTGCTTAATTTTCAATTTTTTTTGCGCATCGTTAATTCTATTCGATAGTTGATTTACTTCACGTATTAACTTAGTAGTAGCGAAATTTTGATTTTTGTGCGTAAATCTGAAAATTGTCCCCCGAAAGTTGAACCATGGACCAAAGTTGAAAACCAACGTTCAGACCATGGTCCAAACGGTGGAAATGCACGTTTGCCATGGACGAAACAATGGATTTCCACGTTTGCCATGGACCAAACGATGGATTTCCACGTTTGTCATGGTCCAAACATTGGATTTGCACGTTTGGCCATGGTCAAACGTTGATTTTCATGGTTTGGCCATGGTCAAACGTTGATTTCCATTGTTTGGCCATGGTCAAATGTTGGAAATCAATGTTTGGTCATGGCTGAACGTTGATTTTCATTGTTTGGCCATGGTTGAAAGTTGGTTTTCCTTATTTGGCCATGGTCGATCGTTGAAAAGTAATGTTTGGCCACGGTCGATTGTTGAGTCTCGTGTTTTAGACATGAATTACTCGTTTTATCTTGATTTTATTTCGTTTTACGCAATTTATTTAGGTTATGAGTGTTTATTATTGTCTTACTATAGTCTGTATTGCTTGTAACAGGATTCGTGGGAGACTTTTGGCGAGAATTCAATTGATTACAACCCGTTGTTCGAGACTATTATAGATTTTGAAACGCGTGACGATGCTTTTAGTTGGGCTAATAAAGTCGCATTCAAGAATGGGTTTGCTTTGGTTAAAGTTAATAACAGAGCCAAAAACAGAAAAAAGAACGGGTTATTGGCAAGTTATTTTCGATGTAAAAGACATGGGTTACCAAAACAATCAGATGATCTTGAAAAACCAAGGAGGTCGCAGAAGTGTTCATGCAATTTTCGTATTCGTGCCGTTCAAAATTTCGTGTCTAAAGATGATCAAGTAACGATAGTGTAGAACATTGTAACCTCCGAAGGTGGTGGACTACACAACCACAACGTAGTCGTTTATAAGGACGGGGATCGGCACTTTGCGGGATTGGACGCGGAAGAGAAGGCATATGTTAGGCAACAAACATTGGCCGGGGTTCTATCGAGAGATATTAAAAATGGTCTTCATTTGAGAACCCCCGAAAAACCTCAACCGTCAAGCACCCAACTATATAATGAAACAAGGAAAATTAGGAAAGAAGTTAGGGGCGAAAGAAACACCGCTCAGCAAATGTTGGCTCTAGCAGTAGAAGCGAAATACGTCCATTGGCACGAGATTGATTCCGAGTCAAAAGAGTTGACTCACATTTTCATGGCACATCCTGATTCTGTGAAGTTGTTCCGGGCTTATCCTTACGTGGTCATCATGGATTCGACTTATAAAACCAACACTTACAAGAATCCACTCATTGAGATGGTTGGTGTGACACCCACGGGATCGTCCTTCTTAATTGCATGTTCGATGATTCCTAACGAGTCTTGAGGAGAATTACAAGTGGCTGTTGAAGAAGTTAGATGACATTTTAGATGTCACCGGAGCGTCCCCTTCTGTTTTTGTCACCGACCGAGAATTGGGTTTGATCAGCGCTCTTGCGGCAGTATTTCCCGGGGTTGATCATTTGTTGTGTCGATGGCATGTGAACAAAGTCATCAATGCAAAAGACTTGAAATTATTCAAAACTGAGGGTATGAAGTCATTTGTCATCACAAATCCAGAAGGCGGTTGGAATAAGGTGATCAATGCAGTTACCGAGGAAGCGTTTCAGCACGCTTGGGAGTGTTTCTGTCGTAAGTGGAGACGTATGTCCTATTATATACGGAGTGCTTGGGGTGAACACGCAGGGAAGTTCGTTTTATGCTATACAAACGAGGTATTCCCTCTTGGTAACACGGCAAATTCCCATGTTGAGTCAGCACATTCTCTATTGAAGGCTTGGTTGAAATCAAGTCATCTCACACTTGACACCATGTGGTCCCGTATCCACGGCATGCTAGAAGGTCAACACTCCAAGATTAAGAAAGAACTCGAAGATGAAATGGTTAAACCACGGATAACATCCCGTACTTTCTCCTTATTGCAAGGGAACGTGTCTACTAAGGCCATAGACTTAATGGAGAAAGAACTTTTGAGAGGCCTTGGTTTGGGTATCGGGTTGGTGGATGAATGCCGACACGTGCTAAGAACGACTCATGGATTACCTTGTGCATGCAATTTGGTATCTTTGCACAAAAGAGGTAGGAAGGTCCATCTCGAGGATATTCATGTCTTTTGGAAGACATTGGTGTATGATATTCCTCAACAAATGCCGAAAAATGACGGTGATTTGTTTGAGGAATTAGTTGACAGTGTGAGAAACAGTGACCCGGTTAAACTAAGGGCGGTCAAAGACTTGTTGCATGATTTCTCCCACCTGGAGGATCAAGAGATTTTGCCACCCCCTATTAATGAGCAACCGAAAGGCCGTCCGAGAGGTTCAAAACCTAGAAACAAGTCGGGTTTCGAGCATGTAGAAAGGAAGTTCGGGACACCAAGTGCTCACGGTTCAACAAATGCAGATCAATCACAACAAAGACTTGGTGATTTCGAATCAGGACCTCCCGGTGCTCCTTTAGGAAGGAACTTTACCATTGGCCTTATATCAACATGGGCCAAACGGTGGGGTGTTCCTGAGGTTCTGTGGGGCTACTTCGATGGTTGGGTGAATGTTGGAGATGATGGTCATTGTGGGTTCCGGGTAATATCTCACACCCAGCGGGGCCAAGAGACAGATTATATAGTTATGCGGGAATGGTGTTCGAGGGAGATGAGGAGCGACGATATATACAGAGAGTTGTTTGGACTTTTTCGATCACCAACCACCGGTATGACAGGGTTTGAGGTAGGACTTCGACGAGTTGAGTTTTTTGAGCAGATTTGTTGTGGGCCGGACCATTGGATGTGTAGTGACAATTTGCTAGTTTTTGCAACGCTGTTCAACAGGACGATATGTGTGATTGGTCATACACGAGGGGAAGACGGGAAGAATGTTTGGGAAGGAAGTTGCAAAAATATCATGCCATGGAAGACCCGAGTGGAAGGCCGACTACCGTGTGGTATTTTGTGGATTGTCCTACACCATAGCCATTGGATGCGGTTGCATTCTAGAGGCCCCCCTGAGAGTCTGCCTATGCCGCCACTTAAGCCCGCTTGGTTGGCCTACCGAGATGCTAGTGTTTCTCACCTAGATACTTTGTACCAACAGAACATTGAGAATTGGCAAGCATTCATGAGAGAGACCCCAAGAAGACGTCGTAGAAGCCGAAATTCTGATAGTGCGGCAGTTATCCTCCAATTGGTAGCCTTTGTATCATCTTAGCCGGAAACCCGGATCAAATACTAACTCCAGCAGTTACTGATGAGGTTGTTTCTGATGAAACATTAACCGAGAAGATGTGGGAATTTCGCAGGTTAAGAATTGATCTCTTTGTCTATTTTGAGCGCATCCTGACCGTGCTCGATTACGCAAGACTATCAGACTTATGTGCCGGTAGAGTGCTCAACCTAGGAAATGTTTATCTCTACGTCACTGATTTGTTGTATCAATATGTGGTTACCCAACCTGAAGAAATTGAGGCTCACGATTATGAACAAGATCAGGAATCGTCATCTTCATCATCGGAAGATAATTAAGTTCGATAGTTAATTAATTATGTTTTAATTAAGTTGTATTTTCAATTTATGTCGTCGTTTCATTTCCATTTAACTACGTATTAATTCCCTTGTATTTTCAATTTATGTTTTAACTTATTAAGTGTTGTCTCTGTATTATGTCCTACTGTTAAATTGTATCGTGTTAAAAATTAAGTTCTCGGGTACGCTTAATTTCCGTTAACTACGTTTTAATTTGTATAAGGAAACTACGGGATCGATCAATAAAAAGTTTACTAAAATTACAAAATCTGAAAACTAAAAAAAAAACAATAAAAATTATCCATACAAAGATACTAAAATATCCATACAAACATAATCCGAACAAAGAGACAAACATAAAAAATAAAAACAAACTAGTCGTCATACACGTCTTCATAGTAGAGACGCATGTCCGCAAACAAATCTTCTAGAGTCTCTCTCTCGGCCTCCTCACTAGTTTGCTGGAAGACATTCTTGAATTTACGACTAAGAGCTAGGGCGACCTCTGGCTCCTCATGAAACTTGACAGACCGAAAATGGAGGCGGTGTGAGGGGGGATACAAATAGGGGTGTGAAATCTCCGCATACCAGGTCATGTATCCATCACTATACTCGAAAGGCATATATGCTTTCCTTGACAGTTTTCGTAACGGTGTGATGGAATTCTCGCTCCCCCATGTCCTATCGGGCTCTTACCCAAAGTCTAGCCTGTAAGTCCCGTTCGCGTTCCGAGACTCAACAATCGCAATAGGCATCGAGACCGAGATAGCCTGAATATACCCAAACTGACGCATGCACCGATCCGGCTGGTATGACTCTACTATATCAAGATGCCTGATAAAACCCGAGTAAAGCGATACTCTGCAAGCTCCCTGGGAACGGTTCCCGTAGGGAAACCATCGGACATGCTCCGACCTAAGATCATCCAAACTATGACGATACATCTGAAAAGTATGAGAATTGCCTTTACCCCGAGGCAAGCTGGCCCAAGCCTCAACAAGAGGACGATCCTCAAAAAAGAAACCACCGCTGGGTCGGAACCTGGGAAAGTACTCGTATATCCATGCCTGGAGTAAAGATAGACACCCACTAATACGAGTACTATCTCGGCGCGATGCCATCCCTAACTGTCGGTACAAGTAAGCCAAACAAGCGGCGCCTCAAGCATAGGAACCAACCCGATCAAGACTATCAAACAAGGGCAACAACTGAGTGGACACCCTATCACCACTCTTATCCATGAAAAGAGTATGACCTAGTAAAATCAAGAGGTAAGCCCGTAACGAGTCATGCTCGTTCCCTAGGTAAACAACATTCTTCAAGTTCGATGTAAGTAAACCACCATTCTTGTAGCGCGGTGGTACAACATCGGACTCAGAAACTCCATAAAACCTCGCAATCTTCCCCCTCAGACCACTATCATCAGTCTCGGCCAAACCGTCCACACGCACCCGCTCACCACTAACAGGTATCCCAAGAATATGCTGGACATTATGGAGCATGATACTAATCTCTCCAAAAGGCATATGGAAAGTGTTAGTATTTGGGTGCCACCTCTCGATAAAAGCACTAAGGAGGTTATCGTCTAGACCGGTGGTAAAACACTCCCTCAAAACCCCAAGCCTACTCGCCTGTACCCTAGTAGCAACAGCCTCACTAAGACATATCTCCCTAATCTCCCTCGCAGCTTTCGGCCTCTCGTAGAGCTTGATCCACGACCTCATATTCTCCGAGTTAGGGTCCGACCAATAGTTGAACGCAACGTTTCTACCAAAACTCCGTAGGATGCCAATGTTACTAGAACCACCAGTAACGGGCTCTCTCAGGATCCAAGAACTATCCCTCCTCGGCCTCCTCGACCTATCGTTGCTAGAGGACGTCTCTCTAACACTCGAATAGCGTCCTCTACTATCCCGATCCAACCTCAGACTCAAAAATCTCTGCGATGACGGGTTCTCTTGGACCCGATATTCTCCAGCATCCTCCTCCTCCCCGGAACCGTCATCCGACGGCTCACCCTCTCTATCATGCTGGTAACTACCAGCAACCTCCCGTGACCTCGCCTCCTCCAACTCACTACGGACGTGATCGGGAGTAGGCATCATAACCATGCGAGACGTCTCTCGAAGTGGCGGTGGCTCTTTGTGGGCCTGCTTAACACGCAAACGACGCTTCGAGCCCGTAACAACCCGCCCAACGGTACGGTCGTGTACGTTTGGCGGAGGCGGAGCTTGCATGATGGCCTTTCCTCTCTTATTTCGATCTCCCTTCTGCATCAAGAAAATAAAAGTTGTTAGAAAACACGTTAATCGACTATAAAACTTATAAAGTAAAAAAAATCGGGGCAAATAATAGCAAAAAACACGGTTTTTTTTAAAAAAAATTTAATTTACAACGGACGAACAAAAAATCCCCTTTTTTGACCATGGTCAAACAAAAAAACCCCTTGTTTGACCATGGCCAAACGTAAAATTCTGACAGTTGACCATGGCCAAACGTAATTTTTACTAGTTTGACCATGGCCAAACGATTTTTTTTTAACCATGGGCAAACGTAAAATCCCAATGTTTGACCATGGCCAAACGTGCAATTCCTTGGTTCGACCACGGCCAAACGTAAAATCTCGTTGTTTGACCATGGCCAAACAAAATTTTCCTCTGTTTGACCACGGCCAAACGTGAAAAACGCACGTTCCAGACCATGGCCAAACGTAAAATCCCACCGTTTGCCATGGTCTTATCCCAAATCGACCCAAATCCGATTTAACAACAACAAAAATCGACTCAAAATCTAATCTATTTCGTAAACAACATCAACCTAAGTACAAACAATAATAAAATTTACATCATACGAACTAATTAACATGAAATTTACAAGAAAAACTAACCTATTTCAAAACTAATTCAATTAATTTTAATAAAACTTAACACATAAACTAATTTACTAACTAATTCAATTACAAAATAAAATTAAAGTCATATAATCAATTAACAACAACAATAAGGGAAGGAGAAGGGAAACAAACAATTAAAAACAATAATTTAGCTAACTTTAACAAAAAAAATTAAAAAAATTGAGACTTACTTGTTATGGTGGTGGTGGAAGTAGTGGTTGTCGTGGTGGTGGAAGTAGTGGACGGCTGGTGGCGGCGGCGACAGGTAGGCAGCGTGGTGGTGTGGAGTGTTGGTGGTGGTGGTTAATTGGTGGATTGGTGATTTATTATTTGGCTTTTTTGAATTAGAGAGGAGAGTTAGTTTGTTAGTGAGAGAGTAGGGGTAGTCGACGTCTTTTGCAATGAAAACGTCGTCGATATTTACTAAAGCGTCGTCGATATTTACGAATCGGGTTTCATAATGAGCTCTTTTTTTAAAAAAAAAAAATTAAATCTCAATTCCTATATTTTAAGATTATTTTATTTACATTGAGCTAATATTGTGTAAGGCGAATATAATTTTAAAACGAATTTATATATAGATTTAGGATCCGGTGAGAACGATCACTCGGTGAGAAAAGTGAGAACGATCTTATTAATACACATTTACAAAAAGAAACAAAACACGCGAACACTAATACACTCAAGTCTCTCTCATCAATACTCCACCTGACATCCACCATCAGTCTCCACCGGCACCAACTCTGTCACTTTCCACCACCGTCGCCACTCAACGATTCACAGTGCGCCGACGCCACCCACAACATCATTTCGGCCCCCACCCATTCATTGGGTGACTGAAGCTCCGACAACGAAATCATCTCCATCTTCTCCTCGCCGGATATTCGCCCATTCGTTGCCATTGCCGCACACAGTACGCGCCGTCAATAGATCTCTTATCTTCTCCCTGGTCCACCTCCACCATTCCATCTTTCACCCGAAAATATGACCACACACTGGTAATAAACCGGCGTTCACACAAGTGGCAGACAAGTCGCGGACGACATCTAATCTACACTAATTTTTAATGTATGTACACTACTCTTTGATGTATCTAGCCACTATTTTAATGTATCTTAACATAGATACACACAATTAGTTACTAGATACATCAAAATAGGTTTGAGATACATCAATATATACACTAGATACACTAATTTCGACTATCTCCGACAGTGATGGTTGGACGGAGAAAGCAGTGCTGCGAGGTTTGACGCCGCTGAGAATGGGTTGACGTTGATGGTGCCGGTGAAATGTCGGGGGTTGATGATGCCCAATGGTGCCGTCGGAGTTGTGCCGGCGTCTAGGTTGTTCTCCAGCGTTGCCGATGATTGCCGCCGGTGACTACGGCAAGCTATGAGTGGTGGTGAATGCGATGAATTATTTCCGGAACTTGAATCTGATTTACAATTGTAATTTGATTAATTGATCAACAATTTGGTCGTAGAAGTGGATCAATTAATCAATTAATTATCATCTTCTATAGCATATGAATTATTTCTGGAACTTTGAAGATGATGAATATGAATATTTAGTTGTTGACTTGTTGAGTGGAGAGAGAAATTAATTGGTGAGGTGTGAACATTGTAGGATATTTACGTACTATTTATTATTCTTATTATTATATATGGCGGGAGTGAAAAGTCATAAATAAGGTCGTTCTCACCGTTCTCACTGAGGTGTTCGTTCTCACCGGATCTTGACTCTCTCTCTCTCTCTCTCTCTCTCTCTCTCTCTATATATATATATATATATATATATATATATATATATATATATATATATATATATATATATATATATAGGCGGGATCTCGTGAGTTTGGTTCTTATGGTGAGTTTGTGCTTTAAAATCTCAACCATAGAATTAAACTATAATTAACCACCCAGATCAAAACTAAACTCCATCTTTCGCTCATGCTCTCTCCTCATCTATTTTTTTTTGTCTTTTACACTGTCACTTTTCTCTCGATAACATCAAGAATTAGAGAAACAGCCTTTTCCATATATCTTTATTCTTCACATGTCAATTTTTCTAATTATGAATTACAATCTGACAAGAATTCAGATCACTTAGCACATCAATTTGTTGATGAGAATTACGATCGGACAAGTATATCATGACTAAGATTTCTATAATTTCATGAATTCAATCTCGATCATCATCTTCCATCACTCGCCAAATCTTCCAGTTTTGAGCTATTTTTCCGCCTTTCATGGTCCAAAAGCATCCCAAATTCCCTCGGTCTCATCGTTGGTACCATTGCTCTCTGGAATCCCATCTTTTTAACCTGGTACCTTTTCATCTCTATCTTATCTTATTTTTTATTTTTATAATCTGCTGGCAAATGATAAATTTTTGTTTCAATTGATTGAAATAGTACATTTCCTAAAAGATTTTATGTGTTCATTTGTTTGCTTTGTGCTTGTGTTTTCGCCGAGATCGAATTTGTGTTGCTCGTACCAGCTTACATCTCCTACTCAGTAGATCGTCTGCTTTGTGCTTGTGTTTTCGCCATTGTTACCAGATCGTCTTTCTGTTGAATCTGTGGCAATGTCGCGCCGTAGTTTTCAACGGAGTTCATCGGTGTTGGAAGTCATGGTGGTTTGCTCAGTTTTGTCGCCGATTGATCTCAGGTTCTGATGACTGATGAAGACGAAGAGTGATAGCACATATAAATTGGGGGAAAATGAATCAGTCGGTGGTAATCTTGCAGGTGGGGATCGCTTATACGACACCTAATTCCCTTGTGTTGCGTAAATGTAGAGCCCAACTTTAACTATATTTGTAACTTGATGTTTATGTAGCTGCAGCGCTTTATCTCTATAACATCTATGCATTATTCCCCTTAAGTATATATGTGAAGATATGGTTTTTACATTTCTGCATTCAATCAATTTACCTAAGGAGTCTCATATAAAAGGAGGATTTATTGAAATATGTGGCTTGGGATCAACATGTGTGACTTTCTGGTTCTAACTTTTAAGGCTCTGAACGTGTTACCATAATGAGAAAATTAAAGAAACGTGAGAATAACAGAAGAATAGCTCTATAATAACATTACAATAACATCAAAGTAACACCACAATCAATAAAATAAGAATAACACTACAATAGCACTACAATAACACAAGAATAATAGTACAATAACATCGAAATAACATCACAATAACACCAGAATAACAATACCCCCAGAATAACAACACAATAACACGTGGTAAAAAATAGTAAAAAAATCAAAGTAGTAAAAAAAATCAAAGTGACACCGGAATAACATCACAATAACACCAGAATAACAGCACAATAACATGTGTTAAAAAAAGAGTAAAAAAATCAAAGTAGTAAAAAAAATCTAAGTGACAACGGAATAACATCACAATAACACCAGAATAACAGCACAATAACATGTGGTAGAAAAAAGTAAAAAAATCAAAAGTAGTAAAAAAAATCAAAGTGACACCGGAATAACATCACAATAACAGCAGAATAACAATAACAGCAGAATAACATCACAATAACACGTGGTAAAAAAAGAGGAAAAAAAAATCAAAGTCGTAAAAAAAAATCAAAGTAAAAAAAAAGCACAATAACACGAGGTAAAAAAAAGAGAAAAAAAATTAAAGTAAAAAAAAATCTGGTACAAAAAGAAAAAGAAAAAAAGGTGACATAATGAGAAAATTAGAGAAAAACATAAGAGAAAAAAAAAATCAAAGTCGTAAAAAAAAAAGCACAATAATAGCATAATAACACGAGGTAAAAAAAGGAGAAAAAAAAATTAAAGTAAAAAAAAGTAACACTAGAAAAAAGAGAAAATAAGTAAATGACAGTGGTTTTATATGGCAGGTAAGATTAGATCTTGGCCATTCATCTCTAATATAATCTAGTGGCCGAGATTTCAAAGCACAAACTCACCATAAGAAACAAAACTTACAAGAACCTAACTCTCTCTCTCTCTCTCTCCATTTTACGATTAATGTATATAATAATATAATCAAAGTATCTATAGTATTTTTAATGTATTTATAAACTTGCACCACCTAATTACAATATTAATTAATGTCTCTCATTGTGCCCTTCTACAAATATGGACAAAACCAAAAAGTGAACCATCTTGGCATAGTTGAGACGATATCAATCTCTGGCTAGTGTTATAGATTTATCAATTTTCTACTATACCAGGTGAAGAAGACTGCATATAGTGATGGGATAAGGATAGATCATTTTCCTCATAAGTTGAAACGCTAAAAATGCATAACTTGATTTATCTTCAGCAATCAGATTATAAGTCCGTGAATGAGAATAATGATTTGGGAGGCAATTCATTTGTCTCATTTTCTAATAAATCTCCATCGCATATTTAAGCTCACCGTTTATGGAAGAAGAAGCACCAGACGAAGCCGACGACTCGTCGTTTTCCACCTAACAGCCCTCGATGTAACACCCCCTGTAGATACCCAGTATCTGCTGAGACTCCAACAACACCTGATGATTATCGGACTACAACATGTTTTGGGATCGCAGCGTTTGATCGACAGTTTGTGTACAACTTTACGTCGGAAAACTTAAAACGATTTCGAAAATAAAACATTTCAAAACATTTCAAAAATACCTGGAGTGTTTAATGCACGACGACGGGGTCGCAATGACACTAACTAGAGTCAAAACCGACACCGGACCAAAAACCGACTCGAAAATTCAAATCCCGACTCCAACAACGAGTCAAACCGAGTCAAACACAAAAACCAAAATATCTCAAACCTTCTATGCTAAGTTTTCCCGGATTCATGTTGGTCAAGTACCAAACATGTGACTACAAAACCTAGGATAGAACAAATCATTATTGCGTTTGTTGTGATAGTGACAACACAACTCGAAGTGCCGCGACGTGGCTCGTGCCTCTTTGAGCAGCCCAGGTGGCCACGTCGCTCAAAACTCACACAACCACTCATTCTCCTATAAATACCCCTCAAATGCCACCCATTTGAGACTTACGCGAGTGTCCGCCCCCTCTTTTCTCCCTTAAAATTCTCGACTCGACTTCTAAAGTCACAATCCGACGCGTATTTACGACCTACCGAACGTAAACACGAGCCTTACACATTGTTTGGTACCGTCATCGTGCATTAAACCACTTGACCGACCACTTTGACCACTACACCATCACTAAACCTTTAAAACACTATTTACTTACCAAAACGGTTTTAAACCGAGTTTTTTCCGATCAAACAAGTTGTTACACTTACGTCGGTCACTCACCATAACCAAACATGTAAGTATGATGGTGTAAAAAACCCTCTTTTATTATGTTTTCATTTGTTTCATGACTTTAACATGCTAAAACATGCATAACATGAACCAAAACATGGGATAAACGAGCCAAAACCGATTTTTGGTCTGAGGCAGAAGCCCCTTGGGTCGCCAAATGGCCCGCGCCTAAATGGGGTACTCAGACCAGAGATCAACCTTGTTTGTTCTCGTCATTTCCCTTAATCCATTTTTCATATTTGTAATCGGTTTTTACCATTTCAAGTATTTTCGAAACCTTTTGTTTCATTTCACATGTTTTAACCATAAAGCATTTTTCACCCTTGGTTCTTCATACCATGACGGTTAAATCCGTGTTTCGGTGATGATATTTGGTTAATGACATTTAGAAGGTATTTTAAAGCCTTTTATTTCATTTCTTTATATTTTCAAGCAAACATATTAGTTACCAACACAAAATCATCCTTGGTTCTACATACCATGCCGGATTTTAACCCGGGTACGATGACGAGTATCGACTAATTACATTCAAAATTGACTTAAAACAATTAGTCCATAATCATTTTTCAAAACTATTCATGTCAAGTTTGTCAAATCGAACCCGACACCGAATATTATCAAATAATGATGATTATTCGAATCTAGTTCTTCAAATCAACAAATGCGGTCTAAACGACCCTTTTAAAATCAAACCGGGTTCAAATACCCATTTTTAACACGTTTTATAACGTTTTCTAAATAGTCAGAACACGGCATACAACCGTTGGCTAACCCGCGCCTCAAACAGGCTCCCCATTTCTCATTTTCAAAACCAGAGGGAGGCCCCTTACACCGCCGGCTGGCTCGCGCTTCTTATAGCCGTCTGGTACAGGGCCTGTTCCCTTCCAGCATTAGTCTAGGACGATCCCGATTCCGGTTAACCCGGATATAGGACGGATTAGATGACTATTCGATTATTCAAAACCATATTTGCAAAATGCCTTACTAAGACAAATGGATCATGTTATGCACCCTAAACCTAATACGGTAAATGGATGTTTAATTTCCGTCTTGCATGCAAATCAACCATTAATCCAACTCGACATCTTATACTTGATATTTGGATTAAATCATCCGACTTAGAAAGCTCTCACATGTTAGGTTTAAATTATTGGATGCGCATTCATGCATTTAAACCGTTTTATCAACTTTTGCATTCAACCAACGAAGATCGATCAGTAGAGGCCGCTAAACGCGGGCGGGATTGGGTGTCTGATTAAAGGGCTTCCCAATACGTACCTTCACCTCTTACTCAGAAACTTTGGATAGTGGACAACCTTATCCAGGGCGTACGAGAGTCATTCTAGAGATAGGATGCTAAAGAGGGACGGTTTCCTTATCTTTAGTACCTATGTCAAACGTTGCTTTGTGCTTCGATTTGACCGAGGTATAAAGTGGAATTCAAACGGGTTCCAGGCATCCCACAAATGCTTGGTGGCGACTCCGAACATCTCTAATCGTTTCGAGACCCTTACCGAGACGAAACCGACCGATCTAAAACGATCCGGTCGAAGGCATTTTTACGCCGCCGAGCGTGGCTTTCAAAAGACCGCTGCATGTCCATAGATTGGCTTGGCGTGCAGGTGGCTCGTGACTACGGACCGGTAGGTGGCCCAAATCCACAGACCGAGACGTGGCCCATGTCCACAGATTGGCGACTCCGCTGGGGAATACTAGGACACTTACGTCTTTGTGATCCCTAGATGGTGAGACTCGAACGAGGTCTTGGTTGGAATGCATTAATTGATATTACGGTCACGGTCGAGTTCCTTGTCCGGGCCCACAACCTAACCCTTTTCGACCAATTGGCTCGTCTCGTCGGCGTGAGCTTTCTCATCCCCGCGTTTCGAATCCCGATTGAGTCAAGCATACCATTGATGTTACACATTTCTGTTTCGTCAAAGAGCTTTCATCACTTTCGACCACGAGGCTAGGGCACCCTCCTTACACATTTTGTTTGAATTGGTATCCCTCTCGCAAATCGGGGTTTGATTGCTTGGTGTGTAACCCACCCTTCTAAGCCAAAACCCGTGTCAGCATGATTCATAATATAATGAACTGTGAGTGCTTATGTGCTATTTGATCATAAGTCCTTCCGTGTCATTTTCAAACTTTCAAAAACACCCCTTTTCGCGCCGTTATAATGGCCATTTCAAACCTCGGTCTTTCGCCGACTGATGCACGCCTTTCTAGGCCGTCGTAATGACGATTTTCAAACCCGATTTTGTATAACCATTTTAACACGCCTTTCTAGGCTGTCGTAATGACGATTTTCAAACCCGGTTTTGTATAACCATTTCAACACGCCTTTCTAGGCCGTCGTAATGACGATTTTCAAACTCGGTTTTGTATAACCTTTTCAAATCACCTTTTTACGCCGTTATAATCGCCGCGTCTAGACACGGATTTTAACCCGTTTCGCGCCGACAATGGCTTTTCTTTCAAAACCCGAGAAAAGCACACACCCTTTTCTCGAGACACTTTCGGGATCCCGAGGACCATGCACCGTCCCTGAGACCTTTTCAAAATATTTCAAACTCGATTTTCAAAACATACAATTTTGAATTTCAAAACCGTCTTGGGAAGCAACACACTGTTTTCCGAGCCAACTCAAGCTCAAACCGTCTTTTGCAAATAAACTTAAGACAACCCTTTCAACTGATCGACTTGCGGAGATTTCTATCTTCGGAAGCCGCCTATTAAAGCGACAAATGAATATTTTTGAAAATTTCTATTTTCGAAAACTTCAGACCACCATTCCAATTCCGCCTCGTGTCTATCGAGTCAAAGCAAACGTACTTATGGGTCTTTACTTATGAGTCGTCTCACCACGAGACCCGTCCAATGGCGTCGCGCCGTCATGATTGGACTCGTGTCAAAGGTTCGGTCAAACACCGTCACGTCATAAATCGAGTCAGCACCGAGGGACCACACACGGTCACCCCGTCTTGTTGAGTCGATCTTTGTCTCGTCCTTTGTGTTGTCTGCGTTCAGTCTTGGAACCGTTTCGGATTGGGTTGTAATATGAGCCGTTTTTCTGCCTCAGAGCCATGGCCCCGTCTTCAACTTCGTCTGTCAACCACAACAACAATGACAACAACAGAGATGTCACAACTGATCAGCTAGCCAGCCTGCTTACCGCTCTTAAGGTCACCCTGGATCGCGTCGAGACCCGTATCGACGCCCTCGAGAACAAGGAAATTGGGGAACATAATACCCCACCTCGATCGAAACCGAGAAGAGGTGAAACTCTTGGAAGAACAACTCCTAGCCCGGGGTAACAACATCCACCTTGAAAATAACCGAAGGTTCGAACGTTGGGGACCAGTACCGACAACTTCACCGACGATGTGCCTAAGTTCAAGGGAGTGGAAGATCCACTCAACCACATCCGTGCTTTCAAAGACTACATGGCCATTAAGGGGGTCAAACATGAGCTTTTTACCAGAATCTTCCCATCCTCTTTGGAGCCGATTCCTCGCCAATGGTACTACTCCTTAGACCCGGAAAACCTTACCACTTGGGATGAGATCGCAGTTGAGTTTGCCAAACAGTATGCCGACAACGTCGAAATCCAGGCCAACACTCGTACTCTCGAGGTGTTAACCCAAAACGACAAGGAAGGATTCACTGAGTTCCTAACCCGTTGGAGGAGGGTGAGTACTCAGTTGGTCGATGAAGCCGAGTGAATCAACTCTGGTGGAAAAATTTGTCAACAACCTCCGCCCGGTTTATGCCAACCTACTGAGGTATCAAAATATCAAAACTTTTCAAGATCTGCGGATTCTGGGGACACGTATTGAGGACGACCTCCGAAAGGGTGTCTTAGCAAAGACCACTGGCAGGGGTTATCAAGGATCCACCTCAACTGGATCTCGCCCTTACGGACAGACAAACAAGATTGATGAGGTTAACCTCGTCGAACCATCTGCCAAGAAAACTGAACGCCCTCAGAGAGTGTTCACCAACATAGGGTCGACTTATGCAAGTTCCTTGAAAAGGCTCATGGACCAAGGGAAGTTACAACCGATCGGGCCCACCCCGGACCCGGCCGACGCCAAGAAATCCCGATTTTGGAACCCCAACGCCTACTGCCAGTATCATCGAGGGAAAGGGCATGATACCGAAAATTGCTTCAAACTCAAGCACCTCATTCAAGACATGATTGAGAAGGGAGATTTGCCTATACCCCCACCAACTAAGCCGAACAACAAGACGAATCCTCTGGGAATTCACGCCATCTCTGACGATGAGCCGACCCTAGACTGCTCTCATCTCATCTCGCCAATTGACGACGAGGTGAACTTTCTGGAAAAAGATCCTTCAGACGGAGTGTTCGTGTTCAGTGCTGCCACCATGCTCACTATGTTTCAGCAAGTCGAAGAGGCCATAGCCAGCCTCTCTGAAAGAATCACCCGACTCGACGATGCCTACCGTCAACTCATCTTCAATCCCCCAACACCGCGTCTGAGGGAGAATTCCCCAAGCATTCAAAACTACCCACCCCAGGATGGATTGCTCCCGCGACCATTCTGGCATAGACCTCACGAAAATCATCCTAAAAATAACTATCCTCAAAATAACTACCCTCAAAATAATTACCCTCAAAATAATTACCCTCAAAATAACTATCCCCATAAAAATCGCCCTCACAAAAATATTCCCCACAAGAACTACCCACCAAGGAATACCCCTCCAAGGTATCCTCGAGACCCTGAAATTAATGGCATATGGCGGGATGATGTTGACGATGTATATGTCATCCCGGGGAAGGAAAAGCGGACAAAGGAAATCGGACATCTCACCCGGTCCGGACGTCCCTATCAGAATCCGAGCAACCCAGCGATCGTTCCAACAACGAATGACCAAATCGTCCCGGAAGCGGACACTCAACCAAAAGCTCCCGAGAACTCAATCCTGAGACAGTTCCAGAAAGCAAAGGCCGAAATCTCAATTTGGCAATTGATCGCAACGCCTTTTGAGCACCGACAGGCCTAGGGGAAATTAACCGTGCCCTCCACCTCTTCCCCAGAAGAAATAGTGGCACACATGACGAGAGACGCCCCTAATCTGAGTAACCCGGTCGTCTTCTCCGACGAGGATATCCCTCTGTTCGGAGCCAATCATAACCTGGCTCTGTACATCACCGTACAATGCCTCCAGAAAAATATACCAATGGTCCTCGTGGATGACGGTTCCGCCGTGAATGTCATTCCTCTCAAGACTGCCCACAGGCTAGGTATCAAGGAATCTGATTTAATCCCAACGAATCAAGGAGTACGCGCCTACGACGGCACTCGTCGCAAGGTTGCTGGGCTAGTCACTTTAACCGTCGTAACCGGGCCACTGGAAAGGCAAACTAGTTTTCAAGTGGTCGACATTGACGCGTCCTTCAACATGCTCCTGGGACGTCCCTGGATTCACGCCGTCAAGGCGGTCACATCAATGCTCCACCAAAAGATCAGGGTTCTCTTCAACGGGAAAACGATCACGATTCCCGCTTCCCCAATCAAAGAAGTTATGAGAAGAGGAGTAGCCTCCCAAGCCATTGAGGAGGACGACAATGAAATGTGGGGTTTCCAAGCCGTGAACGCCATAACTGATGAACCTGCAACCTCTGAGTGTGACCCGTTCACCAACCTCACGATCAACCATATCATGATGCGTCAGGGTTACTTCCCGGGTTTGCCGCTCAATCCACTAAAGGACCCATTGCCTCCCTTGAAACAAGCTAAGGTCCCCAACATTCCCTTTGGGCTGGGATACGAACCTACCGACAAAGATATCCAGGAGATGAACCTCCTAATCCGAAAACGCAAGATGCACGGGGTTATCCTCCGTCCCTACCACATGACTCTCAACGGATACTTTGTCCCCGAGGGAGAGTCTGAACTCTACCACGGCTTTCCGGAGCCAATCTATGACTCTGAGGCGAAGGCTAGATACCCGGGAGTGGAAGTCTTCCATGACTGCTATTTTATCCCCGACAACATCGAAGCTGCATCAACTAAGTCCAAACCGTCACCATGCCTGGACGGACAAGCTGTCACACTCCTCTTAGGGGAAGATAACATCAAACACCTCGACTATGAGGACATCATCAACATCGCCCTGAAAGACAACCAATTTGATCCCACCGCCTTGATCTCCGATACTGACCCGGAGAAAGCCACCCAGGGCTGGAGGAAAACCATCAAGTGGATCGATCGCCAAGGCCGCATTCTCAAGATAACAACTGGAGAAGGCCCTATGTTCAAGGAGGGAAGTGAGGAAGAGTCTGAGTCTGAGTCGGAGTCAGAGTCTGTCATAGCTCCTAACACTCCGGATGCCCCAGTGAAGGTCCCCTTCCCACTGTTTTATCACAAAGTCGTGGCTGATTCAGAGGCTGAGTCTACCAGGGTCACCCCCACTCCCATGAAAGGTGACAACCTGGAGCATTCCGGGGCCACTTCCTCTGTTGTGTCGCCTCCGATCGACCACGAGATGTCTGTCCTTTCCGAGCTTTTCGCTCGTGTCAACTTAATGAACGCTAAGTTTGCTTATGACTCGTCTCAATTTAACTGCAATGCAATTCTGAATGACTATGAGGAACTTGACTTGAGTGACTATCCACCTCACTTAGCCAAACAACTTGACAAACGGGAAACCAGAACCCCCATCATTGAGGAAACCGAACCTTTTAACGTAGGAACCGACAATACACCTCAAGAACTTAGGATAGGGACAACCCTGGACCCCTCGGAAAGACAACAATTCATGACCTCCTCCACGAATACAAGGACGTGTTCGCCTGGTCTTACAGAGATATGCCTGGGATTGACAGAGAAATTGCAGAGCACCGGATACCCATTAAACCCGGGGCTAAACCTGTGAAACAGAAGCTACGCCGGATGCGTCCTGAGTGGGCCCTAAAAATCAAGGAAGAGGTGGACAAACAGTTCAAGGCTGGGTTCATCAAAGTGTCTGAATACTCTTACTGGGTGGCCAACATTGTGCCGGTACCAAAAAAAGACGGAAGAATTCGGGTTTGCGTCGACTTCAGGGATCTGAACAAGGCAAGTCCAAAACACGACTTCCCTTTGCCACATGTTGACATTCTGGTGGACAACACCGCCGAACATGCTCTCCTATCATTCATGGACGGGTATGCTGGGTACAACTAGATTAAGATGGCTGAGGAGGACATGCACAAAACTGCGTTCACTACACAGTGGGGTACATATTGCTACACGGTCATGCCTTTCGGCCTCATCAACGCCGGAGCAACCTATCAAAGAACCGCTACCACTCTCCTACATGATATGATGCACAAGGAGGTAGAGGTATATGTCGATGACATGATCGTCAAATCAAAAGAACGGGACGGCCACATCAATGCCCTCCGGAAATTCTTCGCTCGTCTGCGGAAATATAACATGAGACTAAATCCTCGGAAGTGTGCATTCGGGGTCACCTCCGGAAAACTCTTGGGACATGTCGTTAGCAAAAGAGGCATTGAGATTGACCCAACAAAAATCAAAGCCCTACAACAAATGCCTCGGCCTAAGAACGAGAAGGAGATTCGGGGATTTCTCGGTCAGGTCCAGTACATCAGCCGGTTCATTGCCAAGCTCACTATGATCTGTGAACCAATATTCAAGAAGCTTCGTGCCTCCGATCACACCGATTGGGATGATGACTGTCAGAAAGCGTTCGACAGGATAAAGGAGATCCTATCCAAACCTCCTGTCCTCATGCCACCTCAACCGGGGATTCCTCTATCCCTATACCTGACTGTTACCAACACAGCCATGGGAGCAATGCTAGCACAAACAGTTGGCAACGAAGAGCGAGCCATCTACTACATCAGCAAAAAGTTCATTGAGTACGAGACGAGGTATACCCAACTGGAAAAGTCATTCCTTGCCCTAGTATGGTCAACAAAGAAGCTGCGACATTACATGCTCAGCTACTCGGTCCATATCTACTCCAAGATGGACCCGGTTAAATACATCTTCGAAAAACCCGTACTAAACGGAAGGCTGTCTAGATGGACACTCATGCTGTCCGAATTTGATCTCAAGTTTGTACCCCTCAAGGTTATCAAGGGAAGAGCAGTCGCTGATTTCCTAGCAGAAAATCCCGTCAACGAGGATCCAACGACTGACACATGGTCACTTCCTGACGAAGACATCCTTTGTGCCGACTCCGACGCATGGACCTATACTTTGATGGTGCATCTAATCTGAGAGGCTTCGGGGTAGGAATCCTTCTAATATCACCAGAGGGAGAACATGTTCCGATCTCGGTCAAGCTGGACTTCGCCGTCACCAACAATGCCGCTGAATATGAAGCATGTCTCATCGGCCTACAAGCAGCAATCACACTTGGCATCAAGAGGTTGAGGGTCCACGACGATTCCTTACTCATCATCAATCAGGTGTCCGGATCATGGAAAATCCGATCTGACAGCTTAGCTCCCTACCGAGCAAAGATCAATCAAGAGGCCGAGTTCTTCGACCAAGTCGACTACTTCCACTTGCCACGAGAGGAGAATCAATTTGCTGATGCCCTAGCAAAACTCGCCGCGCTCGTCAACATACCTGACGACATGACATCGATGCCCCTATATGTCGAGAGAAGGAGCGAGCCAGCTCACATTTGTGCCATTATCGACTACGAGGAAAGCTATGATGAACCTTGGTACCAAGCTATCCTCAATTACAAAACCAAAAACGAATTTCCTCCCAACTCTGATCAAAGAGGACAAAGAGCCATCCGTTTACTTGCATCACAATTCGTGATAAACCAAAATCAACTCTACAAAAGAACACCCCAAGGAATTCTCCTCCTTTGCATTGACCATCACAAAGCCAAGAAGGTCATGGGAGAGGTCCACGACGGAGAATGTGGCCCTCACATGAGTGCAATGATGCTTACACGGAAAATCATGCGGCTAGGTTACTACTGGACAACCATGGAAGCCGATTGCCATAACTACGTCAAACATTGCCACAATTGCCAAATCTTCGCCAACATACAACACATACCACCATCCCTTTTATACACCATGACATCACCCAGGCCATTCTCAACCTGGGGCATCGACATCATCGGAAAAGTCAACCCAGTAGGCACCAAAGGGCATTGCTTCGTCCTCGTCGCCATCGACTACTTCACCAAATGGGTGGAAGCACAATCATATGCAATCTTGACCGCCAAACAAGTGGCCAAGTTCATTCAAAACAACATCATCTGCCGATATGGGGTACCCCATGAAATCATCAGCGATCAAGGCTCTCACTTCCGGGCGGAAACTCAAGCCTTGCTGGACAAATACAAGATCAAACGACATCGATCATCCCCCTACCGTCCCCAAACTAACGGAGCGGTGGAGGCAGCGAACAAAACTCTTGTTACCATTATCAAGAAAATGCAAGACAACTACCGCGATTGGCCGAGCAAACTCCCATTCGCACTCTGGGGATACCGAACCTCCATTCGAACACCAACAGGCGCCACACCCTTCTACCTAGCATACGGTACGGAGGCGGTTCAACCGGTAGAGTTAGAGGTCCCTTCTCTACGCATCTTACTGGAGAGTCAAGTCCCTGAGGCGGAATGGACCCGTCGAAGGTACGAATAACTCACTCTTCTAGACGAACGACGACTCAACGCCTTGCACAACGTCCAGCTATACCAACGACGTATACAACGGGCATTCAACAAGAAGGTTAAACCCAGAAACATCCAGGAGGGCGACTTGGTCCTCAAGTCAGTTCGAGCACCATTACCCGTCGATCCGAGGGGAAAATTCAAACCCAACTGGGCCGGGCCATACCTGGTCAAGAAAATACTTTCGGGGGGCGCAGTGAGACCGTTGGATTGTTCGGGTTCTGATAGGGGCGTCCGGATCGGGTAAGGTGGCCGGTCTCTTTCGCCTGATTCCCTGGGACGATATAGACATCCTCAACATCATCTCTCCAGATGCCATTAATTTCCAAATTCCGAGGGTACCTTGGAGGGGTATTCCTCGGTGGGCAGTTTTTGTGAGGGACATTTTTGTGGGAGTGATTCTTGTGAGGGTAGTTATTGTGGGGTTGATTATTGTGAGGGTGATTATCGTGAGGTGCATGCCAGAATGGTCGCGGGAGCAATCCATCCTGGTGAGGGTAGTTTCGTACGCTTGGGGGGCTCTCCCTCAGGCGTGGTGGTGGAGGATTGAAGATAAGTCGACGGTAGGCATCGTCAAGTCGGGTGATCCTTTCGGAGAGACTGGCTATAGCTTCCTCAACCTGTTGGAACATGGTGAGCATAGTGGCGGCACTGAACACAAATACTCCGTCCGAGGGATCTTTCTCCAAGACATTCACCTCGTCATCAACTGGCAGGATGAGGTGTGAGCAATCCAGAGTTGGCTCATCGTCGGAGATGGCATGGATTCCCAAAGGGTTAGTTTTGTTGTTCGGCTTAGTTGGCGGGGGTAAAGGCAATTCCTCTTTCTCAATCATGTCTTGGATGATGTGTTTGAGTTGAAGCAGGTTTCGGTGTCTTGCCCTTTCCCTTGATGGTACTGACAGTAGGCATTAGGATTCCAGAAGCGGGATTTCTTAGCATCGGTCGGATCCGGGGTGGGTCCGATTGGTTGTAACTTCCCTTGGTCCATGAGCCTCTTCAGGGTGCTTGCATAAGTTGACCCTATATTAGTGAACACTCTCTGGGGGCGCTCAACTCTCTTAGTGGTTGGTTCAACGAGGTTGACCTCATCGATCTTGTTCGTCTGGCCATAAGGGCGAGATCCGGTTGATGTGGATCCCTGGTAGCCTCTACCGGTGGTTTTGGCTAGGACACCCTTTCGGAGGACGTCTTCAATGCGTGTCCCAAGGATTTGCAGATCCTGGAAGGTCTTGATGTTTTGGTACCTCAGTAAGTTGGCATATACTGGGCGAAGATTGTTGACAAATTTTTCCACCAAGGTTGACTCACTCGGCTTGCTAACCAACTGAGTGCTTACCCTCCTCCAACGGGTTAAGAACTCGGTGAATCCCTCGTCATTCTGGGTTAGGACCTCAAGAGTACGGGTATTGGCTTGGATTTCAACATTGTCGGCATATTGCTTGGCAAATTCAACTGCGACCTCATCCCAAGTAGTAAGGTTCTTCGGATCAAGGGAGTAGTACCATTGGCGAGGGATCGGTTCCAAAGATGATGGAAAGATCCGGATGAAAAGTTCCTGTTTAACCCCTTTTATGGCCATGTAGTCTTTGAAGGCACAGATATGATTGAGTGGGTCTTCCACTCCTTTGAACCTGGGCACATCAGTCAGGGTAAAGTTGTCGGGTAGCTGATCCCCAATAGGTTCGAACCTTCGGTTGTTCTCAAGATGGATATTGTTGCTGTTCATCCAAGAGCTTTAGCCTCTTCTCAGTTTCAGTCAGAGGTGGAGTGTTATGTTCTCCAGATTCCTTGTTTTCCAGGGTGTCGATACGGGTCTCGACACGATCCAGGATGACCTTAAGAGCAGTGACCAGGTTGGCTAGTTGAGCAGTCGTGACATCTCTGTTGTTATCATTGTTGTTGTTGTTAGACGAAGTTGAAGACGGGGCCATGGCTCTGAGATAGAAAATGGCTCACATTACAACTCAATCCGACACGGTTCAAAGAATGAACGCAGACAACACGAAGGACGAGACAAAGAGCAGACTCAACAAGACGAGGATGACCGTGTGTGGTACCTCGGTGCTGACTCGATTTATAACGTGACGGGGTTGACCGAACTTTTAGCACGCGTCCAACGTAACGGCGTGACGCCATCGGACAAATCTCGTGATGAGACAACTCATAAGTAAAGACCCATAAGTACGTTTGCTTCGACTCGATAGACACGAGGCGGAATTGGAATGGTGGACTGAAGTTTTCGAAAATAGAAATTTTCAAAAAGATTCATTTGTCGCTTTGTGGACGGCTTCCGAAGATAAAGATCTCCGCAAGTCGGTCAGTTGAAAGGGTTGTCTTAAGTTTATTTGCAAAAGACGGTTTTGAGTTTGAGTCGGCTCGGAAAACAATGTACTGTTTCCCAAGACGGTTTTTTTTTTGAAATTCAAAATTGTATGTTTTGAAAATCGGGTTTGAAATATTTGAAGAGGTCTCGGGGACGGTGTATGATCCTCGAGATCTCGAAAGTGTCTCGAGAAAAGGGTGTGTGCTTTTCTCGGGTTTTGAAAGGGCCATTGTCGGTGCGAAACGGGTTAAAGTCCGTATCTAGACGCGTCGATTATAACAGCGTAAAAAGGTGATTTTGAAAGGGCTGTAGAAAACCGATTTTGAAAATTGTCATTATAACAGCCTAGAAAGGCGTGTTGAAATGGTTATAAAAACCGGGTTGAAAATCGTCATTACGATGACATAGAAAGGGGTGTTGAAATGGTTATAAAAACCGGGTTTGAAAATCGTCATTACGACGGCCTAGAACGGCTTGTTGAAATGCAACGGTCGGCGAAAGACCGAGGTTGAAATGGCCATTATAACGGCGCAAAAAGGTGTTTTTGAAGGTTTGAAAATGACACGGAAGGACTTATGATCAAGTAGCACATAAGCACTCACAGTGCATTATATTATGCATAATGCTGACACGGGTTTTGGCTTAGAAGGGTGGGTTACACACCAAGCAATCAAACCCCGATTTGCGAGAGAGATACCAATCCAAACAAAATGTGTAAGGAGGGTGCCCTAGCCTCGTGCTCGAAAGTGATGAAAGCTCTTTGACGAAACAGAAATGCGTATCGTCAATGGTATGCTTGACTCAATCGGGATTCGAAACTCACGCCGACGAGACGAGCCAATTGGTCGAAAAGGGTTAGGTTATAGGCCTGGACAAGGAACCCGACCCTGACCATAATATCAATTAATGCATTCCAACCAAGACCTCGTTCGAGTCTCACCATCTAGGGATCACAAAGACGTAAGTGTCCTAGTTTTCCCCATCAGAGTCGCCAATATGTGGATGTAGCCACCTGCGTATACCCAGCCGATATGTAGACAATGGCAGCGGTCTTTTGAAAGCCACGCTCGGCAGCATAAAGATGCTTTCGACCGGATCATTTTAGATCGGTCGGTTTCGTCTCGGCAAGGGTCACGAAACGATTAGAGGTGTTCGGAGTCGCCACCAAGCATTTGTGAGATGCTTGGAACCCTTTCGAATCCACTTTATACCTCGGTCAAACGAAGCACAAAGCAGTGTTTGACATAGGTACTAAAGATAAGGAATCGTCCCTCTTTAGCATCTTATCTTTAGAATGACTCTCGTACGCCCTGGATAAGGTCGTCCACTATCCAAAGTTTATGAGTAAGAGGTGAAGGTACGTATTGGGAAGCCCGTTAATCAGACACCCAATCCTGCCAGTGGTAGCGGCCTCTATTGATCGATCTTGATTGGTTGAATGCAAAAGTTGATAAAAAGGTTTAAATGCATGAATGCGCATCCAATAATTTAAACCTAACATGTGAGAGTTTTCTAAGTCGGTTGATTTAATCCAAGTATCAAGTATAAGATGTCGAGTTGGATTTATGGTTGATTTGCATACAAGACGGAAATTAAACATCCATTTACCGTATTAGGTTTATGGTGCATAACGTGATCCATTTGTCTTAGTAAGGCATTTTGCAAATGTGATTTTTGAATGAGCAAATTAGTCATCTGATCCGTCCTATATCCGGGTTGACCGGAGTCGGGATCGTCCTTGACTAATGCTGGAATGGGAATAGACCCTGTACCAGGCGGCCACATGAGGCGCGAGCTTGTTGGCGATGCATGGGGATCTCCCCTGGTTTTGACAATAGGAAAGAAATGGCCTGTTTAGGCGCGGGCCAGTCAACGGTTTAAGACGCATTCTTAACATTTGAAAAACGTTTATAAAACGTGTTGAAAAATGGGTATTTGAACCCGTTTTGGTTTGAAAGGGCCGTATAGACCGCTTTTGTGTTGATTTGAAGAACGAGACTTGAATAATCGTCATTGTTTTGATGATATTCTGTGTCGGGTTCGACTTGGCAAGCTTGACATGAATAGTTTTGAAAATAGTTAAGAACTAATTGTTTTAAGTTCATTTGAATATAATTAGTCGATACTCATCATCGTACCTGGGTTAAAATCCGGCATGGTATGTAGAACCAAGGATGACTTTATGTTGGTGACTAATACAAAATGTAAAGAAATGATGAAAGGCTTTAAAATACCTTCCAAAATATAAAGAAATGAAATAAAAGGCTTTAAAATACCTTTTAAATGTAATTAACCAAATATTATCACCAAAACACGGATTAAACCGTCATGGTATTAGGAACCAAGGGTGAAAAATATTTTATGGTTAAAAACTTGTAAAAGTAAATAAAATAAAAGAGGTTTGAAAATATTTGAAATGGTAAAAACCGATTACAAATATGAAAGTGAATTAATGAGGAAAGACGAGAACAAACACGGTTGAGTCTGACCTGGACACCTCATTGAGGCGTGAGCCTCTGTGCAGAACAAAGGGCTTCTGTCTCAGGCCAAAACTCAGTCTGACCTGGACACACCGTTTTAGAATGTAAAATGAGTGTTTTATTAAGATTAGTGATGGTGTAGTGGTCGAAGTGGCCGGTCAAGTGATTTAAGGCACGATGACGGTACCAAACAATGTGTAAGGCTTGTATTTACGATCGGTAGGTCGTAAATACGCGTCGGATTGTGACTTAGGAACTCGAGTCGAGAATTTTAAGGGAGAAAAGAGGGGTCGGACACTCGCGTAAGTTCTCAAATGGGGGCATTTATAGGAAAATGAGTGGTTGTGTGAGTTTTGAGCGACGTGGCCACCTGGGCTGCTCAAAGAGGCGCGAGCCACGTCGCGGGTCTTCGAGTTGTCCTGTCATTTTCACACAAATGCAATCATGATTTATTCTATCCTAGGATTTGTAGTCACATGTTTGGTACTTGAGCATTCATGAATCCGGGAAATCTTAGTATAGAAGGCTTTGAATGATTTGTTTTTGGTGGTTGACTCGGTTTGACTCGTTGTTGGAGTCGGGATTTGAATTTTTGAGTCGATTTTTGGTCCGGTGTCGGTTTTGACTCTAGTTAGTATCATTGCGACCCCGTCGTCATGCATTAAACACTCCAGGTACTTTTGAAAAGTTTTGAAATATTTTATTTTTGAAATCATTTTTTAGTTTTCCGACGTAAAGTTGTACACAAACTGTCGATCAAACGCCGCGATTCAAGCGTGCTTTATAGTCCGATAATCATCGGGTTTTTGTTGGAGTCTCAGCAGATACTGGGTATCTACATTATGTTTTGATGATGTCAAGCGTGCTTTATATTTTATATACTCGTTGCGTGTAATTGTTTGTTTAGTCTCTTCAGATTAGACTTACTATTTGTCAAGCTTAGAGAATTGTGATGAAAGTATACAAGACTATATTATGATTAAGCCCTCAATTATGGATCATGACTATAGAAGAATTATTCAAGCATTATGAGAAGACGAAGCTCGTCTAAAGATTAATCAAGCTTGGATGATGAAGTAGCCTATGAAGTAGCCTATGCTCGAAGATCTCCTAAGAAGATTAGAATAGTATATGTGATTATCTCATAATGATAACATAAGAATGAATTTCATATACTAGTAAAGTTATAGCTTGGCAGCTATAACATTACTTGTAAAAGAGCTCAATATTATAGCTCTTCTATTATAACATTGAGATGCTGAGTTTATACTACACGACTTAAAATGTTTTCAATTTTTTTTTTGAAAAATGTTTTTGTTTCTTTTAAATGTTCTAGCAAAATTATTTATTAAAGAAGCCCGTATTAGTATGGAGTATGGTTTTATTTTAAACTTATAATTAGTAGTCTTGCTGGATCAACTTATGAGTTGAGCCATATTACTAATTAGGGTTTTAACATGGCATACTCTTAAACCTAAATCTAACGTAAATATCAAGCTAGGGTTTCCACAGATCACGAGGAATATGTGCCGTATTATCTCGTGTTGCCTTAAGGACTAAAAGATTGTTATTGTAAAAATTTTATTCTCTAGAATAATCTTAGCATATCTTTTATATTTAACTTGATATGGTTATTTATGATAAGGATATTTTTGTCATGGAAAATCTTATCATATCTTTAGATTTATGGAAAAGATAATAGAAGAATAATTTATATTTTATCTTTTGGAATATTCTCTATTATCTCTAACGGTTTTAAGGAAAAAAATAATAAGAGAGATGATTTGTTTACATATCTATATTTCGGCTATTAGGGTTTCGAGAAAACCGTAAGCCATGCTCTTTTCTTTCCTATAAATACTTTGCTTTTGCAACATTTGAAAGTAAGACCTTTAAGCATAAATTGATTTTAATTTTTAAGAGCAAAAACCGTGTGTTTCAAAACAAAGAAAACCGTTTTGCTATTTTCGAAAAGGGTCGTGTATTTATAAACTCGTATATTCATTCGTTAAGTTATCGTTATAAGATAATAGTGCTCAATCGATTTTGTACTCGTTCATTAACGTGAACTTTTAGTAGAATTATTAAGTGCTTTCTTATTAGCGTAAGTTAGTCACTCGAATATTTAATCACTTGAGTTACAACTAGGGTTAGTTGTACGAGTTGGGTTAGTAAATTTTTAATCCGTAGAAAGGTACTAAATTTATTAATCGAGAATACTAGACGTAGATTTCGATTTGTGAAACTGAACCACTTCAAAAACCGCGCGTCTCTCTCCCTTTCGTTCGTTTGTTTATTTCGTTCTTGTTCGTTCATTAGTTAATTAGTTAAAGTTTAATCAATAAACTTTAAATAATTAATTATACTTATACAATCGAAAAAGTAGTAAAAGTTTTAATCCTCAATTCACCCCCCTCGTGAGTATTTTGGATCGATAGACTCTTCACTTTCGTATTAGTCTAATCTAAGGGTAGATATGCGTTCTCACCGTTCTCACCGAATGTTCGTTCTCACCGGATCCTAAATTATATATATATATATATATATATATATATATATATATATATATATATATATATATATATATATATATATGGAGTCGGGGTCCGGTGAGAATTCCTAAATATTTGAGGATTGAGTAACGAATGAATTATCACACCATATATAAAACAATATCGCAAGGAAATTTGACAAACAAAACCACCTAAAACTGCCAAAATCAGTCGTCGGTTTCTCTCTCTAAAAAATTTACCAAAATCAATCAAACATCTCAAACGAAAACTATCACAAAACCCTCTCTAATATCTGGCTGAAAATCCGCAAAAACCTAAAATTTCAAAGACGATTTCAACTTCATTTCAACATTCTAGATTAATTCATTCACTAGATTGAATAATCTCACCATAATTCTCTCCAAAATCGCTGAGGTACATTTGTTTCTCATTTTTATTCATTTCTGCGATTTTTTGTGAACTTATGTAGTATTAAATTGATTATACATGTTGATTTTGTTCGAAATTATTGTATGTATGTTGAATTAGATGAATTTAATAGGATTAAATCAAAAAAGTTGAACTAATTATCGAGTTATTTAGGGTACTATCATGTTCTTACTGTAAATTTCTAAATATATTAGTGATAAATGAATTTAAACGTTTTTTGGTGATAATATCGACATATTGAACCAATTACTATCATCAATTGTAGTTGTAGTTGTTTATTAGATGTTTTTTTTGTTTTCTTCGCGAAAAATAGGGTTTAATATTGTTTAATTGTGAAAATTAGGGTTAAATATTGTTTCATTGTAAAAATTAGGTTTTCATATTATAAAATTGAATTTGTTAGACAATCCAGTTTAGAAGTTGATCAATAGTGTTTGGTTAATGAGTAATGTCGATAAGTGGTGGCTATGATAATGAAAAAACTTGTGATAGTGCTGTTTGTAAGATGTGATATTGAATGTGAAGATTAGTGGTAGTTAATTTTCATAATTTATGCAGTTAAGAAAGGTGTGATATTCGTGTAAACTATGATATTGCTTATAAACATCACAAAATTGAACTAATTATATTGTATAATTAATTAAATTTTGTACTTGTTTATTATATGTTTTTATGTTTAATTGAAAAACTTAGGGTTTAATCGAATTATATTGGTGTTTGAGCTTTCTCTTGGCCGCTTTAGTGTGCAATATTAGCTCTCCACTTTTTAACTTCTTCGCCTTTCATCTGAAATGCAATAATACTCAATTTCTATAAAGCTTGCCTGATCATCGAATATTTGCTTTGGCTGAGTTCACTAACTAATATGGGTCATTTATTAATCTAAGTCTTACTTATGAGAAAGAATATGTCCGTGATGAGGCCCTTGGTGTTGGACTTGTTATCGTTGAGCATTATGCAACAACATAATTCTTTTTATTGGGTTTTTCTTTTTTACCTTTCCAATATGTCAACTTTTTTATCCTATTATTGGTTTGAGAAGCACCAAAGATGCAACGTCTTTTTACAACTGCCTTAATTGATAGAACTAGGAAAACCTGAATAGGAGTTATTATGTGCTTATGGTTATGCAACGTCTTTTGTTTGTAGCGTGCTCCTTCTTGCGTAAAGTTGGGTGCCTCAACATTATAAATGGGTTTGTGATATTGTGCAGGTATCAATAGTATAGAAGCAGCAGTATGACCACACATGAAATTTAGGTGCATTTTTTCCTTACCAAGGAGGATCCTATTGAGTTACCGAAAATTGACACTGAAGCACTCATACTTTGTCACTCTCCTAGAGCAAGGTAAAAAGCAAAAACCTGAAAAAATGATACTAGAAAACCAAAATGATACTGACATTTATTTGCGTTTGGTTTATAGACGAGCTGATTGTGGACAAGATGATGTTGATCATGGATAAGAGCCCAAAAAAGATAAGAGTAAAGACAGTTGCAAGTCGTAGAGGTAGAGGTAGAGGAAACAACTAAAATGACTACTAGGAATATGTTGACTGAAAAATTTGATTGAAAGTGCATTTATGTAATGTTGGTAGGATAAGTAATCTAATGTAAGTAGTAGTTGTCATAAACTAGTATTTCTACTGGAATTTTGTGATATTGTTTAAGATCAGTAACAATATTGTGTCATGTATGTAGTGATATTGTTTCTTAATATCACGAAACTGGAAGGTTGTAAACATTCTTTTTAGATGTGAATATTATTTTGGGTGAAGTGTGATATTCTTTGGTAATGATTATGATATTGTTTCTTTCAGTGGCGGAGTCAGGATTTGAACTTAGGAGGGGCGAACGACTAATTTCATAAGGCACCCCGAAAAAATTTCAAAAAATTTAACTAAAAACTTCGAAAATTTCATCCGCCAGGGGGGCGACCCCCCTGCTAGCCCCCCAGCTCCACCACTGGTTTCTTTATATCAAAAAAATCTGAACGGTGTAAACAATCTTTTTATATATGATATTGTTTGGGTGAAGTGTGATATTTTTTTGTGATAGTTGTGATATTGTTTCTTAATATCACAAAGTCGAAGGGTGAAAACGATTTTTATAACTGTGATATTGTTTTGGGTGGAGTGTGGTATTCTTTGGTGTTAGTTGTGATACTTCATTATCAGAGGGTGATATTGTTAATCTCAACGTGTGATATTGTTAAGCAAATCATGTGATATTGTTTCTCATAACGTGTGACATTGTTTCTAATAAACTGTGAAACTTATAAAGATATATTGTTTATTTAAAAATGTGATAAACAAAATACAAATGACAAATCTTGATAAAACAATGATATTGTAACTGAGGTACTCGGATATAGTTTCCAACAAGCTGTAAAACTTTTATCAAAGTTATAAGAGTAACATAGTGCTAACCAAAAATGAAGAAACAATACAAAATTGTAACCTCTTGGAACAGTATTAAGAATAAAGAATTTGTCTTTATAAGAGAAATGACTAAAGAAAAGATGTTTTGCTCAGTTGATGATGTACTATAGACTTCTTCTGCATGCACATAAACTCTCAACCAATCTCGGCAAACGAAGAAATCTGCAAAACGGGAAAAAAAGAATAAAAATCATCTTAGTAGCATCTTTAAGACAAAAGGAAATACATAAATATAAAAATAATAAATGTTGACCGAAATTCTCTATACTTGAGTGGACAAAGGAGGTGATTTTGGGCCTCACAAAACTGAACTTCAACGACAAAAAATCTCACTTTACATTTGTTAGTTTCTCGAATGATAGCTCTAAATGTAATCCTGGCTTTACAACCAATCGTAGTGATCTTTGGATCATATGGTGCGTGATCGTTGTATCTTATTGATAACTAATTAATAATTAAGAATAAATAACTACTTGTAGCATATCATAAGCACAAAATTTAGCGGAGTTTTAGCTAGAATTGTGCAGACATCTTCACCTTAGACAACCCGCTGAAGTTGATAGGTAGCAGATCTGAGTTTGCCTATATTCTTTGTTCAGGTGTTAGAACAACCAATGAATCTGCTACGAGAGAAATAGGAAGCCCCCTCTTATTAATAACCTGCAAATGAAGGCCCATAATATCCAACATGACGTGCAGATAAGAAATAAATATAAGTCACTACAATCATTCTACATATGTATTATGAAATTAATATTGTTTTGATTCGAGACATTCTGAAGTGTTGAAGGCCTAAATCTCAAGTCATTTTTACCTAATTACAAGCCTGTGCATTATGCACTGATTTGCATAAAGACAACTGTCAAGTTTAGCAAACAAAAGCAACAACCAAGGCTAGGATATCTGAGCATTTGAGGACTTAGGATGTATGACAATGTTATGCGTTTACTTAGATAGATTTACCCTAGTAATAAATATGATGTACTGATAACCATATAATAACATTATGTCCATGTCCTTCATCATTAGAGGGCAAAACTCTCATTTTAATTGCCCTATAGCCTTCCCGTTGGCATACAATCAATTTTCTTTTTATCAACGGAAGCAATAACCTTTTAGTTGAAGATAATATGGGTTCAAATCTACATGTTGCTGCCTATTACTCATAAAATTCGATACAAGCATCTGACGTACTAAAAGGTTGACCTAGTTTAGGTGTATATTTAGTGATAAGTGTATATTCAGTGACAATCTTCCTAATCTACTCCTCAAAACCTCAAAGGATCAACCTCAAAGAAAGATGGTTTTCAGCATACACATCAACAGGTTGTATGCATTGTGAAATACAAACAGATGTTAACAAAAGCACAAGGAGTGTTATCTATGGCAGAGGTTGAGGCAATAGGTTATAGCATAAAAAAGTAAAATATATTACAATGTAGTTTAGACTGTGATACTGTTAAGAATAAAATGTAATATTGTTTAGAATAATGTGTGATACTATGTATTACAGTATATTTCAGATTGTGATACTATTAAAAATAACGTGTGATACTTATTTACATTAATTAGGTAAACCACCACAGGTATTGACAAAAAGAAAAACAGAAAAAAAAAGAGAAATCATATAGAAATTGGTAAGCGGTAATACTTCAATGAAAACTTGACAAAAACACAAATTTGAACAAAATCATGCTGAATATAATGAATATACAAATAGAAATTAAACAAGATGATTAAAAATAAAACGTAGACATAAACCTAGCAGAACTGATGACATAATAACACGAGATGATAAACAAAAAGAATGAATTAGTTAAGCAATCATGTGATACTATTAAGAATAACGTGTGATACTAATTCACGTTAATTAATTAGTTAAGGAATCATGTATTAAAGTATATTTCAGCCTATGATACTATTGAGAATGATATGTGATCTAATTTACATTAATTAGTTAAACAATAACAAGTATTTACTTTAATGAAAAGTCGATTAAAACACAGATCTGAACAAATCATGCTAAATATAGTGAATATACAAGTCATAATAATGCGAAAAGAAGAAATAAAACGAAAATTAGGATAGTGATGATCAAATCATAGAAAAAACGATGATAATAATACATCGATTAAAAAGGAAAAGAAATAAGAACAATACATAAATCAATTAGAATAATAAAAGATGATAACAATACCTGACATTGGAAGTGCTAGAAGGGATGAAATTAAATTGTATAGCTTGATTGAGAAGAAAACAATTGACGTAGCAAATTAGGTCATGAGATAAGAAGAGTGTTGTAGAAGTAGATGTGCGCGGAAGAGAGAGAGAGAGAGAGAGAGAGAGAGAGAGAGAGAGAGAGAGAGAGAGAGAGAGAATCCGCGAGTGATATCTTAGATCTAACGGTTGTTATTAATCCCCAATCCTCAAATATATAACCCATACTCATATGATCCCATTCATATATATATATATATATATATATATATATATATATATATATATATATATATATATATATATATATATATATATATAGAGAGAGAGAGAGAGAGAGAGAGAGAGAGAGAGAGAGAGAGAGAGAGAGTTAGGTTCTTATAAGTTTTGTTTCTTATGGTGAGTTTGTGCTTTGAAATCCCAACCACTAGATTATATTAGAGATGAATGGCCAAGATCTAATCTTACCTGTCATATAAAACCACTGTCATTTACTTATTTCCTCTTTTTTTTTTCTCTCTCTTCGTCCGTCAATCATTCATTGTTCTAACTGTTTCCCTCTCTAATAAATTTAACTACAACCGTTTATCTCTCTTCTATTATTCTGGTGTTATTCTTCATCTAAGTAATATTTTCGCCTCTTTTCTCTTCGCCGTTCATCATCTATCTTCCGATTGAATGTAATTTCATGCCATTTTCCTCTTCTATTATGTTATTCAGTTTTATTTCATGCTTTCACTTCCGTTTTTCAGTTTAATTATTGCTAGGTTTACTTACTCGAGTACTTTAATGTCGTTATTAAGTTTCCACAGTTCCTTCATTGTAATATTATTCTGCATTTTGAATTTCCGATTTTCCTAAAGTGATTTGCATGTTCTAGTCGTTTCTCCAGTTTTCTATTGTTTTTTGATCTCTACACACTTTACTTTTATGTTATTCTACTGTTATTCTTGCGTTTAGTTTGTTCTCAAGTTATTTCTCATGTTTTAATTATTTTCTGTCCTTTCTAGGGTTTTCTGTCTATTTGTGTTTTCTTTACTTTTCAGTATTTCTGTTATTCCGCTGTTACTCTGGTCCTATGGCGGCATTGCAGCATTACTCTTCCTGTCATTGTAGTGTTTTTTCCTATTTTATTTATGCTTTTACTGTTTCTATTATTCTGGTGCGCCCTGTCACTTGTTAGGGTTTGTTTATTTGTAGGTTTCAGCATCACAAATGGAATTAGTTTATCAGGGATGGGCAATAAATATAGAGAATGAAGATAGATTGTTATTTGCTACAGATTTTGCTACTGAAAAGAAAAAAAATGGGTTGGTTATTGGACGATAACACTATAAGTTCTTTGAAGTTAATGTAGAAGTTCGTCGTAATCAATCAATGTCTGAAGTTTTGAATAGCCAGGACCTAATGGAAAGAGTATTCCGACTTGTAGAGAATACTTTGGACAAGAGCAATATGTGTCTTGTTTGTAAGAAATGGTCACAAATGTTCTTTTTTCATAAAAGTGCCCCCGGTGTTAACGACCAATATATGAAACTTCTAACATCAAGTCATAGTGAAGGTTTTAAGACCATTTTAAGGGGTTCGAAAATAGTTTCCAAACGATGCAAGTGCTACATGATTGCAAATGAGACAGGAAAGAGGATGTTTCATGCTTGCCAGTATATACATGATCATGAGTCGATGCTTTATACACCTACAACTGATCGGATTAGGCTAATTCACTATTACTTTGATACACTCAGGAACCATAGTTCTTCTTTTGATCTTGCTTACGATGTATATTATAAGTCAGTTGATGTTGTTGACCTTGACTGGCTTTTTACCTTATATCATGTATTTTATGAATCACATTTTGTTTCTTTTTTGGAAAGAATGTATTTTGGCTATTATGTAATTTGAAACTGTTTTCACTTGTAATGTAGTACGTTATTTTGTTTTACCAAGGCTTCTGTAGTCTGTATGTAATTTAAAACTGTCTCCGAATCCTTATTCAAAGAGGCTTTCTTTTGATTCTCTTTGTGTTTTTCTTTATGCTTCCGTGTTCTTGTTATTGTGTTGTTACTGCTGTATTATAACGGTTCTATTATTATCCTAGGCATATGTTCCTGCACTTTTTGTATAATTGGTCTACCTCTAGTGTTATTCTAGTCATTTTAAGTGTGTCTTGTCACTGGTAGGTTTGTAAACCTACTATTAATTTACTGTTATTTTTGTGCAAATATTAGTTTGACTAATTGTTAGTGTTCTGTTATTCTGATGTTACCCTACTCTCATTCTGCCGTTATTATTAAAAAGTCCAGCTGAATATCTATTTATCATTGAAAGTGGTCCTGATTTTTATTTTCCCGCTAGTACAGCTGAAAATGAAGTTAAAAATCAAATCCGTACCTTCATCAAAGTCTACTCACCTGTCATCATCAAATTCTCCGGGCCCGTCTCCATCCAAATCCCCTGACACATCTCCATCAAAGAGCACTGCTTCTCAGAGAAGGAGTACTCGTAGTCAAGCAATATGTACAAGTCAAGCAATATGTACAAGTCAACCACCCACGAAAAAAACCAAACGAAAGGCTGAGACCCAAGTTGTGAAGCTTTCCTCTAGTCCACCAAACACTAGTAGTAAGTTGGCTGTGAAAGTTAAGCGTGAGAAGGGAGTTGTGATAAGTAGCGACCAACCTCAGGCGGGAGATGCCGCATAAAAGAATCAAGTGTATGTACTACTGTTATTCTACTTTTATTTTGCTGTTATTTTACTTTGAATATGCTACTGCCGCAGTCTGTTATTTTTGTGTTATTTTGCTATACTCCTGTTACTTTGCTGTTATTCTGCTGCTTCTTCTATTATCTTAAATGTTTCAGTATTTCTGTGTAATGCATTGCATATTTTACCCCTTTGTGTACAGTGCCGATCCTTTTATTAGCTGCTGCCGGCCTGCTTTTCTTCTCATGGTTATTGAATCCCTCACCGAGGAACAGAAGGAGGCTGTTAGGGAAATGGGATTCGGGGTTTTACTTGATTTGAAACTTTCTGCACTCCCGCATACCATGTTCCGGGATATTATATATGCTTTTAGAAGTGGGAAGTTTTTTGAAATCTCTGAAACCGAGAAGTACGAATTAACTGAAGATGATGTGCATGATGTGTTTGGTTTACCGAACTCGGGACCAAAAGTGGGTTTGGTTATTACAGGGTTCCCAGGTTCTGCAGACACTGATGGAGAAGCGTTGAAACGTGCTTGGCGTGAAAAGTACGGTATTTCTAATAACAAAAGCGGGATACCACTTAATAAAGTTCAGGACACCATGGTAGCTTCTACGGTTGCTGATGATGACTTTAAGAAGACATTTGTTGTGTTTGCTATGTCATGTTTTGTTGCTCCTGTGTCGGGGTTTGTGTTGGATCTTAGGCTACTTAGCGCTGTCGATGATGTTCCTAAGATCAAGGAACATAATTGGTGTCAGTTTGTGTTTACAGAGTTGGTGAATTCTGTACGTGAATCCCTTAACGGGAGGAAAAACATTCGATGTTGTTTAGTATTTCTGGCTGTCACCCATTTCCACCGCTATTTCTTTAGTGGTGATGAGGTGAATAATGAGCTGCCACTCATAAAACATTGGGATTTAAAGTCTTTCAGTGAGAGGTTGCAGCGTGAGGCAGCTGCTGGTGTTTTGGGCACTAGGGAGCGTTCAGATGTTGCTTTCCCATTGTCACGTCAAAACATGGAGGGTTCTGGTCAACGTAGTCAACGTCGATGTCTTGTGCTGGATCTACCTACTGATATTCTTACAGATGAACAAGTACATTCCGTAGCGATCGACGTAAGTACCTGTTTGATTGTTTTTTGTTGAATCATTCTAAAATGTTTACCCTTTTTGTTATTCTGTTATTCTCTTAAAGTATTAGTTCTCCGACTGCTATTATTCTATGATTATTCCACTGTTATTCCTCAGTTTTCCTGCTGTCATTGCACTGTTATTCTGTTTTTCATTCAAATTGTTACTCTACTGTTATGCTACTGTTATTCTACTATTACTCCACTGTTATTTATTCTGCTGTTAGTGTACTGTTATTCCTCTGTTATTTTATTACTCCTCTGTTATGCTAGTGTTATTCTACTATTAATCCACTGTTATTTATTCTGCTGTTAGTGTACTATTATTCCGCTGTTATTCTACTATTACTCCACTGTTATTATGTTTTGCAATTCAGTTTTTAGTAAAATGTTGGGATTTAATTTTGACAGGATGTCCATGAACTTATATTGCTTAATGAGAGGGACTCTCAGATTTTATGCCGCCGATACTTGGAAAGGGCGGAGGTGATCAAGTTGATGATGATGAAAAAGAACCAGCAGGCTATGCGTCAACCACCTACTGCTAAGTTGCCCAGCCAAGTAACCCGACCAACTGCTGAAGAAAGCACGACTGAACAGTCATAAAAAGTGCATTGTGAAGGGTCAGAGAACTTGATTGCTACCCTATCTTTCTTCAGGGATCAAGTTATCCGTGAGTTGGACGAACGAGTTAAGCATGTAATGGCTGTGCAAGCGGCAAATTTATCGCAATCAACTGTTCCTGAAGAACCAGTTTCAAAAAAATCTAGATATGAAGATGTCATTATTGAACCTCCATCATTTAATCTGTTTTCTCAATTTTATGAGGATTGTGTCGGGCTTTCGGATATGCAGCCGACTATAGTTGAAAAGGAGGGTGTTGAACAAAGTCCCGTCATTCAACAATGTGCAAGGGTGGGGACTCCACAATTGTCACCCCACGGTTTAGATACTATTACGACAGATGTCTGTGCTGACATTCAGTTTCGTTATGGTGAGCCACATGGTGTTGGTGAGAAAGTAGTTGATGTGGAGGACGTTAACAATGACATGGAGGATATTAACAATAATGTGGAGGACGTTAACATTCAAGTTGAAGACTATCTTGTTGATAATCCACCAGATGACGTGCCTAATACGGTTGAGTGTACACCGGTAGATGTTCAAGCAACTCAAATTCCAAAGACTGATACTTGTTTGCCTGAGACAGAGTTGAAGGATACCACTGCTAGCATTTCAATGCCTAATGACACTCAACAGTCCACTCAAATTGGCAGTGAAGCATTTGTCACTGCAGAAGAGGAAGCAGCCGAAGTGGTGATGTGTTGTCATGCAGACTTGTTGCTTGGGGCAGCGTCTGAGATAGATAATTCTAAAAAACAGGATGCTGAGGTTGTGTTGGAGGACGGTATTGTTGTTGATGAGGGTGTCCTAGAGGACAATGGCCTTGATGGTTTGAATGCTCCTAATATCGGTACAAGTTATTTGCTGCACTCTGCTGCACATGAGGAGCTAATGTTGTCCGTTGTGCCTCAGAATTTTGGATGCAGCATTTTGTGTGGTAAAGTGGATCCTCACCTAGTTGACCTGTCAAAATCAATGATAACAATGGGACATGTTTTCAACCCAATGCTATCCAAGAGGAAACAAGTTGCAGACTACTATTTCTTGAATGATCATAATATTTCGCAAACGTAAGACATTCTTTTTATTTTAAAAAATATTCCGCTTTCTGTTTTAAATAATATTCCGCTTTCTATTCAAAATATATTTTTAGTGACTCTTATCTTTCTCTTTTTCTTCTTTTTGAAGTGAGAATCTTGTCACTTGGGGTCTTCACAGTTATCTGAATAGAGAGGATATGGAATTCATGGTTCCAAACACAATGATAATGCTTGGAATTATCGACTGGTGGTCCCTCTTACTTAATGATACTTGTTTAAGGAGAAGTCCAAGTTGATTTTTCTTTAGGATTGGTGTAACGGTTAGTTATTCTATCTGAAGTGTGTCAGCTCTTATTGTATCTTTTTACTTTATTTTTCATTTTGTATAACGTTTCAACTCTTTTTTCCACTTTGTTTTAGAATCCATTGGGCCGAATTTGTATGCCGTCGAAACTTGAGAAGACTTCCAGAAGTGATTTGTGTGAGGATGTCATGTTGTCATTTACTGAGTTTGTAAAGAACAACAAGAGAGATTGTGATCTTAATTCTGATATGGTATGTTTCTGTACTTGTGTTATTTTGCTATTATTGTACTGTAGGACTATAACTTTCAGAGTTCCAAACTGCTGTTATTGTACTGTTCTAATTAATTTTATTGGCCAAATATTTTCCTAGATTTTCATCCCAATCCTTTTGCATGAACACTTTAGCTGTTTGTGCATCAACTTTAATACCAAGAGGGTTGAATATCTTGATAATTTATTTCAAGAGGCGTTGTTTGCTGATCATCAACAAGACTGTGTACGTTTGCTGTATTGTCAAACTGTTGTAAGTCATTTATTGCGTCTAATTTTCTCTTTGTATTTGCCTAGTTTAAGTATTGTTTCTAATTATGTTCTCTTTTCCTTGATTATTTGAAACTGGGTATAATGTCTGATTTCCTGGTCAAAAATGGAGTTGTCCGAGGCGGGGAGGTTAAAGATTATAAAATTGTCGATGTCCCTTTTAGCTGGCAAACCGCTGAGATTGAAAATTTGGACTGCGTTGTATATTTGATGTTACACATGCTCTTTTACCGTGGAAGTGTTTTTATTGTGACTTGGGTAATACTGATTCAAGAGCCCTTTACCGCGCTGAGATCACTGCCTTGTTGGTGCTGTCTGATATGAACGAGTCCAGGGCTGATGTGTTGAAAACTTTGGAGGAGGTGGACAGTAGGAGAAAGGAAACCCTGAGTATCCTTGAAGAGAAACGCCGTATTGAGCTCACAAAAGCGAGTGTTTCTCAAAGCGGTAAGAAACGTAATGGCTCTGCCAAGTTGAAAAGTGTTGGTAAAAAGGTTAAGACGACACAGCCTGTTGTCAAGTCTGGCGTTTTATCTACGGTCACCGATAGCAGTCAATTCTCTACAAACACCCCTACTGCCAGCCGTTAATTGGGAAGCATGGTTGTTGATAGCGCTATGAGTACAAAGTCGGCTTAGGGTAGCCGTCAAAAGGGGTAGGTCAGACGATGGGCTGGGTTGCTCTATGAATTGCGGGCCAGAGGACAATAGTTTTGTTGCCATGTCGGATTTGTTCCGGAAAAATAAAAAACAGTTCTCTAAGATGCTAAAGGTGCGGAAGCAAGTGGTGGACTTTGTTTTTCGTGAAGATGCTCGCTTGAAAGAAGAGTACGTGTCCATTTTCATTTCTTTGATTGTGGTGTTACTGTTAAGTTACTATTTTTGTTTTCAACTGTTATTATTCTGTTATTGTCTGTTAATCTCCTATTATTATGCTGTTATTTTGTCAAAGCACTAGTGCTAAACTAGTATTAGTAATTCAACTGTTAATTTTCATTGTTATTCTATTGTTATTGAACTGTTATTCTACGGTTATTCCATTGTTAGTCCACTGTAATTGCACTGTTAATTTCGTTATTATTTTGCTGTTATTGAACTATTATTCTAGTGTTATACCAGTGTAATTCCACTGTTCTTATCATATGTTATTTTTGTGAATGCAGTGATATGTTAGTGGTGTACAACGAGGATGTCGGCATGTTTTTGGACAGGGGTGATATTGTTTCCATAGTAGATGTAACTGCTATGATGTCAACAAGAGTAGTGGACGGTTGGTCGACTCTTTTGAATTCATTGGAGTTTGAAGAACGTTCAGAACCAAGCTCAATGTTCTTCGGACTTCGTCATATGGTATTGGTTTTTGCTTTGCTATTTTGCGTTATTACCTACTTATTTACTCATAATTAGTGATATATTTTTAACACGTGTGCACTATTTTTTGTTATTTATGCTTTCTTTCTAGGAGGATGCTCTTTTTTCATTGTTATAAAACTTTGATTCGTTAAGCCCGGTTGACGGTCCGGGTCAAAGGCTGTTACAAGTATGGAATCTTTATTTACAGTCTTGCAATGGAAGATGTCGACTCAACTCTGACCTTGTGTTTGTGCCTATTCTATACAATGATCGCTACTCTTGTGTCTGCATCAACTTCATCAATGAATCTATTGATTTTTTGGACAACACATTTCATGAGGGCAAAAATTTATCCGACTACAGAACACTGGCAGAGATTGTGGCAAACCATATGCATGTGTTTTTGGAGTCTAACAATCTTATGAAGTCTAAAGATTGTCGCAACTTTGAAGTCGTGGATGTGCCATTTAGATGGAAAAAGGAGGAACCGCTGGATACCGAGTTTGGCTGTTTCTTGTTGTATACAATGGCTGAATATGGTGACAACGTATTTGAGTCCAGTCTTCACAGCAAGGTAGCTAGTCGAAGCTATTGTGTAGAAATATCGGCTTCTTTGATTTGGCTGATATCAATATCTATAGGCAGTTAGTGCTTGATAAGGTGAGTGTTGTGAGAATCAGAGGCCTAAGACTTTGGGATTGGCGTCAGCTAAGAATAAGTTGAAACCCAAATGCTCTGTTACAAGTGAAGATTTAGAGGCTGTAGTGAATAATGTACCGCTGACTGTTGTGTATCCAGTAGAGTCAGATTAAGTATTTGATATGTATTTTGGCATCTTGTATTGAAGTAGTGTTATGGTTTGCTTAAGTTAATTTTAGCGCACTTTACTAGTGTCAACTGGTGTTAAAACCGTTACTGTGCTGTTATGGCACTATTATTCTATATAAGGAGTAGTTTATAATGCTGTTATTCTACTTTTAATTCAGCTTTGCCGTTAATTTTGTTTTGTTCACACTATCCATTTTTATTCTACTGTAAATGCAGTAGTCTAGACTGTTTTTACTGCACTGTTATTCCACCATTATTTTGCTGTTAGTGCAGTATTATTCTGCATAAGGACTAGTTTATTCTGCTATTATTCCACTGTTAATCCACCATTATTTCAGCTTTCGTCTTAGTTTTATTTTCTAAAACTATTCATTTTTATTCAAGCGTAACTGCAGTAGTTTAGACTGCTTTTAGTCCACTGTTATTCTACCATTACTCTGCTGTGTATTGCACTATTATTCTGCACAAGGACTATTTTTTCTGATGTTATTCTGCTATTATTCCACTATTATTCTGCGTACGGGCTAGTTTATTAAGCTGTTATTCCACAGTTAGTCTACCATACTATTCATTTTTGCATGTAATGCAAGCTTATCTTATCAAGATCCACTGTTACTCTACCATTATTCTGCTTGTTATTGTACTATTATTCCGCATAATGAGTGGTTTAGTCTGCTATTATTCCACTATTAGTGTACTGATATTCCACTGTTATTCTAGTTTAATTCAGCTTTCCTATTACCTTTACTTTAACACTATCCATTTCTATCCAACTGTAAATTGCGGTTTTTACTCAACTGTAATTCTATTGTTATTCCACCATTATTCTGCTGTTATTGCACTATTTTGCCGCATAATGAGTAGTTTATTCTGCTGTTATTCCACTATTAGTCTAATGTTATTTCACTGTTATTCTCTGTTAATTCAACTTTCCTATTACTTTTACTTTGTTCAAACACTATCCATTTCTATTCAACTGTAACTGGTGGTTTTACTCCACTGTAATTCTGTTGTTATTCCACCATTTATTCTGCTGTTATTGCACTATTATTCTATATAAGGACTTCTGTTATTCCAATGTTATTCTGTAAACAGTAGTTAAACAATAAACATAAACAATAATTTGGAGCATAGTAGTTAAACAATAAACATCAACATTATAACATATTATAATAGTTCATTGTTTTTAGAACCTAACAACATCATTTTGAAGCAACAAATATTTTAAAGCAGGAACCCTGGACCATCATGGATATATTTTTATATCTTTATTCTGTTCTCTGACGTCTGCGCGCAGGTCCTTGCACAGTGCTCTCAACTTCCACTGACTCATCCTTAAAAGGGTTTTTGTATCCATCCATAAGTTTCATGGATTTCAGAATTGGTGTCCAATTGTTAGAGATTGAAGGATATACTTCAGCGTAAGACTTCTGCAAAGCATTCACACCAGCGAGGAATTGATTGTCCATATCGTCTTCTGTGTAGTTCCTATTTATTTTTCTTTTCCTTCAACTGTCTACGCATACGTTCATTTTGAAGTTCAGCAACCTTCAATTGTGCTCTAACGTTTTCGAGATCTGTTGTTAAGACTTCTTCACGACATTCTGCTGCCTCTACATTTGTTCGTGTATCGATCAACTCTATTGAAAGTGACTCTATTTTCTGTTTCGCTTCATCAATTTCCTCCCTTGTTGGATACCTTCGGTTGTCGTCAGTTACGACACTCATTCTGCACCATGGGAAGTAGGAACCTTTGTGCATTATAAAAAGAGGTTCAAAATATTTCAATCAAAAGTAAAGCAAAGCAAAGCAGAAGAAAGAAAATTACCTTTCTGCAGAATCCAATATAGTGTAACCAAATAAAAATAAAAATAGAAAGGTAAGAAATTACCTTTTGCAGAGGAGATACATAGGTTTTTTGGAATGAAATTTTCAGTCTGTCTTTTTTCTTTTTTTCCAATGCAAGTATTTGTAGGTGGTTGTGAGATACAAGCAGTTTTTCCTAATTAGATTAGATTAGGTAACTGTTGTGAAAAGTCTAACTGCCTTTAATTAATAATATTAATATGTTATTCAACTATTATTGTAGTGTTAAATGTAGTTTTTATTGATGGTTGGTTTGTGGAAGACAATCAAATAAGATTTTTTTAAAAAAAGTAAAGTAACTAGCAATAATTCTCATATAATGAGGTCTCACTTTATTATCTAGTAATATTTTAGGATAAAATATAATTCAAACAATGACAAATAGTAAGTCTTTTTGACGTTTAAGCGAGGTCTTCATTATAGCCCTTGTCTTTTGCGTCTCTTGTGTCTTTCTCAGTTCGTGCATCTGATTCATATTCCTGCAATTTTTACTTTACTATTTGTCATTGTGGTAACGTAACAATTAGAGCAAAATAACAACACATTAATAGCAGAATAACAGTAGAATAACAGAACAGCAGCAGAATAACAGAGTAACACCAGAATAATAGGGGAATAACAGCATAATAACAGGATAACATTAGAATAATAAGAGAATAATAGTGCAGATTCATACCTCTTCAGTTTCTGATTCTTCTTCATCATCGTCATCAGAAGGGGGACTTTCAGCAAAAGGAGGATTACAAGTTCTACTGTTGTGGTTTACCCACGTTTTGCAGTTACCGCATCTTCGCTTCCTCTTTTTTGGCTTGCTCTTGGCTTTTTCTTTCGATGACCTCAATCTCTTGCCACTGCCCTTATTCTTGGCCTTGTTTGGCGGTCGAAGGTCAATATCATTTGAAGCCGTGATTCCAAGAATATCCTCGATTTCCTTGCTTTTAGTTTTCGGTTCAATTGGGCCTGTGATGTTCTCCCTGAACTGTTTCAGGGTTTTTTTGCAGTTGCTTCATTTGTTTAACCATAGCATAAGTGTACATCACCCCGACAGTTGCATAAATCTCAGACCAAACATTTGACATCTCAGCTTTCTTGATGTCAGCTTCGTCAATGTCTTCTATGACCTTTTCAGTTTCATCTTATTGGTCTGTAGGATTTCTTTGTCCATCGATCAAGGACATAAGGCTCAGGTATCTTGTATACCTGCCTACCATTCGACACCCACAATATATGTCGACAGACAATGCCACGCCTCTCAAACAGCTTACATGCACATTTTCTCTCGTTAGTTTGGATGTTAAATTCCACTCAGAAGTTTCTGTGCTTCAGTCCATCACGAACATCATGATACTCCACTATCCCTACTGTTGTCAAACCCACGACCCCCATGCTGCATATCGCATATTAGACTTCCTGCTGAAAGTCTGTAAAGATAGGATGTGTGTACACAAGTGACGCATGCATCTCTACCTTCATTAGTCCTACTTTCTCGAGCATGCTATGCTCATTGGCAGTGTCCATCCGCCTTTGTGAATGCCTTTGTTGTTCTATTGCAAACTTGTACCTCATCTAGAACTCAACAAGTGTTCCAAAGTGGCTTTCAAACCGTTTGAAATAGCTGTTTGAACTTTCAGATCTCCGGGTTGTCCTCAACAAACAACCTAGAGGCAGATCGCGAAAGTAAGCCGGTATCCACTTTTGTCTGATTGAGAATACATACTTCAACCAGCGGTTGTTTTGCATACCATGTGCTTCAATAACGGTTTGCCAGTTTTGTTCAAATTCTTCTGGTTCTAAGTCAACATCCCAAACAACAACATTTATGTCTGTCATAAAATCCGTGTCATTTTAGATTGCTCTTCCCACCTTCTCAGGCACTTTCTGCATGATATGCCACATGCAGTACTTGTGCACATAATTCTTGAAAATGTTTGGGCATGCCTTTTTAATTTCAGGGCATTGGTCGGTTATTATACACTGAGGTTGCTGCTGCCCCATTGCTTCCAGAAATTTTGCAAAAATCCATTCAAATGATTCCTGACTCTTAAATTCAAGTAATCCCGTGAATGAAGTAACCACCATGAAATATTTGTTTGTCCCATAAGTAGGGTCAAACGAGATCGTGTCTCCATATAATTTGTAGTTGTTTATGCCTTCCTTATCAGCCCAGATAACCTTTGTCAAACATTTGTTCTCATCCTCGTCATAAGCAAAATAGAACCCCTTTGTTTCAGCAAGCATTTTGAAATGCCCAATGAACATTTTGGCATCCTTAGCCCCAATGTAACACTTGGCATTTCGTTTGAAGTTTTTTAAGTCTAGTAAAGAGGCACCGAGATTCCGATAACCATTTGAGTATTCCTTGAGAAGTCTGAAGCTTAATGTTGGACCTATATTTAGCTTAGTATGATCAATAATGGTCCTCTTAATGTATTCATGGACGTCCCTTGACAGCTTTTGGAATTCTCTATTTTTGACAGAGTAAAGAGAGTGATTGTGAACGTCTATAAAGACGTCCACAATATATCCAGCCGGTCTGTCGTCTGTTTTTGGACAGGTTCTCAACCTCATGTTTGCCTTGCAGCCACACCTTGTTAGGGCATGCTTCTTTGGTTGTCTAGTTTTTCTCTCTTTCTTCTCTGTTGTACTCGAATTACCAGCTTCCTGATTGTTTGATTCAAGAAGCAGTTTCCTTTTCATCTCTATACCCTTGTCTGCTACAGACTAGTGATTTTACGTTGACGCCCCTCTTTACTTTCTCATTTGTGTACCTTCTCACATCAAATCCACAAGCCAATGCATATATGGAATAGAACTGTATTCCATCCTCCAAGGTAAGAAAGAGCATGCCACGCTTAGGCGTAAAATCACTCTCAACAGTTCTTACCTACTGTTCAGTACCCCCGGGTGTACTGCTGTAATGAAGAGTTGGAACAAACTCATCGTCTTCTTCGTCTAAACAAGTTAGTCTGGTGAATATATTGTTATTTGAAGAATCCCCAATAGTTACAATTGCATTTTCCCCAACAATAGAGACAGTAGAAACATCTGGGACAGTAAATTATTATAATTAGTACAGTCAGAGGCCGGACAATAAATGACAATAACATCACAATAACAGTAGCATGGGGGAATGATCAACATTGCAGTAATATGACAATAACAGTATGATAACAGCAGCCGGGAAACAGACGACAATCAATTGTTGGAGTTTATGTCCCCCACAATAGTGCATGATTATTATTAAATGTCATTAAGGAATATGCATGGGATATTCATTGGCAATACTAGTCAGCTGATCAACGTATATCGGTAACGGTTGTCCAACTAGGGTTTGGCGTTACTGCCGTGAGACGGCGGTGTTCAGCTGATCCCTTTCAGTCACACCTAAAGGAACGAACCCCAACACGAAAGCTAATTAATTGTATGAGATACAGTTTAAATTAGTCCCTTGATAAATAGACTAAAAAGTTAGTCGATTGATTAATTAATTTAGAGAGATATCGAGTTGTGAACTCGAGGCGCGGAAATTATTATTTAATTATGCGATAATTGAATAATAAATTATTTGAGACGGGAATTAATAATTAAGCAGTTAATTGTTAAGATTGGTACTAATTGACTAATGTGATTAGTATTGGTATGTAAAATATATGTGTAGCGGCACACATATATTTACGGAGTATTTTAGACGAAATTAATTGGAAGCATTTAAACATGAAACGATGCTTAAATAAAATTTACACGTATTTGTGCGACAAATATAAGAACCAAAATGGACCCGTAAATGGGTCATTTGGACCGTGTAAACGGTAGTGTGATTGTGTGTTGTTAGACACAATTATTACTAATGCATGCATTCTATTAGGTGCTCTTCCCATTACAAGTTTTGTCTAATCTATGCTTAATTCTATTGGGCATATTAAATAAGACAATTTCCACACTCCACTATTTTCCCTACTCCACCCGCCACTTCCTCCACATATACTCCAAATTGTTGTTCATTTTTGTACACTACTTCACTAGTGCATTTTGCATGTGAACAAAGTTGGTACATCTCTCTAAAATTAATATGAACATTATACTAAGCTTGTTAGTAATTAAAAATAATTATTACTAATATTGTTAGTAATATTTACATATTATCAAGGGTAATCTTACTTAATATCTAGTTAATATTAGTAAGGTTGTTGGGTAAGTTCTTGGGTGCTTAAGAAAGGAGGTGTTCTATTTTGGAAACTTGAAGATGGAGGATCTTGCCATTTATTTTAAGCTCAAGAACAACCAAGATGGGTGATCTTGGTTGTGCCCAAATACTACCATTTCTCAATGTAAGGAAAATCGTTTTCCTCTTCTTTTATATTAATATGCTTTTATATTGCATGCATGTTACATAGATCAATAAATGAACATATTTTGAGATAATTTGTTACTAATTAGAAAGTCTAATTAGGATATATGATCTTTCAAGTGGTATCAGAGCTTAGGCTTGTAATTTGCATGTTGATTTTAAGCATATTAATAAATTATGAGATAATTTATAAAAACTCAAAAGCTGTGTTAGAAGAAGTTTTAGAACGAAAGTTTTGGGGCATGCATAACTACTGATCTCAAAAGATTTCTAGTAAATTTTGGTGATTTATAAAGTTATTTTGCTATTTTTAATGTTTTTTTGGTAGAAAACCGAGTCAAAATACCGTTTTTTAGTTATAAATTGACTAAAAATAGTTAAAAGATGATTCGGGTCATGGAATTTTTATGGTGTTTCATGCATGCTTTCTACTGATTGTATGCAAAATGTTGAAGGTTTGTTTGAAGTTTTGCATGTTTATTGATTTTATGAGATAAAAGTCGATAAAAATGAAAAGTATTAATCATATACTCGAAAAATTTGTTCCTGCCCAAGATAAATTTATGTACATTTAATAATATTATTTAAAAGTTAAAAGTGAAATTTAAAATGTGATTTCACCTTGTTTTGATATTTATTGGTTTTAGTGGTTTAAAACCGATAAGTATCGATGTTTTTCTTCATATATTTTATCCGAATTTTTGGGGCAATTTTTCTGATATTTTGGTATTCTTGGGATTGTTCCAGAATACTCAAAATTTTTGTTTCAAATTTTGGATAATTTTTCAATTATTTTAGATTTTTACTTAAAAATTATGATTTTACCGATTAAATTAGCAAAATATCACCAAATCAAACTAATTCTTCATCATAAAATTAGTGAGGACTAATTTTGAGGTCCAAAACAGTTTGGACGATTATTTTGGACTTAAATGAGATTTAAGAGTTGGTTATTGATTTTTACAAGTTAAAAATCGATTAAATCCACAAAAACCGGGATGGATACCAACAATTGATAGATAGGGCGATTTTGGCATCATTTTACAGAATTTTAATCATATTTATTTAAGTTGAATGAATGATTGTCATTTATTTAAAGTATTTATCTTGTACCTAGTATGGCCTAGTTTATTTTAATCGTTATTACCCGAAATGAATGGGAATAGCGATTTGTTTGTAATTAAATACGATCTCGTATCATCGGTTTATAATTAATTAATAGTTTTATTTATTTTATTATTTAATGTATAATAGGAATAGCTATGTAATTCAATTCTAATAATTGTTCTTACCGGCATTTCTAAAAGACGGATTTACATCGAGATGGAGTCTATTTTTGGAAGGTGTTCCAAATCCCACAAGAAGGAGCCACTTTTGGAATGAAGAGGCAAGGGACCAAGGAGTTGGTTTCCGAAATGTAATAGACTAGTTTTTTTTTTATTAACTAGGTGGCCATACTAAGATTTATTCATATGCTTACTTGTTTGCTTGTTTTATTTTCGCGCATGCCAAAATCGCCATTCACATGCATTTTATTTTCGCGTTTGTCAATTCACGTCATTTACATTCACCGACTTAGTTCACTTATAGGGAATTTATGACTAAATTGACAAGATTTCTCACATAACTAAAACTGAGATAAGCCTTACCAATTAGTAACACCTATGAATCTCTTGTTCATTAGAGCCACGCTCGCCCAAGCGGGGTGTTCTCTTTTTGCCTCGGGTAAGTAGGGTGGTAAACGGTTATCACGTGACAAAGTTGTTTGGACTCAACGGGCTATAAGACAGTCTTGTATTCCGGGGCTAGTAGATGGATTTGAGGAAATCCGTCAACCAAGAGTTCTAGAGGTAGAATTAGTCAACCGTTGACTTACCGAATTTACACAATTACGGGATGTTTCGCCCAAGCGATGCCTATTTTTGTCTAAAGACGGATCTTGGAATCATTTATAAAATTTAGTGGGAAATCATTATATAAATGTTAAAACGTGTTGAACATATTTTCACAAGTAATTTTAAAACATTGAATGTTAATTTTTCCTATCTTTCATTCTTTTTCATTAATGTATATACTATGACATCGCGCACTTCATCCTCCTTTCATCCTCTATTTATTATTATACGTGTTTCGTTCTTGCATAGAAAGCAGTTTCTTTAAAAGAATTCGGTAGCAATGATTGGTAACATGATTTACTAATTCACCTACATAAGCTTACAACGATTTTTGCGATTATTATACAACTTAACGTCCATACATATTAAAAAGGGGTTTCATGTTGCAAACTCATATTACGAGTTTAAAAGGAAGTCATATTTTTATCAAGAGAGTCTTGATTTCGGAAGTGACACCTCCATCATGAAGATGACATATTAGTTTTTATTACTCAAGAGTAATTCAAAAGTTTGCGAAAAGAGTTTTCAAAAACACTTAGAATACTCCAATATAATACCGTCAAATGGCTCACTTCGTGAAAGGCCAAATCGATTGTTTATTCGCTAAAGAGTTTAGGCATATGATGACAATTGAACGGTTAGGTAGTCCAATTTCGCAAGAAGTTGAGATTTTTCCACATGTCGCACTCACTTTATAGTAATTCACTCTTACTAAGTGTATAAAATATCACGAATGACGTGAAGAGAGGTCTTCATAAGTCTCATTTTGCTTGCTGAAGCAAAGAGGAATGTGAAAGTGAGTGGGAGTTAATAAGATGCAACCCTAGATGTTTGCGATAGAACACAGTTGAAGGAGACATCTACTCAAAGGATAGGCTAGCTCCACTATCTTGGTATGAGATACCAAGTAGGGTCATTTCTTTGTAAAGAAGTTTACATTAATTGATAAACGTAAGACGTCTAGCATAGGACATTTGTGTATCGAAATAAAGCTAGAGTAACAATGATTTCGATAGGGACAAATGTACCTAAATTTGGTTTTAAAAGAATGTAATCATCTATGTTTATACATAGAAGGCATCACTCATATGATTTAAAACAAAAGGTTGTACCTATTCCTATGATAACTTGGTGGTTGGTTTAGACCACTCAAGTTAGAGGAATTTTACATTCTTCACGAAAACTAAATATTATACTATCTTGTAGATTTTAAAGTCTCTAATCCGGTGAACCCAATTGATCAAACCTCAAGCAAATTCGTTTAACGTATAAACGATTAGCACATCTTATAACCATTTGATTGAGAATCTTATGGTATGTGTGCATGTATTATGTTTTTTTTTTTTGCAGAAAAGAAATACAATAGTGAGGTGATTGACCATATACATACGGATGTGTAAGGCCAATAGTAGGTTATATATACTTCGTTACTTTTACCGTAATGTTAAGTAGATATGAAAATCCCGTATCTATTTAATAAGACATAAAAGTGATTTTTGAAACGTGGAATATTTTCAAAATGAAGTTGTAAACCAAAAACACGAAAAGATCAAAATGTTGATCGGAAATTTCAAAGTAATGACTTTGAAGGTCAAATGGGTAATAATCAAGCAATGACCTTGATGATCACTAAGAAGATTGTGAACCAGTTCACATACACCTTCTCCTTGTAAACCATAGAGTATGGTATAGTCAAGAAGATAAACCAAACTTTATGAGATATAGTTTGATGTTTTTCGCGATTTTGTAAGCTATTTTCTCACTAAAAGTTTAAAACCGATTATAACAGCCTAAATGACTCCATATGAGATATGGATAGGGAGAGTCCCTAACTTGTCATTTTTATACATTTGGGACCATAAATGTTTATGTTCAGAACCAATTTGTGTATTTGTGAGAGTTATCTAAAATTGAACCACTTGGTTTTTACTCCTCCAAAATTGGAACAAAGAGTTTGTGGCTCATAATACTGTCTTTCCAGAAAGATTTTCATTTTCTGGATGACAGAGTGCGAGAAATTTTGAACTTACAGAATTCCAAGACCCACAAACTCAGTACAATGCAAGAAGACGTTCTTTATTGAGGCTCAGTGGCGAGTTCAATGCAAGAAGACGTTCTTTATTGTGGCTCAGTGGTTATAAGGAGATAATTTTGCGATAATATTGCGTTACTTTTCAAAAGTGACGAATCTTAAACCCCCCATCAAAGGCTTTTCTATAGTATGAACTTTATATGATGGCGTGTCACCATGAAATTCGAATTGATCTCCTTACACAAGACGTGATAAGGAAGGAAACATGAGATGTTTTCGAGACTTGATTTAGGGCGAGTACTTTCGTAGGTTACCTTGATCTTGTCGTAAAGGTTACATAAGATGTTTAAAATTTGGGTTGGTTGTAGAGAATTTGTGACAACCCAAATGCCTTTATCAATTCGTATGTTCTTAGCAATATAGCGTCTCATGAGGATGAGATTTGGCAAAAGAATAACGTAACTTTTTCCTTGGGAGAAGTTTTGTTGATCTTGTTAATGTAAGAAGCCTAGCATGCTTGAAATATCCCTTTTGTGATCTTATATACGTCAAAGAGTTGGAACATTGGGTTCAATCATGTAGTCTATCAAAATGGTATTATTCGAGTGTCGAGATACCATGATGATACATGGCGTTTAGTGGGAGCTAAAGTGAGTTTCTTAGTCTAAAATATGTGCTTGACATATTAGTGACTAGAAATGTAGCTAAGGTGATATTTCTTAGTCTAAAATATGTGTTTGACATATTAGTGACTAGAAATATTCTTGGGTGAATACTTGAGAGTAGCATAGTGCATATTAAATATCCAGATCTAATGAGATAGATCTCTATGGATATTAGCATTATAGTCAAGAGCCTCACGTGATCAGATTCTTGACTCGTTCAAGTTGTTGAACAATTAATATGATCTCTTGTGCTTTCGCTGCAGGATCTATTTAAATATGCTAAAAGCTGCTCTCGTCGGGACTTATCATATTGAGAATTTGAGAAGTCATTACCAATCATTTCCTAGTGAGTGTCACTAGATGATTATCAAGAGCATCCTTGAGTACTTGAGAAGCACTGAGGATTTACTCTTGTAGTTTGGAGGAATTTATGAATTTCGTGTAAAAGGATTACACGGAAACATTCCTACGGTTATAACATGTTATGGGCCTCGTTAGAGAATGGTTATCATGTAAGAGTGTTATGTGCATAAAGAATAATATGTATAAGAAGTTATACATATATGTATAAGAAGTTATACATGTATAAAGAAGATATGTATGAGGAGTCATACATAAAAGATGTCATGTGAAGGATGTGCATGTATAAGTGTTATACGTACAAATCATGAACGAAAGCTAAGTACATTATAGCATCCGATGTTGTATAAGAGATATTTGATAATCGGAATTTAATGGAACTACAATAGTACCGTTAGCCGAATATCGTCTCCCGAGAGACTATGAAAACAGTGGGAGTGTTTGACTGGATTTAGAACCAGAGTCTAAAAACTTGTTTAAACATGTACTTAGAAAGGCTCTATGTGATGAAAAGATTGCATAGAACAAAGGAAAATAGAAATGGAAATTAGAGTGATGCAACTGTTGCTAATCCTCTAACCAAAGCCGTTGGCATAAGGTAGACATGATGGTTATGTCATCTCAATGTGATTGAGGAGTATACATTAATTGTTGAAGATCGTTATGTAAATATTGGATATAGTATTTATATTTACATAAGTGATGATCGCATTCATTGTTTGAGTCTTTTAAGAACTCAATTATTCAGTTTGACTGAAACATGAATACCTTGTTTATCCAAATTGGTTGTGGAGACAATGTTGAGCCCCAATTCAAGTGAATAGGATGAACATTGTATTAGCCCCTAGTCACTTAATGAGGTGACATCTCGGAGTGACTAGATTGTAAGACGATTGATGGTAGGTTCAGCACCATAAGGTCATAAGGATGACTAGTCGTTTACATAGGCAGACTGTGGGACACTTTGCCGGGCAGTGACATTTATAGAGTCCCTTAGATCTATTACAGACGCCTGGTCGTGGCAGGGACTTCTATGAAATTCCTATGAGTCAATTCTTTAAACTGGAGACTATTTGTGGACACGACCCACCTGCGAGCCCACTTCGATCTGTGGACATGCAACGGTCTTTTGAAAGCCACGCTCGGCGGCGTAAAAATGCTTTCGACCAGATCGTTTTAGATCGGTCGGTTTCGTCTCGGTAAGGGTCTCGAAATGATTGGAGATGTTCGGAGTCGCCACCAAGCATTTGTGGGATGCCTGGAACCCATTCGAATTCCACTTTATACCTCGGTCAAATCGAAGCACAAAGAAGCGTTTGACATAGGTACTAAAGATAAGGAAATCGTCCCTCTTTAGCATCCTATCTCTAGAATGACTCTCGTACGCCCTGGATAAGGTCGTCCACTATCCAAAGTTTCTGAGTAAGAGGTGAAGGTACGTATTGGGAAGCCCTTTAATCAAACATCCAATCCCGCCCGCGTTAGCGGCCTCTACTGATCGATCTTGGTTGGTTGAATGCAAAAGTTGATAAAACGGTTTAAATGCATGAATGCGCATCCAATAATTTAAACCTAACATGTGAGAGCTTTCTGAGTCGGTTGATTTAATCCAAGTATCAAGTATAAGATGTCGAGTTGGATTAATGATTGATTTGCATGCAAGACGGAAATTAAACATCCATTTACCGTATTAGGTTTAGGGTGCATAACATGATCCATTTGTCTTAGTAAGGCATTTTGCAAATATGGTTTTGGATAATCAAATAGTCATTTGATCTGTCCTATACCCGGGCTAACCGGGGCCGGGATCGTCCTGGACTAAGGCTGGAAGGGAACAGGCCCTGTACCAGATGGCTATATGAGGCGCGAGCCAGCCGGCGATACAAGAGGCCTCCCTCTGGTTTTGAAAATAAGAAATGGAGAGCCTGTTTAGGCGCGGGTTAGCCCACGGTTCATGTGCCGTGTTCTGACCTTTTAGAAAGCGTTATAAAACGTATTGAAAATGGTATTTGGACCCGGTTTGATTTAAAGGGGGTCGTTTAGACCGCATTTGTTGATTTGAAGAACTAGACTCGAATAATCATCATTATTTGGATAATATTCGGTGTCGGGTTCGATTTGACAAAATTGACATGAATAGTTTTGAAAATAATTATGGACTAATTGTTTTAAGTCCATTTGAATGTTATTAGTCGATACTCATCATCGTACCCGGGTTAAAATCCGGCATGGTATGTAGAACCAAGGATGACTTTGTGTTGGTGACTAATATGTTTGTTTGAAAATGTAAAGAAATGAAATAAAAGGCTTTAAAATACCTTCTAAATGTCATTAACCAAATATTATCACCGAAACACGGATTTAACCGTCATGGTATGAGGAACCAAGGGTGAAAAGTGCTTTATGGTTAAAACAAGTGAAATAAAATAAAAAGGGTTCGAAAATATTTGGAATGGTAAAAACCGATTACAAATATGAAAGTGGATTAAAGGGGAATGACGAGAACAAACACGGTTGATTTCTGGTCTGAACACCCCATTTAGGCGCAGGCAAGTTGGCGACCTAAGAGGCTTCTGCCTCAGACCAAAAATCAGTTTTGGCTCGTTTATCTCACGTTTTGGTTCATGTTATGCAAGTTTTAGCATGTTATAGTCATGAAACAAATGAAAACATAATAAAAGAGGATTTTTACACCCTCATACTTACATGTTTGGTTATGGCGAGTGACCGACGTAAGTGTAATAACTCGTTTGATCGGAAAAAACTCGGTTTAAAACCGTTTTGGTAAGTAAAAAGAGTGTTTTAAGCTTAGTGATGGTGTAGTGGTCGGTCAGGTGATTTAATGCACTATGACGGTACCAAACAATGTGTAAGGCTTGTATTTACGATCGGTAGGTCGTAAATACGCGTCGGGTTGTGACTTAAGAAGTCGAGTCGAGAATTTTAAGGGAGAAAAGAGGAGGAGGACACTCGCGTAAGTCTCAAATGGGTGGCATTTGAGGGGTATTTATAGGAGAATGAGTGGTTGTGTGAGTTTTGAGCGACGTGGCCACCTGGGCTGCTCAAAGAGGCGCGAGCCACGTCGCGGGTCTTCGAGGTGAGTTGTCACTTTCACAACAAACACAATCATGATTTGTTCTATCCTAGGTTTTGTAGTCAAATGTTTGGTACTTGACCAACATGAATCCGGGAAAACTTAAGGTAGAAGGTTTGAAATGTTTTGTTTTTGGTGGTTGACTCGGTTTGACTCGTTGTTGGAGTCGGGATTTGAATTTTTGAGTCGGTTTTTGGTCCGGTGTCGGTTTTGACTCTAGTTAGTGTCATTGCGACCCCGTCGTCGTGCATTAAACACTCCAGGTATTTTTGAAATGTTTTGAAATATTTTATTTTCGAAATCGTTTTAAGTTTTCCGACGTAAAGTTGTACACAAACTGTCGATCAAATGCCGCGATTCCAAAACATGTTGTAGTCCGATAATCATCGGGTGTTTGTCGGAGTCTCAGCAGATCATCGGGTATCTCTGAGCCCCCACTTTGACCGAGGCTTGGACAGGGCGAAAGTCTAAGTAGAGCCCCCAGGTCAATTGAAGATTACAACCTGGAGACCCAAGCGACGTCGAGGCGGCTCGAAAGGATTCGGGCCAAGGACCTGCCGTCGGGAAGGGCGACGCCAAGGCGACTCGAGGGTACGAGTCAAGGACCTGTCGTCGGGAACAGTTTAGAGTCTGTCGACTATCCGTGCGGGTCGTTTAAAGTCCATTAGACTACGTACAAAGGCTCGCCAGCCATAAGAAGGAGTCATACCTGAGGCATCTTCGGATATGTCCTTGCGTGTTTGCGGACAAAGGCTCGCCAGCTGTGGTAAGGAAATGTACCCGAGGCATTTTTGGGATCTGTCCTTGATGTGTTGCGGACAAAGGCTCGCCAGCCAATGGTAAGGAAATGTACCCGAGGCATTTTCGGGATCTGTCCTCGACTACTTGCGGACAAAGGCTCGCCAGCCATGATAAGGAAATGTACCCGAGGCATCTTCGGGATCTGTCCTTGAAAGGTAAGGAAATGTATCCGAGGCATTTTCGGGATCTGTCCTTGAAAGGTTGCGGACAAAGGCTCGCCAGCCAATGGTAAGGAAATGTACCCGAGGCATTTTCGGGATCTGTCCTTGATGTGTTGCGGACAAAGGCTCGCTAGCCATGATAAGTAAATGTACCCGAGGCATTTTCGGGATTTGTCCTTGATGTGTTGCGGACAAAGGCTCGCCAGCCAAAGGTAAGGAAATGTACCCGAGGGATTTTCGGGATCTGTCCTCGACTGCTTGCGGACAAAGGCTCGCCAGCCAATGGCAAGGAAATGTACCCGAGGCATTTTCGAAATATGTCCTTGAAATGTAAGGAAATGTACCCGAGGCATTTTCGGGATCTGTCCTCGACTGCTTACGGACAAAGGCTCGCCGGCCAATGGTAAGGAAATGTACCCGAGGCATTTTCGGGATCTGTCCTTGAAAGGTAAGGAAATGTACCCGAGGCATTTTCGGGATCTGTCCTCGAATGCTTGCGGACAAAGGCTCACCAGCCAATGGTAAGAAAATGTACCCGAGGCATTTTCGGGATCTGTCCTTGATGTGTTGCGGACAAAGGCTCGCCAGCCATGATAAGGAAATGTACCCGAGGCATTTTCGGGATCTGTCCTCGACTGCTTGCGGACAAAGGATCGCCAACCAATGAGGCGGTCGATTAATGGACCATGGGAATAGCCGCATCAAACGGGCTTGTTTTTGGAAGTATAAAACTCATGATGCCGCTGGGGAAATAGTGAGTTTGGATTTTCACTATCATTGTTTTTGAAATGAGCGGGTTCCACGAGGGAGCCCCCTGCTGGTATTTGAAGGAATAGTGAATTTGGAATCTTCACTATTCGTCGTTCTTCTTTGAACTTGAAGTGGCGGCTTCGATCGCCATTTGTTTTAATTTTGAAGAAAAATAGCAAATTTGAGTTTGCTATTACGTTTGAAGTGACGGTTTATATGCCGCCGTTGACATTTGATGGAAATAGTTAATTTGGAATCTTCACTATTAATTGAAGTGACGGTTTATGTGCCGCCGTTGACATGTGTGGAAATAGTGAATTTTGAATCTTCACTATTAATTGAAGTGACGGTTTATGTGCCGCCGTTGACATAGGTGGTGAAAATAGTGGAATTCAATTTCAAACTATTATCTTGAAAATGATGGTTTTAATTGTCGTCGCTTAAAATTTGGAGAAATAGCCGTTTTTGAATTTTCGCTATTTATTATTTTTTTTGAAACTGAAGGAAAATAGTGAATTTGATTTCACTATTATTTTTGAAATTGGCGGTTTTGATCGTCGTTTGCTTGAAATTTTTTGAAAATAGCGAATTTAAATTTTCACTATTTGCTTATTTTTGTCATTGAGGAAATGACGGTCCTTAATATCGTCATTGAAAACTTGAAGTTTATTACGGGAAATTGGGCTAAAACCCAAAATTCGCTGAGTATAGCAAGGGGAGGCCTGGTTTAGGCGCGAGCCACCTGGCGAACCAAAGGGACTTCCCTATTTTTCTGTAAAAGACGCGAGGTTGGTCCGCATATCAACCTCACTTCATCTTCAACCTTTTTTCGACAAAACAAAGCCAAATTCGCCATTGTTAGACCTTCTAGCTTGCTCGAAATCGTGCCATCATCAACAATGTCATCTCAAGGTATGCATTTCCTCTTGAATCCATTTAAATTTGTTGATCCTTAGCTTGAATGAATTAGGGCGAATTTTACCCTAGAAAATCGAATTGGGGTTTTTGATTGAGCCCATTTCGAGTGAAATGGATGTTTGCATTAGGTTAGAAACCTGTTTAGGAGTATAGGGGTGCTTTTAGTTTGCATTTTGGTCCCCGTTCCCGCTCCCTATGCTCGAAAAACGTGAGTGAGGCGAGAAACCATCTCATTTCACAATGCCAAGTTTATTTGCTTGGGTAGTGGGTCCCACTAGGTTGCATTGTAGTTGGGAAAACCCGTATTCGCCATTTATGGACCTTCGTTGGATATTTGTGGGCAAAATTGGATTTTTGCCTTTTGTGACGATCTTACGTCTGACAAAATAACCGCCTGTTTGGGCTTGAATTGAGTCAGTTTGCCTTGAAATGGACCTCATTGGTAATTTATGTCGCTTTGAGGCGTGATAAAATCACGTTTGCCTTTTTGCAGTCGTTTATGAATTTTTGACAGGTTTGGGCTCAAATTAGCGTATGAATTGCTTTTTTGAGTCGCAGAAAAATACCCCATTGTGTCGGGAATGTATTTTGGTTTGTAGGTGGACCTTGTATGGGTCTTGAAATGCCGTTTTTGTGGTTTTGACTCGTCTTTTGCTTGAAAAGATGGGCGAGTCGTTTTTTTTTTGCGTTTTTGTGAACCGTTTTGTTTGGTTGGATTTTGGGCGGGATTGCCCTTGTTTTGTTTTGTAGGTTGTTTTTGTTTTTTTGGATTTATCCATTTCATGCCGTCGAAATGCTGAAATTTCGGCTGACGTTTTTTGTTCGCTGTGTTTTCTTGATCGTAGGGTATCGTTTGGGACCTATGTGGTCTGCCGTTGAGGCCTTGGAGGAGGAAGATGATCCTGGAGGGGCTGCAGCGGCCGAGGAGGCTGCCGTATTCGAGGTGGTGGTGGAGGATGGTTCCGTAGAGGAGGAGAGGCGGCTGATGCGGCCAACTTGTCCTTTTCATTGTGGCTCATAGACAAGATGGCTGATGATTGGGGGTCAGCACCGGGGTGGTGCGTCGCATCATAGTTCTTGGCCTCCTCATCATCCGAAGTCTGCAAGACACTGTCTTCCTTTTTGTCGTGGAGCAGGAACGGGATATTACCATAATGGTAATCACCTCTGCTTCCGTTGTTGCTCCCTTGTTTCTTGTGTTGCTCTCTTTCTTTTCCGTTTGAGAGGATAGAGAGTGCTTAGTTCGGTAGGTGGCGGATAGCCCCCAGTTCGTTGTCTTAGGCCAGTGTCTGTATGATAGACGGTTGTTTTAGGCCAGTGTCTGTATGATAGATGTCCGCATTGGATCTTGTTTATACGGTTAGTTGCTCGTATCAAACGCGTGTCGATGTATTTTGCATAAGGCGGTTTGTATATATGTGTTTTTGGATTGTGGTTTATTTTGTGATTTTTGGTTTTTTTGTGTTGTGTTTCGGAGGAGCGTTGTCGGCTGTCGATTCTCCATTTGATGTTTGCACCAGTTTCTGCATTGTTAGTGTAGAAAACAGGCAAGAGATAGCACATATACATAAACGCAAACACGTAAAAGCATTTGATTGAAAACAAAATTAACCAAGATGACTTGAAGTTAAAATTGAGTTTTGAAATGAATTTCGAAAATTCCGCGACAAGTCATCGCGTTCGGAATTCAAAAGGATTTGATTTGGAAATTTGAGCAATTAACTCGTGTCGCGAATTAAATTGCGTCGAAATTATTGAAATTGATTTGCGACTCGAAGAATTCAAACTCAAACCGTCAGGAAAGAATTTTAGAAAAGGATTTTTACGGGTACATTTGATTTTTGATTTTTGAGGTCAAGACTCGAATTTGTGAGTGCTTGAATTTTGATGAAAATTGATGTCGTATTATCAATTCTCGATTTTGATTTCTGATGGAAAAATGCGAAAAAGCGAAAAAAAATTCGGAATTTCGATTGACATGGAAACGATCCATCGCGGATCGGGGTGACTAGCCCTTCCCCCCTTAAAAAAAGAAAGAAAAATCCGTATGTTTAAAGCTGCGTCATGGAAACCGTGTCGGATTTCGTAAAACGCGAAAGCAAGGAAATGTGAGTGTGAGGAAACACAAAAGATCCTGAATCATCCCGAAGAGGCGCGAGCTTCCTGGCGGGAGGTTTGAGGTGTCAGGAGAAAACACAAGTTGAAAGAGACAAGTCAACAGCGGGAATCCTGGGGAAGGTCCAAAGAGGCGCGAGCAGCCTGGCGATGGAAGCCGGCTCTCCCCTTTTTTCTGAAAAATGCGCTGATCATTTTGTATAAATAGGGACGTTTGCGCTTCATTGTTTCATCATCCGAAACACAAAATCATCTCTACAAAATCTCTTCTTCTTCCACAAAAATATTTCATGGAGGCTTTTGAGAACGCATTGCGACAATGGTGCCGGGATATGTCGCCTCCCGAAAAGTATCAATTCATTTGCATGGGAGTTGGTCAATTATTGGTGCTTCGTAAAGTCAAGGTGCAACCTTCGTTTCTTGAAGCATGTTCTCGGTTTTGGGATTCGAAACATCATGTTTTCGTTTTCCCGAAAGGTGAGCTTTGTCCTCTTGTCGAAGAAGTTGGAGCCATTGGCGGGTTGCCGGGTTGTGTTCCGGTGCTTCCTCCGACTCGGTTGTGCTATAAGGAGAAATTTCGTTCCATGTTGGGCTTGTCAACAAGCCAAGTCAACTTTCTCCTTGCTCCACATGGTGTGGACATGTTGGCTTTTATCAACATCTTTTCAAACCGATTAGATGCTAATGTCTCGGAGGTGGCTAGGAGAAGGGCTCTTGCATTTTGCCTTGTCCATGTGTACCTCTTTTTGATGTCTTGAAGAAGGAGGGGCCAAGATGCCATGTGATTGAGCCAATGGAGCATGGTAGAGATCCATCATGGTTGGTGCTTGGAGAGATTATCCAAGCTTTGGACAAGGAAGACTCTTGTGGAGAAGCTCCCTCTTTCGGATCCCCGAGGATCCTTCAAGTGTGGCTCTTGGAGAGGCTAAGGTATGTAGAGCCTCCGGTTGATTCTTCTTCTTATTCCTTCCGTCATCTTACGATGAGGAAGAAGTTGTACCCGGATAGTTTTGCTTCCACCGAGGCCTATTGGGCCTCAAGGTTGGCGGAGGAGGTTGGTCCTCATATGTGTTGGATGGTGCCGTGGTGGCACTTGAGGTCCTTCACGGGGTTGCCCGCTTCGGGTGCTAGTCCTCGTTCTTTGATGGTGGTGGGCTTGAATGTTGTTTCCTTCATTTATCCCGAAAGGCTCATGAGGCAAATGGGGCGTCAACAAAAGGTGCCCGCTCAAGATACTTTTGTTCAAGAGAATGTTTTCCGAAACTCCGAGCTTGTGGAGGTCTTCGAAAGATGGTGGGCCACTCGGCCGCTTTGGGAGGTACCAAACCCCGTTGCCACAACATGGGTGACTCCCGCTTATGTCAAGTGGTCACGTGCTCCGTCCTTGGAAGAGAGATCCAAATTTCGTAAGGACGAGGTTGTCGATTTGAAGTATTGAGAGGTTGGCAAGGCCAACCGTGCCTTCTTTGAGGAGTATGTTGATGGAACTACTCCCGATGTGATGAGACCGCCGAAGAGGAGGAGTTCCGGCCCCAAGAATATGGTGGGTCGTGCATTAGCTCGTCTTGGGTCGAATATGGGGTCTTGTGCTAGATCGGAGGCCGTCGCCGTCTTAGATCCGTTCTGAGGAGGAAATCCATGCTAGGCGGGCCAACAAGAAGAATAAGGGGAAGATGTACCCCGAGGGAAAAGGCAAGGGTAGAATGGAAGAGTGAAGACCTCCATTACCCACTTTATTATTATGTTGTATTATTGTTGTAGGTTTTTATTATGTTGTACTAGCTAGTTGTTGTGTGTTTTGTGCTAGTTTTATTATGTGAGGTGTTTTAGTTGACACCTTGGCTTTGGCAAGTTGTAGACTCGTCGAGCTTTATTTTTTGTTGAAATTGTAATCCCTCCCATTATTAATTAAATAAGAGGATTGCCCGTGTCGAAAATTGTGAATGCTTGTTTCTTCCATCCATTTTGTAAAGGCAATTCGATTTGAATCGTCCTAAACATTTGCACTCGGGAAAGTGGTATTTTGTGGAAAGGGAGAAAGGCTCATTTTGTAATCCCTCCCTTTCTTTTTTTTTGGGATGTTTTTTTTGTATGTAGGTTATTTTTGATTGAGGGAATGGTTGTATCCTTCTTGTGTAAGAAAGGACTGCCTACGTATTCACCCAAAGAGGTGAAATCAAACCATGATCGTAGTTTGAAATGTCTTGTGAATTTGAATTGGGTTTTGTGGTTGTATCCCTCAGGCATAAGAGGGACTGCCTACGTATTCACCTGAAGAGGCGAAATCAAACCATGCTCGTAGTTCAGGGGTTTTTTTTGTTTTAGTGCAAATGGACGTTGTCATTGACAGATCAAAGGACATTTGAAATGGGCAAGGTGCCGCAGCTTAGACTTGATAAAACATTCAATTTCAAATCAGAACATGTTGAGGAACTTGACTTGAAAAGGGTTGAGGTCTTTGCTAGTTGTAAAACTAGGCTAGGTCGTTGGTTGCTATGGTTCAAGGGTAGTATTTCTTGAGTTGGTCTAGGTTGGTCGGGTTTGTAAAGTCCTCTCCATCTAGGTCACTCAGTCTCACTGCGCCCCCCGAAAGTATTTTCTTGACCAGGTATGGCCCGACCCAGTTGGGTTTGAATTTTCCCCTCGGATCGACGGGTAACTGTGCTCGAACTGACTTGAGGACCAAGTCGCCCTCCTGGATGTTTCTGGGTTTAACCTTCTTATTGAATGCCCGTTGTATACGTCGTTGGCATAGATGGACGTTGTGCAAGGCGTTGAGTCGCACTTCGTCTAGAAGAGTGAGTTGCTCGTACCTTTGACGGGTCCATTCCGCCTCACGGACTTGACTCTCCAGTAGGATGCATAGAGAAGGGACCTCTAACTCTACCGGTTGAACCACCTCCATACCGTATGCTAGGTAGAAGGGCATGGCGCCTGTCGGTGTTCGAATGGAGGTTCGGTATCCCCAGAGTGCGAATGAGAGTTTGCTCGGCCAATCGTGGTAGTTGTCTTGCATTTTCTTGATAATGGTGACAAGACTTTTGTTCCCTGCCTCCACCGCTCCGTTGGTTTGGGGACGGTAGGGGGACGATCGATGTCGTTTGATCTTATATTTGTCCAGCAAGGCCTGAGTTTCCGCCCGGAAGTGAGAGCCTTGATCGCTGATGATTTCATGGGGTACCCCATATCGGCAGATGATGTTATTTTGAATGAACCTGGCCACTTGTTTGGCGGTCAAGACTGCATATGACTGTGCTTCCACCCATTTGGTGAAGTAGTCGATGGCGACGAGGACAAAGCAATGCCCCTTGGTGCCTATCGGGTTGACTTTCCCGATGATGTCAATGCCCCAGGTTGAGAATGGCCAGGGTGATGTCATGGTGTATAAAAGGGATGGTGGTATGTGTTGTATGTTGGCGAGGATTTGGCAATTGTGGCAATGTTTGACGTAGTTACGGCAATCGGCTTCCATGGTGGTCCAGTAGTAACCTAGCCGCATGATTTTCCGTGTAACCATCATTGCACTCATTTGAGGGCCACATTCTCCGTCGTGAACCTCTCCCATGACTTTCTTGGCTTTGTGATGGTCAATGCAAAGGAGGAGAATCCCTTGGGGTGTTCTTTTGTAGAGTTGGTTTTGGTTTATCATGAATTGTGATGCAAGTAAGCGGATGGCTCTTTGTCCTCTTTGATCAGAGTTGGGAGGGAATTCGTTTTTGGTTTTGTAATTGAGGATGGCTTGGTACCAAGGCTCATCATGACTTTCCTCGTTGTCGATAATGGCACAAATGTGAGCTGGCTCGCTCCTTCTCTCGACACATAGGGGCATTGATATCATATCGTCAGGTATGTTGATGAGCGCGGCAAGTTTTGCCAGGGCATCAGCAAATTGATTTTCCTCTCGTGGCAAGTGGAAGTAGTCGACTTGGTCGAAGAACTCGGCCTCTTGATTGATCTTTTCTCGGTAGGGAGCTAAGCTGTCAGATCGGATTTTCCATGATTCGGACACCTGATTGACGATGAGCGAAGAATCGTCGTGGACCCTCAGTCTGTTGATGCCAAGTGTGATGGCTGCCTGTAGGCCGATGAGGCATGCTTCATATTCAGCGGCATTGTTAGTGACGGCGAAGTCTAGCTTGACCGAGATCGGAACATGTTCTCCCTCTGGTGAAATTAGAAGGATTCCTACCCCGAAGCCTCTCAGATTAGATGCACCATCGAAGTATAGGTCCCATGCATCGTAATCAGCGCAAAGGATGTCTTTGTCGGGAAGTGACCATGTGTCGGTCGTTGGGTCTTCGTTGACGGGATTCTCTGCCAGGAAATCGGCAACTGCTCTTCCCTTGATAACCTTGAGGGGTACGAACTTGAGATCAAACTCGGACAGCATGAGTGTCCAACTAGACAGCCTTCCGTTTAGTACGGGTTTTTCGAAGATGTATTTAACCGGGTCCATCTTGGAGTAGATGTGGACCGTGTAGCTGAGCATGTAATGTCGCAGCTTCTTTGTTGACCATACTAGGGCAAGGCATGTCTTTTCCAGTTGGGTATACCTCGTCTCGTACTCAATGAAATTTTTGCTGATGTAGTAGATGGCTCGTTTTTCGTTGCCAACTGTTTGTGCTAACATTGCTCCCATGGCTGTGTTGGTAACAGTCAGGTATAGGGATAGAGGAATCCCCTGTTAAGGTGGCATGAGGACAGGAGGTTTGGATAGGATTTCCTTTATCCTGTCGAAGGCCTTCTTACAGTCGTCGTCCCAATAGGTGTGATCGGAGGCTCGAAGCTTCTTGAATATTGGTTCACAAATCATAGTGAGCTTGGCAATGAGCCGGCTGATGTATTGGACCTGACCGAGAAATCCCCGAATCTCCTTCTCGTTCCTAGGCCGAGGCATTTGTTGAAGGGCTTTGATTTTGGCTGGATCAATCTCAATGCCTCTTTTGCTGACGACATGTCCTAAGAGTTTTTCGGAGGTGACCCCGAATGCACACTTCTGAGGATTTAGTCTCATGTTATATTTCCGCAGACGATCGAAGAATTTCCGGAGGGCACTGATGTGGTCGTCCCGTTCTTTTGATTTGACAATCATGTCATCGACATATACCTCTACCTCCTTGTGCATCATATCATGTAGGAGAGTGGTAGCGGTTCATTGATAGGTTGCTCCGGCGTTGATGAGGCCGAAAGGCATGACCGTGTAGCAATTTGTACCCCACTGTGTAGTGAACGCAGTCTTGTGCATGTCTTCCTCAGCCATCTTAATCTGGTTGTACCCAGCATACCCCGTCCATGAAGGATAGGAGAGCATGCTCGGCGGTATTGTCTACCAGTATGTCAACATGTGGCAAAGGGAAGTCGTCCTTTGGACTCGCCTTGTTCAGATCCCAGAAGTCGACGCAAACCCGAATTCTTCCGTCTTTCTTCGATACTGGCACAATGTTGGCCACCCAATTCGAGTATTCAGACACCTTGATAAAACCAGCCTTGGACTGTTTATCCATTTCTTCCTTGATTTTTAGGGCCCACTCGGGATGCATCCGGCGTAGTTTCTGCTTCACAGGTTTAGCCCCGGGTTTAATGGGTATCTGGTGCTCTGCAATTTCCCTGTCAATCCCAGGCATGTCTCTGTAAGACCAGGCGAACACGTCCTTGTATTCGTGGAGGAGGTCAATGAACTGTTGTCTTTCCGAGGGGTCCAGGGTTGTCCCTATCCTAAGTTCTTGAGGTGTATTGTCGGTTCCTACGTTAATAGGTTCGGTCTCCTCAATGATGGGGGTTCTGGTTTCCCGCTTGTCGAGTTCTTTGGCTAGGTGAGGTGGGTAGTCAGTCAAGTCAAATTCCTCATAGTCATTCAGAATTGCATTGCAGTTAAATTGAGACGAGTCATAAGAAAACTTAGCGTTCGTTTAGTTGACACGAGCGAAAAGCTCGGAAAGGACATACATCTCATGGTCAGTCAGAGGCGACACAACAGAGGAAGTGGTCCCTGGAACAGGCTCTAGGTTGTCACCTTTCATGGGAGTGGGGGTGACCCTAGTAGACTCAGCCTCTGAATCAGCCACGACTTTGTGATAAAATAGTGGGAAGGGGACCTTGACTGGGACATTAGGAGTGTTAGGAGCTATGACAGACTCTGACTCTGACTCTGACTCAGACTCAGACTCAGATCCTTCTTCGCTTCCCTCCTTGAGCATAGGGCCTTCTCCAGTTGTTATCTTGAGAATGCGGCCCTGGCGATCGGTCCACTTGACGGTCTTCTTCCAGCCCTGGGTGGCTTTCTCCAGTTCAGTATCGGAGATCAAGGCGGTTGAATTAAATTGATTGTCTTTCAAGGCGATGTTGATGATATCCTCATAGTCGAGGTGTTTGACGTTATCTTCCCCAAAGAGGAGTGTGACAGCTTGTCCGTCAAGGCATGGTGACGGCTTGGACTCAGTTGATGCAGCTTCGATGTTGTCAGGGATAAAGTAGCAGTCCTGGAAGACTTCCACTCCCGGGTACCTAGCCTTCACCACAGAGTCATAGATTGGTTCCGGAAATCCGTGGTAGAGCTCGGACTCTCCCTCGGGGACAAAGTATCCGTTGAGAGTCAGGTGGTAGGGACGGAGGATAACTCCGTGCTTCTTGCGTTTTCGGACTAGGAGGTTCATCTCCTGGATATCTTCGACGGTAGGTTCGTATCCCAGCCCAAAGGGAATGTTGGGGACCTTAGCCTGTTTCAAGGGAGGCAATGGGCCCTTCAATGGATTGAGCGGCAAACCCGGGAGATAACCCTGATGCATCATAATACGGTTGACCGTGAGGTTAGTGAACGGGTCACTATCAGAGGGCGTCAATTCATCAGTTATGGCATTCACGGCTTGGAAACCCCACATTTTGTCATCATTCTCCTCAATGGCTTGGGAGGCTGTCCCCTTTCTCATGACAGCTTTGATCGGGGAAGCAGGAATTATGATCGTTCTCCCGTTGAAGGGGACCCTGATCTTCTGGTGGAGAGTTGAGGTGATCGCCTTGACGGCGTGAATCCATGGACGTCCCAGGAGCATGTTGAAGGAAGCGTCGATGTCGACCACTTGAAAACTGGTTTGTCTTTCTAGTAGTCCGGTTGCGACGGTCAAAGTGACTAGCCCAGCGACCTTGCGACGAGTGCCATCGTAGGCGCGTACTCCTTGATTCGTTGGGACCAAATCAGATTCCTTGATACCCAGCCTGTGGGCAGTTTTGAGAGGAATGACTGTAATACCCGCCCTTTTAGGGACCCTCTGACCAGCATTGACTGACCTTGGGAGCGGGAATAGTTCTTAGAAGTGCGTGCCAAAGCTATCTTGGGTTATGTGTTATGGGTTGTACTCGATAGAGTAGAGGCTACTCGATCGAGTAGCGTGGTTACTCGATCGAGTAGGGAGTCACTCGATCGAGTATCGGGTTTTCAGCGAGGGTTTTTAATCGCGTTTTGTTAAATCCGCAAATCATTTCCGCCTCATTCCTCCTATCCTTTAGTCGCCTCTTTCCCTTCCTTTCACCATAAAGCCTCCATGGAAGCCTTTTGAAGGTCCTTGTGCCTTAGGAGAGCATAGCTTGAGTCGGGTAGCGGTTTTTTGCCGGGTTTCTCCTCATAAGTATGTCGTCATCGTCATCCGTATCCTTGTTTTTGTAGTTAGGGTCTGCTTGGTAGTAATAGATGATTGTGTTGTGATTATAGGCTTTGCTTGATTGCTGGATATGTTGTATGTTGGCATGGATTGGTTGCAGTTGCTTAAAGGTAGGTTCGCCTACTCAGTTTCTGTAGATGGTCTAGTGTGTCGGTCGTTGTGGTTGTATTGTGGTTGTCGTGTATTGTCGTATTCGTATTGCAGCGGTTGTTGATTGATTGTTGTTGATGGTTGTGATTGTTTGTCTCTGGTTCTCGAGATGCGTTCTCGGCTGAGTGGAGTCACTTGCGGGAGTGGCTTCACATCCTAGTTTCGCCCTCCGTGGAACCCGCCATGGGAGGGGATGTGCACATTAATGGGACAGGGTTATCGCTCGGTATGATGAGCGGGGATTTGGTGGGTACGGCTGCGGTCCCTCACTGGCAGGGCTGGTCCAGTGGACAGTCGGTGACGGAGATTGATCGGTGTGGGTGTGCTTGTGTGTGACTGGTACTGTTGTATCGTATATTTAGTGTTGTTGGAATTGTTGTATCTTATCTCAGTACTGACCTTGTGTGGTTGTCTTGTTGTTTTATGTGTCTGCCGTGATCCCTTATGGTGAGCAGTCTGTCTTAGCAGGTGTTGATATCGTGGATAGCTGGAGTCCGGGCAGGGATGAGTCTTCACGAGATTTGATAGTTATAGCGAGTAGTCTTTGAGTTGTATCTTTTATATCATCAGTTTGTTTTAAATCATTTGTAATATGACATAATAGTTCTTTTATCGACATTTGATTATTACTGTCATCGGGCAACCGAGATGGTAATGCCCTTATATGCTAAGGAAGGCCTAGTTAAGGCTCCACTGGATATGGGGGTGTTACAAAGTGGTATCAGAGCGACGATTTTGGAACCTGTAACAAATGAACTTAATGAACTTAGCTAGTCTAATAAAATGAACCTGGTGTATGTATAATGGGAGCCCCAGCTGATGCTAGATTTTGGGTGAGTAGGCGCCCTCATTTCAAAATCTTGGCCCCATAGTACTTAAGCCAGTCACAGGGTATGGGAATGTGGAGTCCGTGTGTATATATGTGATGTGAATGTTAGTTGTGTCGGAATTATTTGAGGTTGAGTCTTTGCTAACGTAGAGATGGGTATAGTAGTTGCGTTTGGATGGTGCTTAATGAAGTATTGGCATGATTAGTGAGCTTATACGATGATTATGAGAAGCGTGACAAAAGTTTATTTGATAGAAATGCGTGAAAATGTGAAAGTGTATGCCGTGACATGAAGGTGAGCACGTTAGTGTTTGTTTCAGGTTGTTAATAACGGTAATTAAGTACGAGTCTATAAACCCTACCGTAATTACAATGATGATAGTTATAGAATTGTTGAGTTATAATATGAAACATAGCATATAGTAATGCACATATGCCTTGCTTATTGGTTGAAATTTGCCGCTGCGTGACAATCAATTTATGTAAGATGATTTGCTTATGATTGAATTTGGAATATGATAGATTAATTTGTTATGAAGAGTATGCATTTATATGACATGTGAAAGAATGAATTATCATTAATTAGATGTTTCATGTGGATGTGAACACGAGTTTGGTAATAATGTGGTAAGATAAGTTTAAGTAAGGTATGATAACGTGATATTGCTTATGAATGACTCGGTAGCAGGTAAACCGAGTTGGGTCATTTGTTGTAGCATAGTATGACATAAGCCTTAATTGTTGAGACGATATGGTGTGCTTGAGTAATAATAGTGATACGTGAACAAGTGTGATGAGTAGTGGCGAATTCCGAACTTAGTTTGGAATCGACACGCGATATTGTTTTTGAAGGAATCTTCAATTTACTTCGTATTTCTGACCGAGTACTTAACTATACTTGACCGAGTGCTAGTGCTTACTAGACCGAGTAGACCTCACTCGATCAAGTTAGGAAGCTATGACGTCGGGATGTGGAAATTTTCTACAGATACTCGACGAAATAGCGCCTACTCGGTCGAGTATAGGGCACTCGATCGAGTACCCTATGCACTCGATCGAGTAGGTTACTGTACAGTGATTCTTACGGGTTTCTTAAAACCCTTAATTCTTCATACTCACCTCATTCTTTCTTCTTATTTCGACCCTTGAACCTCAAATTCCTCTCAAAACTCTCCTCTCTTCTTGTGTTGTGGGTGATTATTTGGGTTAATTGCTTGTTAATTTTGTTCTTTTACTTTCCTTATTTAATCAAGGTATGATTTCTCCTCTATTTACATGTTTTTGTTGCTTTAAATTTGTTGGGATGATGGTATAACCTGAAATTTCGATTCATATGGGCAGATTATTGCTTTTAATTGTTGAAATAAGATTCACATGCTTCCCTTTTCATGAATGTTGGTGATTAATTGCTGTAAAATAGGCTAGAAATTGCCAATTTGGGGGCCGAAATTTCTAGGGTTTACAAAAATCAAAATCGATTTAGGGTTGTTTTCACATGTTGTATGATGAAATTGAGTACTATACTTTGTTTATATCGTGTTGAAGAATGAATTTTGATGATTTTCACCTTAGAAAGTTGCCTTAAAACTCCGTCTTAAAAGTGCCCCAAATGAGAATTCGTTTTCTATATTTGAAAGTTTGGTGTTGCATATGATTGTTTAGGTAAGAGTAAACTTCAACATGGTAATGGTGGTGTTAATTGATGGTGGATATGTCCAAATAGTTACAGTTGTAGAGACCGTCTGACAAGTCTAACTGAGTTGTTATGTTTCTAATATTGAAGGTTGAAGATGATATGTTCTAAATTACGTTTCTATGAGCATGTTTACATATCTCACATGTTATTAAAGCATATGTATAGAATAGCATTTGAATCATGCTAGGGTGTTAGAATGGGTTGAGTAAACCATGTATATCATGCTAAACTTTTCACAACTATCGATTATGAGTTGCTATAAACTGAATATATATATCAAATTGGGAACTTGTTGGTGAATGTGTGTACCTAGCTGAGTGTTCAAAGTTAATTGTATGAATTACGTGCTTCACATGTCTATACGAGTTTATTTAAGTCATATGCTGAAACAGATGCCGAGACCGAACGTAGGGACCCGTCAGAGTAAACGGGGAAGGGTTACACAGCCTGAGATTGGGGAGGGGAGTGGACCCGTGGTACCCGCGGTACCGGAGTACCCTTCGATTGTGTTTGTAGATTTTAAACAGAGGGAGCGTTTTGTAGCTTTGCAAAAACACAAGATGAGGCCAACGAGGTGTGTGGATACCACACTTCTGACTGATTTGGGAATAGAGACGGATTTCCGTCACATATTCGAGACTTTGGGCTTTACGGGTTTGTATCGGCTGAGGAAACATTCCTACCCTTTTCTTACCTTGGAGTTTATGAGCTCCTTTAGCTATGACCCAGCTGCCCAGACCGTTGAGTTTCGACTGATGAACACCAGTTTCTTGCTTGCTATGGACCTTTTTGCTTCTCACCTTGGGTTGGCCAAGCCTCCCAAGGATTCTATCACTGATATCCCCTCGAGTGCGGTGTCGCGCCTAATGCCTTGTCTGACCGGAAAACCAGCTCCCACCTCAAGCAACATGCTGATTAATGATGTTCAGCATGTCACATTGAGGATCTTTCTTCGTTCTCTCTCGAACCTCCTTTATGATAGACCGGATATCAGTAAACTGAACAACCATGAGGTGTTGCTTCTAATGTCCTACTTGAACCCGGAGCGGGCTAGGAAGGTGGTCTTCAATGCTCCTGTCATCGTCTGCGCTAGCCTTGCTTTGATGGCTACTGCCACTTCCCGGTACCTGAGTTGTGGCGCTATCGCCACTCGGTTAGCTGAAAAGCTAACCTCCTTTGAGGCTTCTTCGGAGTACGTGCCTCTGGCTACACCGGTGCCTACGATGGACCGTGACTACTATCTCGACCTGAAATGGTTGAGAACTTTGGCCGACGGTAGCCTAGCCTGGAGAGTGTGTGGAATGAGTTGGATGGGAATCCCGGCTCCTGAGCACCTTCTACCGACCGAGCCATTAGAGCCGGTGGTGACAGCTGTTGACTCCGACGAGGAGGAGGAGGATGATGACGTGCCCCGCCAGTTGCAGACCTATCTCATCGATGACACGATTCTCGAGGTGATGCCCGAGCCGAGGAAGGGGGAGAACGCGGCGGTAAGAGAGAGAGAGAGCCCAGGTTGGGGAGAGGACCCGTCGAGTGAGAGAGAGAGAGGGCCGCCGAGACCGGACCACGGCCGGTAGCACCACCACAGCAGCACCCTTTTCCGTGCTACCCCTACCTTGACACCCCGGAGACGCGATCGAGTTACCTAGCTGAGAGAGTGTCATCTACTTTGACACTCAGGAATATGCATGAGATGGCGTACACTCAAGGGATTGGGACCGAGGGACCGCATCCGGTTTGGTGGAGTGGAGTTGGGGACTATAGTGGGGTTTTCCACTCCTACGGGGTGGATCAGTCAGCTTGGGGGACGCCGCAGTCCTTTGCCTATGGTGGCTTAACCCAATGGTACGTGGGTCCGGGAGCTGGAGCGGGAGTTGATGCAGGCATTGGGTCATCGGGAGCGGGGACTTCGAGAGGCGATGGTGGTGGTGATGATGTGATGGAGGAGGAGCAGCAGCAGCTGCAGCAGGAGTGATACTCCTATTTCTTTATTCTTGTTGTGATCGGTTGATGGTAGTCGTCGTTAGTTATGGTAGTTCTTGGTTGTCATAACTTTTATTTTTGGATTTGTATGCTTGGCCATAAGGCCGGATTTGCTAGTCGACTTTGTTGCAGGATTTTGTGAGTCGGGAGGTCATTCCGACTCAAGTTATGTGACGAGTATGTATATATACATGTGGGTTATGACAGGTTTTCCTAGGCATTTGACCTGTAGGTACTCGACAGAGTACCCCCATACTCGGTCGAGTAGCTGCAGGTATGACAGAATTGATGCATTCTGATCTCGGGGCTACTCGATCGAGTAGCCAAGACACTCGATCGAGTAGCAGGGCACTCGATCGAGTACCACTACATACTCGATCGAGTAGCACTGTTACAGGAACTTTTCGAAAATTAAAATTGATTAATTGTTATATAATTGCAAGTTTGGTGTCTAACGTGGTTATTAGCAAATAGTAACATGTTCGGATCGTTTATTTCAATTGTTGGAGGCCGTGCTTGGTTTTAAAGGCGTATTTGCAACGAATAGTGGAGTTGTGATTATTCTAATTGCATTCATTTTACATCCGTTTTGTCCACAAGTGGTATTTCACCGGATCCTATATACATACAAATGCAAATGATATACGTATACATGCTTGGCGGTGACCAATTGTTTGAATAAGGTTGTATACATCTTTATGATTGACTAGTTGTACGAGTATATGATTAGTGAGTAATGTCCATAATAAATAATATGGTCTTAATTTATGTCACGATACAAGTAGTAAGTAACGTGTGTGATAATTTGGTGGTGAACTTCGGGGATAAAGTTCCTTTTAGAGGGGAAGAGTAATGTCGCAAAATAAAAAGGCTGATTTTGAGATTATGTTGTTGTTTGTTTATAATGCTTTGTTGTTTAATTACAAAATTTGCTATTACTTTGGCCACATTGATTGTATGAAGTTGTAATTGGTTACGTTAGTTCGTCGAGTAATTCATACGTTGAAGTGAAAATTGATATTATGTTTAAAAGATGGTCATAAAGAGATAGTTGTGGTGCAATGTGTCGTAGTAGAATTGCGTTGTTGAGTAACATGGTGGTATAGTCGTGCGACATGAAGTTGATATGAATATGTTTCGTGTTGATAGTTGTTACTAATGAATGGAGTAATCCCGTAATATGACGGGCGATCGTTGTTGGTGTTGGTTTGTGTTGCAAGGTCGTTGTTTTAGACGATAGTTTGTAATAGCCGATATACATATACATATATTTAGAACGTTAGATAATGATGATGATTACATGGGGGATGGCGTTTCAGGGGAGTAGATGAGTTGATGTCGAAAGAGTGGTGAGGTCGTTGTTTCCCGTATTTTGTGTGTTGAGGTAGGTGAGTTGAACTTCGGGGATGAAGTTCTTTTTAAGGGGGGAAGACTGTAATACCCGCCGTTTTAGGGACCCTTTGACCAGCATTGACTGACCTTGGAAGCGGGAATAGTTCTTAGAAGTGCGTGCCAAAGCTATCTTGGGTTACGTGTTATGGGTGGTACTCGATAGAGTAGAGGCTACTCGATCGAGTAGCGTGGTTACTCGATCGAGTAGGGGGTCACTCGATCGAGTATGTGTGGTACTCGATCGAGTATCGGGTTTTCAGCGAGGGTTTTTAATCGCGTTTTGTTAAATCCGCAAATCATTTCCGCCTCATTCCTCCTATCCTTTAGTCGCCTCTTTCCCTTCCTTTCACCATAAAGCCTCCATGGAAGCCTTTTGAAGGTCCTTGTGCCTTAGGAGAGCATAGCTTGAGTCGGGTAGCGGTCTTTTGCCGGGTTTCTCCTCATAGGTATGTCGTCATCGTCATCCGTATCCTTGTCTTTGCTGTTAGGGTCTGCTTGGTAGTAATAGATGATTGTGTTGTGATTATAGGCTTTGCTTGATTGCTGGATATGTCGTATGTTGGCATGGATTGGTTGCAGTTGCTTAAAGGTAGGTTCGCCTACTCAGTTTCTGTAGATGGTCTAGTGTGTCGGTCGTTGTGGTTGTATTGTGGTTGTCGTGTATTGTCGTATTCGTATTGCAGCGGTTGTGGATTGATTGTTGTTGTTGGTTGTGAATGTTTGTCTCTGGTTCTCGAGATGCGTTCTCGGCTGAGTGGAGTCACTTGCGGGAGTGGCTTCACACCCTAGTTTCACCCTCTGTAGAACCCGCCACGGGAGGGGATGTGCACATTAATGGGACAGGGTTATCGCTCGGTATGATGAGCGGGGATTTGGTGGGTACGGCTGCGGTCCCCCATCGCGTAGCCGGGTCCAAAGTGGACGATCGGTGCAGATTGATCGGTGTGGGTGTGCTTGTGTGTGACTGGTTGTGTTGTATCGTATTGTTAGTGTTGTTGGCATTGTTGTATCTTATCTCAGTACTGACCTTGTGTGGTTGTCTTGTTGTTTTATGTGTCTGCCGTGATCCCTTATGGTGAGCAGTCTGTCTTAGCAGGTGTTGATATCGTGGATAGCTGGAGTCCGGGCAGGGATGAGTCTTCACGAGATTTGATAGTTATAGCGAGTAGTCTTTGAGTTGTATCGTTTATATCATCAGTTTGTTTTAAATCACTTGTAATATGACATAATAGTTCTTTTATCGACATTTGATTATTACTGTCCTCGGGCAACCGAGATGGTAATGCCCTTATATGCTAAGGAAGGCCTAGTTAAGGCTCCTCTGGATATGGGGGGTGTTACAATGACATTCACCGCGGAACCGTCATCCACGAGGACCATGGGTATATTTTTCTGGAGGCATTGTACGGTGATATACAAGGCCAGGTTATGATTGGCTCCGAACGGAGGTATATCCTCGTCGGAGAAGACGATTGGGTTGTTCAGATCAGGGGCGTCCCTCGTCATGTGCGCCACTATTTCTTCTGGGGAAGAGGTGGAGGGCACGGTTAATTTTCCCAAGGCCTGCAGCAAGGCCTGTCGATGCTCAAAAGACGTTGCGATAAGTTGCCAGATCGAGATCTCGGCTTTTGCTTTCTGAAGTTATTTCAGGATTGAGTTCTCAGGAGCCTTTGGTTGAGTGTCCACTTCCGGGACGACTTGGTCATTCGTTGTTGGAACGACCGTTGGATTGTTCGGATTCTGATAGGGACGTCCGGACCGGGTGAGATGCCCAATTTCTTTCGCCCGCTTCTCCTTCCCTGGGATGATATAGACATCCTCAACATCATCTCTCCATATGCCGTTAATTTCGGAGCCTCGAGGATACCTTGAAGGGGTATTCCTCGGTGGGTATTTCTTCTGAGGGATAATTTTGTGAGGGCAATTTTTATGGGGGTAGTTATCTTGAGGGTAATTATTTTGAGGGTGATTTTCGTGGGGTCTATGCCAGAATGATCGCGGGAGCAATCCATCCTGGGGTGGATAGTTTTGAATGATTGGGGAATTCTCCCTCGGACGCGGTGCTGGGGGATTGAAGATGAGTCGACGGTAGGTGTCGTCGAGTCGGGTGATTCTCTCAGAGAGGCTGGCTATGGCCTCTTCAACTTGCTGAAACATAGTGAGCACAGTGGCAACACTAAACACAAACACTCCGTCTGAAGGATCTTTTTCCAAAGCATTCACCTTGTCATCAACTGGCAGGATGAGGTGAGAGCAGTCTATGGTCGGCTCATCGTCAGAGATGGCGTGAATTCCCAGGGGATTCGTTTTGTTGTTCGGTTTAGTTGGTGGGGGCAAAGGCAAATCTCCTTTCTCAATCATGTCTTGAATGAGGTGCTTGAGTTTGAAGCAAGTTTCGGTATCATGCCCTTTCCCTAGATGATACTGACAGTAAGCATTGGGGTTCCAGAACCGGGACTTCTTGGCATCGGTCGGATCTGGGGTGGGTCCGATCGGTTGTAACTTCCCCTGGTCCATGAGTCTTTTCAGGGCACTTGCATAAGTCGACCCTATGTTGGTAAACACTCTCTGGGGGCGCTCAGTTTTCTTCGTAGATGGTTCGACGAGGTTAACTCCATCAATCTTGTTTGTCTGGCCGTAAGGGCGAGATCCGGTTGAGGTGGATCCCTGATAACCTCTGCCAGTGGTCTTTGCTAAGACACCCTTTTGGAGGTCGTCCTCAATGCGCGTCCCAAGAATCTGCAGATCTTGGAAGGTCTTGATATTCTGATACCTCAGTAGGTTGGCATAAACCGGGCGGAGATTATTGACAAACTTTTTCACCAAAGTTGATTCACTCGGCTTACTGACCAATTGAGTACTCACCCTCCTTCAGCGGGTTAGGAACTCAGTGAATCCCTCCTTGTCCTTTTGGGTTAGCACTTCGAGAGTACGGGTATTGGCCTGGTCTCGACATTGTCGGCGTACTGTTTGGCAAACTCAACTGCGATCTCATCCCAAGTAGTAAGGTTTTTCGGATCAAGGGAGTAGTACCATTGGCGAGGAATCGGCTCCAAAGAGGATGGGAAGATCTGGGTAAAAAGTTCCTGTTTGACCCCTTTAATGGCCATGTAGTCCTTGAAAGCACGGATATGGTTGAGTGGGTCCTCCACTCCTTTGAACTTAGGCACATCAGTCAGGGTGAAGTTGTCGGGTAACTGGTCCCCAACAAGTTCAAACCTTCGGTTGTTCTCAAGATGGATATTGTTACCCCGGGCTAGGAGCTGCTCTTCCAAGAGCTTCGACCTCTTCTCAGTTTCAGTCTAAGGTGGGGTATTATGTTCTCCAGTTTCCTTGTTCTCTAGGGCATTGATACGGGTCTCGACGCGATCTAGGGTGACCTTAAGGGCGGTAAGCAAGCTGGCTAGCTGATCAGTTGTAACATCTCTATTGTTGTCATTGTTGTTATTGGACGAAGCTGAAGACGGGGCCATGGCTCTGAGACAGAAAAACGGCTCACCTTACAACTCAATCCGACACGGTCCCAAGACTAAACGCAGACAACACACAGGACGGGACAAAGATCAGGCTCAACAAAACGGGGGCGACCGTGTGTGGTCCCTCGGTGCTGACTCGATTTATGACGTGACCGTGTTTGACTGAACCTTTGACATGAGTCCAACATGACGGCGTGACGCCGTTGGACGGGTCTCGTGGTGAGACGATTCATAAGTAAAGACCCATAAGTACGTTTGCTTTGACTCGATAGACACGAGGCAGAATTGGAATGGTGGACTGAAGTTTTCGAAAATAGAAATTTTCAAAAAGATTCATTTGTCGCTTTAATGGACGGCTTCCGAAGATAGAAATCTCCGCAAGTCGATCAGTTGAAAGAGGCCGTCTTAAGTTTATTTGCGAAAGACGGCTTGAGTTTGAGTCGGCTCGGAAAACAGTGCATTGCTTCCCAAGACGGCTTTTGAAATTCAAAATTGTATGTTTTGAAAATCGAGTTTGAAATGTTTGAAGAGGTCTCGGGGACGGTGCATGGTCCTCGGGATCTCGAAAGTGTCTCGAGAAAAGGGTGTGTGCTTTTCTCGGGTTTTGAAAGAGCCATTGTCGGCGCGAAACGGGTTAAAATCCGTGTCTAGACGCGGCGATTATAACGGCGTCAAAAGGTGATTTGAAATGGTTATACAAAACCGGGTTTAAAAATCGTCGTTACGACGGCCTAGAAAGGCGTGCTGAAATGGTTATACAAAACCGGGTTTGAAAATCGTTTTTACGACAGCCTAGAAAGGCGTGTTGAAATGGTTATACAAAACCGGGTTTGAAAATCGTCATTATGACGGCCTAGAAAGGCGTGTTGAAATGGTTATACAAAACCAGGTTCGAAAATCGTCATTACAACGGCCTAGAAAGGCGTGTTGAAATGGTTATACAAAACCGGGTTTGAAAAGAGTCATTACGACGGCCTAGAAAGGCGTGCAACGGTCGGCGAAAGACCAAGGTTTGAAATGGCCATTATAACGGCGCAAAAAGGTATTTTTGAAAGTTTGAAAATGACACGGAAGGACTTATGATCAAGTAGCACATAAGCACTCGCAGTTCATTATATTATGCATTATGCTGACACGGGTTTTGGCTTAAAAGGGTGGGTTACACACCAAGCAATCAAACCCCGATTTGCGAGAGGGATACCAAACCAAACAAAATGTGTAAGGAGGGTGCCCTAGCCTCGTGCTCGAAAGTGATGAAAGCTCTTTGACGAAACAAAAATGTGTAACGTTAATGGTATGCTTGACTCAATCGGTATTCGAAACGCGGGGATGAGAAAAACTCACATCGACGAGACGAGCCAATTGGTCGAAAAGGGTTAGGTTGTGGGCCCGGACAAGGAACCCAACCGTGACCGTAATATCAATTAATGCATTCCAACCAAGACCTCGTTCGAGTCTCACCATCTAGCGATCACAAAGACGTAAGTGTCCTAGTTTTCCCCAGCAGAGTCGCCAATCTGTGGACACGGCCCACCTGCGAGCCCACTTCGATCTGCGGACATGCAACGTTCTTTTGAAAGCCACGCTCGGCGGCGTAAAAATGCTTTCGACCGGATCGTTTTAGATCGGTCGGTTTCGTCTCGGTAAGGGTCTCGAAACGATTGGAGATGTTCGGAGTCGCCACCAAGCATTTGTGGGATGCCTGGAACCCGTTCGAATACCACTTTATACCTCGGTCAAATCGATGCACAAAGCAGCGTTTGACTAAAGATAAGGAAATCGTCCCTCTTTAGCATCCTATCTCTAGAATGACTCTCGTACGCCATGGATAAGGTCGTCCACTATCCAAAGTTTCTGAGTAAGAGGTGAAGGTACGCATTGGGAAGCCCTTTAATCAGACACCCAATCCCGCCCGCGTTAGCGGCCTCTACTGATCGATCTTGGTTGGTTGAATGCAAAAGTTGATAAAACGGTTTAAATGCATGAATGCGCATCCAATAATTTAAACCTAACATGTGAGAGCTTTCTAAGTCAGTTGATTTAATCCAAGTATCAAGTATAAGATGTCGAGTTGGATGAATGATTGATTTGCATGCAAGACGAAAATTAAACATCCATTTACCGTATTAGGTTTAGGGTGCATAACATGATCCATTTGTCTTAGTAAGGCATTTTGCAAATATGGTTTTGAATAATCAAATAGTCATTTGATCCGTCCTATACCCGGGCTAACCGGGGTCGGGATCGTCCTGGACTAAGGCTGGAAGGGAACAGGCCCTGTACCAGATGGCTATATGAGGCGCGAGCCAGCCGACGATACAAGGGGCCTCCCTCTGGTTTTGAAAATGAGAAATGGAGAGCCTGTTTAGGCGCGGGTTAGCCCACGGTTCATGTGCCGTGTTCTGATCTTTTAGAAAACGTTATAAAACGTATTGAAAATGGTATTTGGACCCGGTTTGATTTAAAGTGGGTCATTTAGACCGCATTTGTTGATTTGAAGAACTAGACTCGAATAATCATCATTATTTGGATAATATTCGGTGTCGGGTTCGATTTGACAAACTTGACATGAATAGTTTTGAAAATAATTATGGACTAATTGTTTTAAGTCCATTTGAATGTTATTAGTCGATACTCATCATCGTACCCGGGTTTAAATCCGGCATGGTATGTAGAACCAAGGATGACTTTGTGTTGGTGATTAATATGTTTGTTTGAAAATGTAAAGAAATGAAATAAAAGGCTTTAAAATACCTTCTAAATGTCATTAACCAAATATTATCACCGAAACACGGATTTAACCGTCATGGTATGAGGAACCAAGGGTGAAAAGTGCTTTATGGTTAAAACAAGTGAAATAAAATAAAAAGGGTTCGAAAATATTTGGAATGGTAAAAACTGATTACAAATATGAAAGTGGATTAAAGGGGAATGACGAGAACAAACACGGTTGATTTCAGGTCTGAACACCCCATTTAGGAGCGGGCAAGTTGGCGACCTAAGGGGCTTCTGCCTCAGACCAAAAATCAGTTTTGGCTCGTTTATCCCATGTTTTGGTTCATGTTATGCAAGTTTTAGCATGTTATAGTCATGAAACAAATGAAAACATAATAAAAGAGGATTTTTACACCCTCATACTTACATGTTTGGTTATGGCGAGTGACCGACGTAAGTGTAATAACTCGTTTGATCGGAAAAAACTCGGTTTAAAACCGGTTTGGTGAGTAAAAAGAGTGTTTTAAGCTTAGTGATGGTGTAGTGGTCGAAGTGGTCGGCCAAGTGATTTAATGCACGATGACAGTACCAAACAATGTGTAAGGCTTGTATTTACGATCGGTAGGTCGTAAATACGCGTCGGGTTGTGACTTAAGAAGTCGAGTCGAGAATTTTATGGAAGAAAAGAGGGGGCGGACACTCGCGTAAGTCTCTAATGGGTGGAATTTGAGGGGTATTTATAGGAGAATGAGTGGTTGTGTGATTTTTGAGCGACGTGGCCACCTGGGCTGCTCAAAGAGGCGCGAGCCACGTCGCGGGTCTTCGAGGTGAGTTGTCACTTTCACAACAAACGCAATCATGATTTGTTCTATCCTAGGTTTTGTAGTCACATGTTTGGTACTTGACCAACATGAATATGGGAAAACTTAAGGTAGAAGGTTTGAAATGTTTTGTTTTTGGTGGTTGACTCGGTTTGACTCGTTGTTGGAGTCGGGATTTGAATTTTTGAGTCGGTTTTTGGTCCGGTGTCGGTTTTGACTCTAGTTAGTGTCATTGCGACCCCGTCGTCGTGCATTAAACACTCTAGGTATTTTTGAAATGTTTTGAAATATTTTATTTTCGAAATCGTTTAAGTTTTCCGACGTAAAGTTGTACACAAACTGTCGATCAAACGCCGCGATTCCAAAACATGTTGTTGTCCGATAATCATCGGGTGTTTGTCGGAGTCTCAGCAGATACTGGGTATCTACACTATTATCCGAGCCTGTACAGTTTCTGAGTGACTTTGGTTTTTGTCCTAGGTCATGCCGTGAAAGGGGGTCAAAGGACATCTACTGGGTCATGGTGATCTGTATTGTGCAATAGGATAGATAGGGCAGACATGAATTGTCCACCCACGTTGGGTTTAAAAATCTCAAGGCCACTCGAGGAGTTATGACTACAAATGTGTGGCCACGCTCGGAAGTAATCTATGGGAAATTTTTCCGACCAGGTAGTTACACTCCCGATCGAGAAAACCACTCACGATATGTTCATGTGCAAGTGCGACTTGAAAGACACCTTGCATTGAGTGGGAGATTGTTGTTAAAACGGACAAGAGAATTGGTAACACACCCTTGTAGAGTACAAGTAGGATATTGTTGAGATAAGGAGTTATCCACAATTGTGTGTTCTAATCATCGCACAACTTGTCTCGGACAAGTGGGAGATTGTTGGAGTTTTTGTCCTCCACAATAGTGCATGATTATTATTAAATCTCATTAAGGAATTTGCATGGGATATTCATTGGCAATACTAGTCAACTGATCAGCGTATATCGGTAACTGTTGGCCAACTAGAGTTTGACGTTACTGTCGTGAGACGGCGGTGTTCAGCTGATCCCTTTCGGTCACACCTAAAGGAACGAACCCTAACACGAAAGCTAATTAATTGTATGAGATACAATTTAAGTTAGTCCCTTGATAAATAGACTAAAAAGTTAGTCGATTGATTAATTAATTTAGAGAGATATCGAGTTGTGAACTCGAAGCGCGGAAATTATTATTTAATTATGCGATAATTGAATAATAAATTATTTGAGACGGGAATTAATAATTAAGCACATAATTGTTAAGATTGGTACTAATTGACTAATGTGATTAGTATTGGTACGTAAAATATATGTGTAGCGGTACACATATATTTACGGAGTATTAGAAGAAATTAATTGGAAGCATTTAAACATGAAACGATGTTTAAATAAAATTTATACGTATTTGTGCGAAAAATATAAGAACCAAAATGGACCCGTAAATGGGTCATTTGGACCGTGTAAATGGTAGTGTGATTGTGTGTTGTTAGACACAATTATTACTAATTCATGCATTCAATTGGGTGCTCTTTCAATTAAAAGTTTTGTCTAATCTATGCTTATTTTTGTTGGGCATATTAAATAAGACAATTTCCACACTCCACTATTTTTCCTACTCTACCTGCCACTTCCTCCACATATACTCCAAATTGTTGTTCATTTTTGTACACTACTTCACTAGTGCATTTTGCATGTGAACAAAGTTGGTACATCTCTCTAAAATTAATATGAACATTATATTAAGCTTGTTAGTAATTAAAAATAATTATTACTAATATTGTTAGTAATATTTACATATTATCAAGGGTAATCTTACTTAATATCTAGTTAAAATTAGTAAGGTTGTTGGGTAAGTTCTTGGGTGCTTAAGAATGGAGGTGTTCTATTTTGGACACTTGAAGATGGAGAATCTTGCCATTTACTTTAAGTTCAAGAACAACCAAAATGAGTGATCTTGGTTGTGCCCAAATACTACCATTTCTCAATGTAAGGAAAATCGTTGTCCTCTTCTTTTATATTAATATGCTTTTATATTGCATGCATGTTACATAGATCACTAAATGAACATATTATGAGATAATTTGTTACTAATTAAAGAGTCTAATTAGGATCTATGATCTTTCATCAATAACATCACAATAATACTAAATGTGTTATTCTTATGCTACTCTCTTATAAGCCATATATTTTCATGCTACTGCACAATAATATCACAACAATAGTACAATAATATCAGAATAACATTATAATAATATCATCATGTTACTCTACTTTTACAATAATAGTACAATAATATCAGAATAACAGTACTCTTATGCTACTCTATTATAATCCAGATAATACTGAATTTTTTATGCTACTCTCTTATAAGCCATATATTTTCATGCTACTGCACAATAATATCACAATAACAGTACAATAATATCATCGTGTTACTCTACTGTTACAATAATAGTACATTAATATCACAATAACACTACTCTTATCCTACTCTAATACAAGCCAGACAATACAATAATATCAGAATAACAGCTGAGAAACAGATAAGGATCAATATACTCTATTGATTGAATAAGTATTGTCACTATAAGAATCAACAGCTGAGAAACAGATAAGAATCAATAACAGTATAATAAACAACAGCTGAGAAACAGATAAGAATCATTATTACCTGTTTCCATATTTACTGTGGAGTTGATTTCTTCGCTAGAATTGTTATTAATCTAGTTGTCCATCTTTTATACCTGAAAACAGTAAAATCAACTATTCAATTCAATTAAAATCAACGAATTTTACATTAATTTATTTTAATCAGAAAACATGCATGTGAATCAATGATTCAATATAATAAAAATCAACCTTTTCGTCATTAATTTCGAAAATACGTTTACCTGTAATTCCTTTGAAGCTTGATTTCGGTAATCGTATTAGGTTTTTGATCAGAAGATTTGTCTGCCTGCAATTCTCTGTGTTTTTTTAGGTTTTGATTTTGAAGAGAGATGTAGAGAGAGAAAGAAATATCGTGTGAATGAAATCTTCTGTTTAGTTTTTCAGCTGCTTTTGTATTTTGTTTATTTTCCTTTTCCTTTTTTTTTCTGACGTGTTAGTTTGATCTCAGCCCTTGGTTTCCTTTGATCTAGTGGCTGAGATTTTCCGAAGCGCAAAATCACCGTAAGAACCAAACTCACGAGATCCCGCCCTCTCTCTCTCTCTCTCTCTCTCTATATATATATATATATATATATATATATATATATATATATATATATATTTATGGGCGGGTTCAGGTACGAATTGAGTTACAGTGCAAACCGTACGAACTAGCTTCAACCCAGGTTGTTTTTTTTTTTTTTTTTTTTTTTTTTTTTTTTTTTTTCAGATACATGTTATTTCTTTACCAAATACACCTTTTATTCAGATACATTTTATAACATAGGTAGATACACTTTTTACACATTAAAATTCTAGATGCACTTTTACACTTTTTTAAGCACTAATTTTTTTGGGAGTTTTAAGACTAACTCCCGAGATACATTTTATACTATTTACAGATACACATATCAGTATTATCAGATACACATGTGAATACTCCCAGATACGCATATAAGTACTGCCAGATACACATGTCAATAATCCCAAATACGCATATCAGTACTGCCGGATACACATGTCAATACTTCCAGATACACAAATTGTATGTGTATCCAGTAGTATTCATATACGTATCTAGTAGTATTCATACACGTATCCACCCCCAAACACTACTTCCCACCACTACGCACCACCACCACCAACCACCACTACCACCTACTGCCACCACTACCACCCCACTGCCACCATCACCACTGCCACCACCATCACTACACCCCAGACGCGACACCAGCTGTCACCATCCGTCGTCGACAGTAACGCATACAAACTGAAAGTAGAAATGGTGGAATTACAAAAATGCGAAATAGAAAGAAAAGATATATCTCCTACAATTAACCACCAATAACTCGCGACCACGGCCACCACCTTTCCTCCTCACACCACCCAATTTCACAACCTAGACACCTTGAAAGGCTAGATCTGATCGCCAATAACACGCCGTTGATACCATCGACAACATTTGATACCACCAGCTGCATATTTCGACCACCACCACAAGCACGGCTTTCCTTCCCCCCATAAACACCGTAGATCTACTCAAATTTTTAAAAGATAATGACTCAATTCCTAGATCTACAGAAAAAAAGAGAGGACTTTTCTAAAAATTAACCACACAAATGAATATGTCAAAAAATTTCGAATCAAAAATTAGTTGCGGGGCTCCGGTGTCGGTGTCGGTGTCGGCGTCGGTGTGGGTTGCTTGCGGAGGTGAGAGTGGAATGAGTGAAATGCGTGGGTGACTGTGTTGATTGTAGAAGGACGCAAAGTAGTACGTGGTTGGTAATGACACGGCGGCGACGGAGGAGTCAGCCTGGTGCGCCGGCGAGGAAGATGCCGGAGCTCCAATGGTGATGAAGAGGTAGTGGTCAGTTGATAAGGATGAAGGATGTAGTGATTGGAGGTTGGATTTGGAATCACAGTAGGATCCTAGTCTTTTATTTGTTTGATTAAGGGATAAAGAGGAGTTCGTACGGTTCGCACCGTAATTTAGTTCGCACAGGATCCTGATTCTATATATATATATGTGTGTGTGTGTGTGTGTGTGTGTGTGTGTGTGTGTGTGTGTGTGTGTGTGTGTGTGTGTGTGTGTGTGTAAACGTGAGAGGAGTTCTAAGGAGTCCACTATTTTGGTTGAGTCTCTAAGTCCTAATCGCAACCGCTTATTTTTAGAGTGTAACTTTAGTACTTTATGAGTGTAACTTTAGTAAATGAGTGTAACTTTAATACTTTACGAGTGTAACTTTAATCATTTAAGACCATTTTTTATATAAAAATTTTGAATTTATGTTATACAATTTTATTTTGAATATAAAAATTTGAATTTATGTAATTTTAATGATTTTTGTAATTTCAACACTTTTGAATTTATGTAACTTTAATGATTTACGTTAATTCCACACTTTATGAGTGTAACTTTCATGCTAAACAAGTGTAACTTTAATATTTTAAGAGTGTAACTTTAGTATTTTAAACTCATTTTTTATGTAAAAATTTAAATTTATGTAATTTTTATTATAGGTTGAATTTATATAATTTTAACACTAAATTTATGTAACTGTAGTCATTTACGAGTGTAACTTTAGTCTGATACGGGTGTAACTTTAGTCCGATAAGAGTGTAAATTTAGTCCGATAAGAGTGTAACTTTAGTCCAATTGGGGTGTAACTTTAGGCCGACAGAAATGTAACTTTAGTACTGCACGAGTATAACTTTAGCCAGACAAACTTGTGCACAAACATGACCACCGTCCACCACCACCACCCTCCTTTCTCACCGACCACCACAGCTCGCACCTCACCACCTTCTGACCGTCAACCACAACAATTTCAACTGAAAAAAAAACATAGATCTTGCTACCACCACCCTCCTTTCTCGCCAGATCTACTCCCCACCACCACCAACACCTGACGCCACCATAAGACATTAAAAAAAAACGAGATCTCATAAAAAAAAACGAGACATCCTACTACCACGACAGCCCCACACGACTAACCCCACGGCCACCAACAAACTAGATCTGAAACGCCACCAACAACCATCACCCTTCATCCTCTCTTATTTCCCCTTCAAATGTTAGATCTGAAATCGAAAAAGAGAGAGAAAGGAGGGAGCAAGACTGACGAAGGCGTCGCCAGTTGGTCGGAGAGATAAACGGCGGCAGTGGTAGATGGTTTCAGCGAGGGAGGAGGAAGAGGAGAAAGAAAAAAAAGAGTGCGGCGGTGTGGCGTGCGTGCGGTGCATCTGGTAGGGCGGCGTCGGCGTCTGTAAGGGCGTAGTTGTAATACTCCGTATTTATAGTCTTGGGGGTACTCTATCGAGTAGCCCTTACTCTGTCGAGTAAGGGTAAGTGGCGAAGCAAAATAGTTTCTGACCTGTTGGGCACTCGATCGAGTAGCTTGGGCACTCGATCGAGTAGGGGGGTACTCGATCGAGTACCTTGGGTACTCGATCGAGTGTCCGGTTTTACGGGGGAGTTTTCTCGGGTTTTGTTAATTACGCGATTAGAGTATTTAAACATATTCGTAATTGTTTTAAATCACTTTTTACAAAACCTAAAACCTGTTTAAGAGAGAAAGCAACTAGTTCTTCTTCCCAATCGCGTTCTTGACAATTCCCGGAGTTCAGACGGTCGGTTCGTATCGTAGTTCGTGTCGTTGGATTCCTTGCGTCGAGGGTAAGCTTTTAATATAATTTCTATAGTGTTTTGTTAAGATTGATGAAACCCTAATTTAGAAATTGGGGGTTTTTATGAGTAGTAATTGAATGGTAGCATCTATGTGTTGTATGGTAGGAGGAGAATTCGTAGAGGAGCCGTTTTGATACAAATTTGTAGATACCATCTGCGTGTTGTGCTTTCCGGGTAGGATTTCCTACTCAAAGTATTAGTCCCATAACGGGATATTGGTGATGTCTTTGTAGTTAGTTATTTAATATGATGATTGTGATTGTGATTGTGATTGTGATTGGTTTCTATGGCTCTCGAGATGCGTTCTCGGATGAGTGGGGTCACTTGCGGGAGTGATCTCACGCCCTAGTTTCGCCCTTCGTGGAACCCGCCACGGAAGGGGATGTGCACATTAATGGACGGGGTTATCGCTCGTACGATGAGCGGGGCTTAGGTGGGAACGGCTGCGGTCCCCAGCTGGGGTAATGGGTCCGGTGGACGATCGAGTATTGAGGTGATGGGAGTTGGTGCCTGTGTGTGTGTGTGTGTGTGTGATTCATTTGTATGTTGTCTTATTATTGTTGTTTACATTGATTGTGTGATTAGTACCGACCCGGTGTTGTTTTGTAAAACTGCGGTGATCCATTCGGGGATGGTGAGCAGATATTGAGCGGTAAAGAGATGAGTCTTTGGGATAAGTTTGGGATGGCCACGACATGACGATAGAGTCTTCCGTTGTAGTTTAGCATTTATTTCTATTTCGATTGAGAAACAGTTAGTTTGGAATAATGTATTGTACTTTGAGTTTGGTTTCGAGGATTGTATCTATTCATTAAACTATTTACAATAAATGTTGTTTCTGTTTTGTCTATTTGATTATCATACCTCGGGCGGCGTAGAGATGGTGATGTCTTCATACCGAGTGGTCCGGTAAGGCACTCGGAGTATAGGGGTGTTACAAATGGTATCAGAGCGACGATCCTGAAACCTGTAACCAATGAACTTAATGAGCATAGGGAGTCAATTAAAATGAACCCGGGGTAGAAGTTGTAGGAGCTAGTGCAAAGGCTTGGGAGACGTCCTAAAGTCGCGGGGGTCGCCCTACAACTTTGAACCGGTCACATGGGGGAAATGTGTGTGTTGAGTCATGTGTGTGCTTAGTAACTTGCGTAACAATGTGATGAATGTGTTGATGGTTGGATGTACGAGTTGGAAGTTGATGAGATAAAAAGAAAAGTGATGTTATATATATATAGACATTGTTGATGAAATGATAGCATGATGGAATGTTTTATAACGTGGCAATTAATAGCATGATTGTGGTGATATAATGTGATTATTAAAGTAGCATGTTAGTATATGATGTAATATGCGGGTAGCTCTTACGTATTAGTGGTACTTGATCGAGTGAGGCTGACTCGATCGGGTAGGTTTTTGGCGATTTGGAGTCCGAATCGCGTTTTAGCACTCGATCGAGTAACTAGGGGTACTCGATCGAGTAGGGGGTCACTCGATCGAGTAGCCTAGATACTCGATCGAGTGGGTTAGAGATCAGAAGGTCTGTTTGGTTCTGGAGTTTGGGTACTCGATCGAGTACATGGGGGCACTCGATCGAGTAGCCCGTTACTCGATCGAGTGGGTTTGGATACTCGATCGAGTGGGTTCTGAGCAACGCGTTTTCGTGTTTTGAGGTCTAGTACGTGTGTTTATGTTTATCCCTTTCTTATATAGCTTCAAGATGCCGCCCAAGAGAAATGCTTTGTATGCGAGAGCTGAGCTTATGACTACGGACGACATCGTCAAGATGTTAGAGCACCAGGATGCTCTTACTAAGACCCTGAAGAGAGTGAATGAGGACAAGGATAAGAGTAAGGAGAAGGAGGTTGACCATGCTAAAGTCAGCCTCTATATTGCGAGGTTTAACCCGAAGGAGTACAAGGGAGTTGAGGAGCCTAACCTTCTTGATAGTTGGCTGAGGGAGATGGAGAACATACTAGATTTAGTTATTTGTCCGATGAGATGAGAGTGGATCAGCTGCATTCTATCCGAGGGAGGGCGGTGGCAAGTGGTGGGATTCGGTGAAGGTGAGTGCCAAGGAGATATATACCAACCAGGGGTTACCTGCTATACCTTGGGAGGAGTTTCGTAGGGATGTGAGGAAGGAGTTCGTGCGAACACGTGAGGAGTAAGTTGAGAGAGGAGTTCGACAAGTTTAAGATGATTTGAGATGTCGTGGTCGAGTACTATAGGCAGTTCAATGAGAAGTCTAGATATCTTTGAGGATATGGGTTTGAGTGAGGAGAACCGGCTTTGAGGTTTGAGAGAAGGCTAACCACGAAAATTATGGATAAGTTACCCGTGGGAGTCCTTGCGATGTGAAGGAAGCGTATGAGAGGGCGGGAGAGCCGAGAGACTAGTGGAGATGGCTCGGGAGAGGTCAGGTGGAGAGAAGAGGAAGTCTGAGAGCGAGGGTGGTGGCCAATCTAATTTCAAGAAAGGCAACCACAATCAATCTAAGGGATTTTCTTTCGGGTCCGGGTTTAGTCTTTGGAACTTCCTTTGGGCGAGGCCGTGGGAGTGTGAGCAATAGCTGGGGAGTGACTGCTTTGGTTGTGGTGGCGTAGGCCACAAGAGACATGAGTGCACGAGCGCACCGGGATCTTTTTCGAGACCGCACGAGCTTTGCGAGCAAATGCACCAATTTGGACGGCATGGCCAAACCGGGAGGTCGAGCTACCGAGTGGAGGCAACCGCAACGGCGGTAATTCTTATCGAAGACACCGACGAACAACAACAACAACAATCAAGGGTCGGGTGCTAAGCCGACCGCGTCGGCCCAAGATCTTGTCCGGGGAGGTGGGCGGAAGACCGATGGCAAGTTGTTCATGATGGACAAGAAGGCAAATTTGAGGAGGATGCGCACGTTATCACCGGTACATTCCTTGTTAATGGTATTCCTACGTTTGTCCTGTTTGATTCGGGGGCTTCTCAGTCGTTTGTGTCTTCGAGTCATGTAAAACAGTTGGGTTTGAAAGTATATGAGCCTGTTAGTGAGCGAGTTTTCATACCCTCGGGTGAGTCTGTATCGTGTGGGAGGTTGTTTAGAGATGTATCTTTGATAGTTGGGCAAGTTGATTTCCCTGTAGACTTGCTAGAGTTTCCTTTTAATGGTTTTGAGATGATAGTTGGGATGGATTGGTTAGGAAAGTATAAGGCTAAGATAGACTGTCATCAAAAGAAAGTGTCCCTAAGAGGTCCTAAGGGTGTTAGTGTGTCTTACCGTGGGTTTCTAGTCAAACCCAAAGTTAAGTTGATTGCATCTGTCACCTTGAAGTCGTATACGAGGAAGGGATGTCCTCGATTTTGTGCCATGTGAGAGATGACCGGATAGAGAGCCCGGCAGTTGATGAGATACCAGTGGTGGGAGAGTTTGCAGATGTTTTTCCAGAGGAGATTCCGGGGTTGCCACCGAAGAGGGAGATAGATTTCACCGTTGAGTTGAAGCCAGGGACGGGGCCAATCTCTAAGGCACCGTACCGTATGGGTCCTAAGGAGATGGAGGAACTTAGGAAGCAGTTGGATGATTTGATAGAGAAGGGATACATTAGACCAAGTGTATCGCCTTGGGGAGCACCGTCCTTTTCGTGAAGAAGAAAGATGGGAGTTTGAGGGCTGTGCATAGATTACCGGAGCCGAACCGTGTGACGATAAAGAACAAGTATCCTTTGCCAAGGATAGATGACCTGTTTGATCGTTGAGCGGTGCAACAGTCTTTTCTAAGATTGATTTGAGGTCGGGGTACCATCAGGTGAAGATTAGAGATGTGGACATACCGAAGACAGCTTTCACGTCGAGGTATGGCCATTATGAGTATGTGGTGATGCCATTTGGGTTGTCTAATGCGCCGGCAGTGTTTATGGATTTGATGAATAGGATCTTCAGACAGTTCTTGGACCAGTTCGTGGTGGTGTTTATCGATGATATCTTAGTCTACTCTAAGACTAAGGAGGAGCATGAGGAGCATCTGAGGATCGTGTTGCAGACTTTGAGGGATCATGAGTTGTATGCTAAGCTGTCCAAGTGTGAGTTCTGGTTGGAGAAAGTTGCTTTTCTGGGGCATGTAATCTCTAAAGATGGGGTAGCTGTGGATCCGGCGAAGATTGAGGCAGTGACAAAGTGGGAAGCACCGAAGAATGTTCTTTGAGGTGAGGAGTTTCTTGGGTTTAGCTGGATACTACAGGCGGTTCGTGAAAGATTTCTCCAAGATAGCTAGACCGATGACGGCGTTGATGAGGAAGGAGAACAGGTTTCGTTGGGATGAGAGTTGTGAGACGGCGTTCCAAACATTAAAGGAGCGTTTGACCACGGCTCTGTCCTAGCATTACTGAAGGGAGCGAGAATTTCGAGGTTTATACAGATGCCTCGAAGAATGGGTTGGGGTGTGTGTTGATGCAGAATGGTAAAGTGATTGCCTATGCTTCTAGGCAGTTGAAGCCTTATGAGGAGAATTACCCTACTCATGATTTGGAGTTGGGTGCAGTGGTGTTTGCTCTCAAGATTTGGAGACATTACCTTTATGGAGCAATCTTTAAGGTATTTTCTGATCACAAGAGTCTCAAGTACATCTTCACGCAGAAGGAGTTGAACATGAGACAGAGGAGGTGGATGGAGTTGATTGGTGATTATGACATGGAAATCATCTACCATGAAGGAAAAGCCAATGTTGTTGCTGATGCTTTGAGTAGGAAGAGTGTACATTCCTTGTGTACAGCTCTATCTTTGATGAGGCTGAGGGATGAGGTAGCGAGCTTTGGGATACATATGATGCAGAAAGGAGATGCCATGGGTGATATGACAGTACACATGGAGTTTTATGATGACATTCGGGATAAGAAGGCTTTGGATCCTAAGATAGTGGAGTGGAGAGCTGGAGTAGAGAAAGGGACAGTGTCCCGGTTTTCCATTCATACAGATGGTAGCTTGAGGGTTGATGGTAGGTGGTGTGTTCCTAATGACGAGGAGTTGAAAAAGACAATCATGACAGAAGCGCATTGCACACCATATTCAGTTCATCCGGGTGGAGACAAGCTTTACAAGGATTTGAAGAAAACGTTTTGGTGGCCTGGGATGAAGAAAGAGACAGCTGAGTTTGTGTCCCGTTGTTTAACATGCCAGAGAGTTAAAGGGGAACAGAGAAGACCACAAGGTAAGGTTCAGTCTTTAGAGGTGCCTGAGTGGAAGTGGGAATCCATTTCCATGGATTTCATTGTGGGTTTGCCTAAGAGTCAACAAGGTAACAATATGATTTGGGTGATAGTGGATCGTCTGACCAAGTCAGCTCACTTTGTTCCAATGAAAGATACATGGACTAAGGCACAATTGGCTATGGCCTATCGAAAGAACGTGCTTAAGTTACATGGAGTCCCTAAGGACATAGTGTCTGACGGAGATGCGAGGTTTATATCGAGGTTTTAGAAGGAGTTGCGGGAATCGTTAGGGACAAGTCCGAAGATGAGTCTGACTTTTCATCCTGCGACAGATGGGCGGATCGAGAGAACAATCAAGACCCTTGAGGATATGTTGCGAGCTTGTGTGATGGATTTTGGTGGTAGCTGGGAGCAGAGGTTGGACTTGATAGAGTTTTCTTACAACAACAGCTATCACACCAGTATAGGTATGGCACCGTTTGAGGCTTTGTATGGGAGGAGATGTAGGAGTCCAATTTGTTGGGACGATAGTCTTTGAGGCAAAGTGGTTTTAGGACCAGAGATGGTGCATGAGATGGTGGAACAGATTAAGATGATCAGGGAACGGATGAGAGCAGCCCAGGATCGACAAAAGAGTTATGCAGATCTACATCGTCGGGACATAGAGTTTCAAGCTGGAGACAAGGTTCTTCTGAAAGTGTCTCCTATGCGCGGGGTTATGAGATTTGGGAACAAAGGCAAGCTAAGTCAGAAGTTTATAGGGCCTTATGAGATCTTAGAGCGAGTTGGGGAAGTTGCTTATCGTCTGGCATTACCAGCTGCATTAGAGAGAGTGCATAATGTGTTTCATGTATCGCAGCTGCGGAAGTATGTGAGTGACCCGTCACATGTGTTGGAGGCAGAGAGCTTAGAGAGTGGATGCGTCTTTATCATATCCGGAGGTGCCTAAGCGGATCCTAGACCGAAAGGTTAGAAAGACCAGGAGTGGTGAGACGGTTTTGCTTAAGATCCTTTGGTCTAACCACGAGACCGAGGAAGCTACATGGGAGGCAGAGGATATCATGAAAGAGCGTTACCCCTTCCTTTTTGATCAGGTATGTGTGGTTACGGGGACGTAACCTTGTTTCTTTTAGGGGGGTAGGAGATGATCGCGAGCAGTTTCTAAGAGTTTTATACACCTTTTTGTATGTTGTGTCGGTAGGTTGTCGGGATGAGTTGGGTAAGTAGCGTGTTTTATATTGAGTTTTGTTTTAGAGTTTTGTTTTGGTTGTTGAGTCGGGAATGTTTTGGAGTACCTTTGTTTTAGTAGTGGTTTGAACTTCGGGGACGAAGTTCCTTTTAAGGAGGGAAGACTGTAATACTCCGTATTTATAGTCTTGGGGGTACTCTATCGAGTAGCCCTTACTCTGTCGAGTAAGGGTAAGTGGCGAAGCAAAATAGTTTCTGACCTGTTGGGCACTCGATCGAGTAGCTTGGGCACTCGATCGAGTAGGGGGGTACTCGATCGAGTACCTTGGGTACTCGATCGAGTGTCCGGTTTTACGGGGGAGTTTTCTCGGGTTTTGTTAATTACGCGATTAGGGTATTTAAACATATTCGTAATTGTTTTAAATCACTTTTTACAAAACCTAAAACCTGTTTAAGAGAGAAAGCAACCAGTTCTTCTTCCCAATCGCGTTCTTGACAATTCCCGGAGTTCAGACGGTCGGTTCGTATCGTAGTTCGTGTCGTTGGATTCCTTGCGTCGAGGGTAAGCTTTTAATATAATTTCTATAGTGTTTTGTTAAGATTGATGAAACCCTAATTTAGAAATTGGGGGTTTTTATGAGTAGTAATTGAATGGTAGCATCTATGTGTTGTATGGTAGGAGGAGAATTCGTAGAGGAGCCGTTTTGATACAGCTGTAGATACCATCTGCGTGTTGTGCTTTCCAGGTAGGATTTCCTACTCAGTATTAGTCCCATAACGGGATATTGGTGATGTGCTGTAGTTAGTTATTTAATATGATGATTGTGATTGTGATTGTGATTGTGATTGGTTTCTATGGCTCTCGAGATGCGTTCTCGGCTGAGTGGGGTCACTTGCGGGAGTGATCTCACGCCCTAGTTTCGCCCTTCGTGGAACCCGCCACGGAAGGGGATGTGCACATTAATGGACAGGGTTATCGCTCGTACGATGAGCGGGGCTTAGGTGGGAACGGCTGCGGTCCCCCACTGGCAGGGCTGGTCCAGTGGACAGTCAGTATTGAGGTGATGGGAGTTGGTGGCCTGTGTGTGTGTGTGTGTGACAGTTCAGCTGTATGTTGTCTTATTATTGTTGTTTACATTGATTGTGTGATTAGTACTGACCCCGGTGTTGTTTTGTAAACCTGCGGTGATCCATTCGGGGATGGTGAGCAGATATTGAGCAGGTAAAGAGATGAGTACTGGGATAGCTGGGATGGCCACGACATGACGATAGAGTCTTCCGCTGTAGTTTAGCATTTATTTCTATTTCAGTTGAGAACAATTAGTTTGGAATAATGTATTGTACTTTCAGTTTGGTTTCGAGGATTGTATCTATTCATTAAACTATTTACAATAAATGTTGTTTCTGTTTTGTCTATTTGATTATCATACCTCGGGCGACCGAGATGGTGATGTCTTCATACCTGAGTGGTCCTGGTAAGGCACTCGGAGTATGGGGGTGTTACAGTAGTGGCGGCATATGGAGGGTTGTGCGAAGATTTGGTGGTATGGTGTAGTGGCGGGGCAGCGTCGGTGTAGTACCCGCCCTGTTAGGGACCCGTTGACTGACGTATTGACCATGGGATAGCCTTAGCAAGGGAGACGGGAGAGATTAGTTGACCAATGTAACTCGTTATTCGACCTAGCTGGGGCCACTCGGCCGAGTAGTTAAGATACTCGACCGAGTGGAGCGTGCTCGGCCGAGTACGTCTATACTCGATCGAGTACCTCGTCGGTCAGTGCATTATTATAAAACGCGGAGTCTTAAACACAATTCATTTTCGACGGTTCATTTTCTCATTTTTAAACCTAATCTCTCTCTCTCCCAATCCTCTCATCTCACCCAACACATCTTGGATGGCCTTGAACACTAACCCAGAAAGGGGGACGGTCTATGCATGAAGTCATCAAGTTGGGTTATCACCGTCGTCGGCATCGGTCTGCGTCTCAAGGTGAGTTTGTGATTAATTGTCATCTTCCAGTAGATCTTGAATAGTTTAATGATAGGATATGGTTGCTACTTGTAGGATTCGATATGGAGTCTTACTTGTTTGATGGACGCACTTTCATGAAATAGTGAAAAGGTAGGGTTTTCCCTACTAAGTTGCCTGATTAATTGAATATAGACGATGATGCTTGATTTATTGGCGTGATTGATATGATTATAGAGATTGTGATATATTGGATGATTTGGCTTGGTTGTTTGTTTGGTTTGTCTGTGGTTCTCGAGGTGTGTCCTCGGCTGAGTGGAGTTATCACCAAGAATGGCTTCACGCCCTTGATTCGCCCCTTGTGATTCACGTCACAAGGGGGATGTGCACATTAATGGACATGGGGTATGCGCTCGTTGCGATGAGCGGGGCTTAGGTGGGCATGGCTGCGGTCCCCAACTCGCGATGAGGGTTACCTATTGCGATGGGTAATCTGGCAGGACTACACATTTCAGTGTGTAGTCAGTTATTGATTTCCAATGGAGTGGGAGATGGGTGTTGTAATGGAATTGGTTGCATTGTCTGTTTTGTGAAATTTTTTATCTTGTTTATACAGTTGGCTGACCTCGTTCTATGTTTTCAAAACTGTGGTGATCCATTCGGGGATGGTGAGCAGTTGGTTAAGCAGGTGTTGGTTGATATGTCGCTTGCGGGATGTGGAGGAGTTCGAGTCATCATGTTGTCTAGCTAGTTGCCGCTGTCACTTATGCTTAGTAGTTCCTTCGGTTGTTTAGAGTTGTAATCCTTTGTTACGTTGGTATAACCTGTAAGAAACACTTAATAAAATGTTTTGTTATTGTTTATTTGATATACTTACCTCGGGCAACCGAGATGTTAACGCCCTTACTTATCGGGGAAGGTCTTGTTAAGGCTCCTTGGTAAGTGGGGATGTTACAGTCGGCTTGGTGGAGTTTAGAGAGTGATGGGAAGAAGAGAGAGAAGTAAGAGATTTGTGTTGTGAGGGAGTGAAATGAGAGGGATGTGAGAGATTAGGGTTTTGTATTATTTATATCACAACCCTTTATTCTGCTCTAATCTTAGCCATCCATTATATAGATCTAAGGGCTTGGATGAGGACTCAAGGACTCACCTAAATAAGGTGGACTTATAGGATCTCATTTATGTAAACGCGATCACTAAAAGATTTAATTTAACAATAAATTTGTGTAAACCCGCCTGACAAAAATATTTGTGTTGTATATTAAATTGTAAAACTACTTTATAAATAAGAAGCTTTATAATGATTATAAGAAATAGGTTCACCTACTACGGTAGTTAAGCTCCATTAAACATTGACGGATTAGGAGAGGATTCACCGCCTTATAAGAACTTTTTTTAGTGTTCTAAACTAAAACAATTATTACTATATCGAGGTTCGTTCAGCTTATTTATTCCAAGTGGGTCTATGTAGGATTGAAATTCTTTTTTGTTAAGGTATGAGGCAAAGCTAACGGCTTTATTGTTTATTTTTTCCTTTTTTCAGTGGCACTAATATTATTGTATTAGGAATATAATTTATGGTAAAGTAGCGGTTTTACAACCAAACTTCAAAAAATGGACACGCTCTTATGTAGACGTATTTAGAGTAAAGAGTTTGCTAAAAAGCTTTAAAAGCAAAACAATCCAATTTATAAACGAAGGAGTAAACCGAGGAGATACTCCTGCTGTTGCAAATTTGTTTTAGGATCAAACCTTCATGAATTTGTGAAGTGAAATTTATTGCGCTCTGATAGGCACCGAGTTAAGCCTATAGACATGTAAATCTACCTCATAATTCTAAACATTATAAATCTGGCTTAACCCTATCTTTATTAATATAATTATTTTCTCCAATTTATGAATTGTTTTATCGTGTCCAACGGAAGTCTTTTAGTAAGAACAACTCATATGAGGTTAAGTAAATTCACATATTTACGTATTTGAAACATAGAACAAAGGCGATGGTGGTTGAGCTTGTTATGCTCTACTCCTTCATGAATACCTTATCTAAACAACACTCAAATTTAGGTCTCGTTAATTTGGAAAATTAGAATGACCTCGTGGTGCAGAATTTTAACAAAGGAGTTTAAAAACAAGATGAAATGCACGATGTAATACCCGGCCTTTGTGGGACTTGTACTTAGACCTTGGGACACGTGAGAGGAGGTTTAGACCGATAAGAGAGCACTCGGAAAGGAAAGATAGCCTTACACTAGACCCGAGCCTAGACCGATTGGTGTTGCAGCGGATCGAGTGGGTCTACTCGGTCGAGTGAACGGTACACTCGGCCGAGTGAGTCCACTCGACCGAGTGGACTCGGCACTCGGTCGAGTGCCGCTGCTTTCAGAACACGGGATTTAATCCCTTTCACCCCTAACCCTAAAATCATTTCCATCTTCCTCTTTATCTCTCCAAACTCCCTCCCATCTCCCTAAAACCCTCATAAACTCCTTCTACTTAGGATTCAAGCTCGGATTAGAGGATCTACCGCCTTCCTCTTCATCTCCTTCACTTAGTAGGTAAAAATCTCTCCCTTTCTAGTCTTGAAACTATAGCTTTTGGGGGAATTCGTCATGGGTAATTAATTAGCAATTAATAAGTGTATTTGGGGGTAACTAAGGGGTAATAATAAGGGGCTTTGTAATATATATTAGTATAGGATGTATTGTGATAGTTATTATATAATTTATGTAAGATGAGACGGTTTTGTGAGATGGATGCTTGGTGATTTCGCATAGCTTATGGATTATGCAAAAGGTAGGTTAATCCTACTCGGTTTCAATGATGTAAAGTCATTTTTGTTGATGTTGTAGTTAGTCTCGCATAATTAGGGCATTTGCATTAGAACATGCTTAGTGGTAATCACATCATTAAGAGGACGATTATGTTATGTTGGTTGTGGTTCATGCCTTGGTTAATATCACATATGATGGAAGAATTGTTGTTGTTGTTGTTGTTGTTGTTGTTTTGGAGACGTAAGACGGTTTGGAGACCATCTTATGCTTTAGTCGCCTCTTGGAGCTTCCCACTCCAAGAGGGATGTGCACATTAATGGCTTGAGTTGGAGGGACTCGTGTGGTGGAGACGCGACGTTTGGCAGGGGATCCGGTTGACTTCTGGACCCGGTATGTCTGGGCGTGTCCCGGTACCTATTTGTGGTTATTGGTATGTCTGGGCGTGTCCTGGTAGCAGTGTGGTTGTCGGTATGCCTGGGCTTATCCCGGTACTGTGGTGGCGGCCTTTTAGTATTATGTCATTCACATTGGTAGTCATATTGCATGTTCACACCCTACTTGCGTTGTCTTTTATTGTCCATTGAAACTGACGTTTATGTGTCGGTGTTTTGTCACCTGTCCGTTTTGGGGTGGCCTGTGTTGATCCATATGATGTCCTTTGGTCATATGGGGAGCAGATTATGTACAGGTTTGTTTGTTGACGTGATCGGGATTCGGGCCGCGCTACGGACTTTGGAGTCGAGTACATATTCACTAGGTAGACGGCAAAGTCATAGACGAGTTGTATTTCATTTATTAGTTTACGTTTGTAATAACTAAACTTGTTCTTAACAACTTAAGTGTTTGATGACAAGTGTTTAGGTTGAGCAATAAGACTTTTGAACCATGGATGCATAGAAGAATTATCAAAACATATTTTGACTAATCATTACCTCTAGTCATATTTCTTCACAAGAAATCATACACAGGTATGTTAGGAATTTTAAGATGCTAATCTTAGATGACATAGGACAACTCCTATGGAGTTCTATGGAATAGAACGATTCCTATGGAGCTAGTCCACAATCTATGATATGGTTCATTTTTAGAAAGATATCCTTTGTCGTTAGCAATAGTGGTTTAGGAGAGACTCGTGTTACAATCGAATGATATCGCATATGAGTAGGAGTAATAAAATAGAACAACATTAAAAAACAACGAAATAGTGGGAAAAAACAACATTCATCATAATAAATAAAACTTTTAAGTATGTTTTAGCATTTATATAATGACCTTCACCCAATTATACAAATGATTCCGAGACCCAAAATTCATATTAAATCTTGGATGTGAGCCAACTGACGCTCTACACCTCTTGCTAATATAATCTTGGTAGGTTAACCCTTTTAACCGACTCTACAATTAGAACTCTCGGTCGATGAATTTACGTTAAGTTCATCTTTTACCCGAACATATTGGGACAACGGTCCCTCTAATACTTTCGTTAAGATCAACCAAATTTCGAAATGTAATAACATTTTATTATCCCACTTACCCAACGTCAATAGAGAGCACCCCGAAAAAAACGTATTGTACCCCTTATGAAATTGAGATTCATGGGTTCCTACTATTTGGTAAGGCTATGTCTCAATCTTAATAACGTGAGAGGTCGAGTCAATTTATTATCTATCAAATTTAAGTGAACTAAATTTTCGAACTAACGATAATTATAATTAACACAGTCGAATACTCGATATGTTATGCATGTGTTGTTTATGGCGATTTGGCAACGCATGCAACATATAAAGAAAAATGCATAAGCAATAAATAAATGTCCTAGTATGGCCTTCCTAAAATAGAAAATCAAATAATCTATTACAAATTTGGAAACCAACTCCATTGGTCCCTTGAACATCAAGTGGTACGCTTCCCAAGGACTCCGTCTTGATCGGAACGCCTTTCCGATTTGCACCGTCTTGAAGGAACTCCGAAATTACAAATAATAATAAAATACATAGCTATTCCTATTATACATTTATAATACGAAAAACTAGTAAAAAGTGATATGAGATCACAATAAATTACGGCCTTACGGGTAATACCGATTAAAACTAAGGCCATACTAAGATAAAATTACATAAGATAAAATTACATAAATAAAATTATGACATTCATCAATAAAAAATGCAGCATTATTATATGTGATTAACATTCCAAATTAATGTGCCAAACCGCCCTACTTAAACCTTATATCGTATATAATTCGGTTCTACGGAAATGCGTGATAGTAACTTATTAAAATCACAAATCAATACTTAAATCAAATTTAATCCCAAGTTAATTACCTTAACTCTCTCAGGACTTAAAAATTAGTCTTTACTCAATTTTTGACAATAATTCAACTTGGTTTTGTATTATTGCATATTAAACTTCTTTTAACCATAACAATTATGATATAATTCCCAATAAATCATAAAAATTTGGAAAAATTCGAAATCACATTTTTGTAAATACTGGAATATTAGCAAGATTCCAAAACCAATAAAAGTTGCCCATAAAATATTTATAATTTATTTCATTAATAAATTGTATAAAACGTAATGTTTACCATTTAATTCCAAATTAAACATAAGAATTATGGAAAAAATCAAAATCAAAATTTTGAATATTCTTAAATAATTTCCAAAACCTGGAAATGGCAAAAATTCAACCAAAAATTTCGAATTTATTTTTATGACTAATAAAGTTGCCCTTTTATCGATTTTATCCCATAAAAATCAATAATCATACCAAATCAATCAAAATTAATCATACAACTTTAGATCTGATTTTCATATCATGTATACAACATTAGGGAAAAATTTCATGCCATAAAATTCATTTTAGCTATTTTTGCTAAAAATAGTCACTATTTATATCATTTTAACCATTAAAATTATAAATCATGCATAATAAATCACATTTATCTCAAATTTTACATAAAATCTGTAAAATGTACATGTGACATCATATTAAAATTTTGTGGCCTATTTCGAAGTTTAACTATTTTTAGTCATTTAACTTCCATTTATACCATTTTTATCACATAAAAATTATAAAACATGCAATATTAATCACATTAATACAAAATTTTACATACAATACATAAAATATGCATGTGAGGTCATACTAAAAAAATCACGACTATTAATGAAATTTAACTATTTTTAGTAAATAAAAGTTTATTTTACTCATAAAAATGTAATTATTTCACTAAAAATTATTAAAATAAGCAATAATCATCCATAAATCATCAATATGATCTCAAAATATTTTATAACCAGAATGTATAACATGAAAAAAATTTCGTGGCTTTATCCTTATAAATCACAAAATAACTAGTTTTAATTAAGTTACATTTAACAAGGAAAACCAAACCGATTATGCATGCAACACCAAAGCTCTTGATGCCAATTGTTAGGTTTATATACCCATATTAGACTCATCTAATCATTTTATAAATTACTTGTAGTTTATATTTGTGTGGATCTAGTTACATGCATAACAAAAGAACAAAATACAAGGAGAAAATCATTTTTTCTTACATACAATATGGTTCAAAATTATGGGCACAAGTAAGGTTCTACCTTCACTTGTTCTTGAGCTCAATACATTTGGAATGATCCTCCAAGATCTTCAAGTCTCAAGTATAGAGACACTCCTTTTAGTTGCACCCAAGACTAACCCAAACACTAATACAATTACTAACTAGATAATATGTATTAGCAACCTTAAATATTAATTCTAATATTATTATTATTATTACTACTCTAGTAATATGATTGCAATCTTAGAATTATTTTGAACAAGTTTTGCATAAAACCATTTTTATGAGAAAAATAAGAAGAATAAGAGAGATAAGCATAAGATTATTCTTATGAGAAAAGAGAACATCACATGTCCATAAGAGAGAGGGAGGGCCGATTTTCTACCGAAGGCAAGGGTGACTGGTTTGCTTTTCTTTTTGTTTTATCAAAACAATAGGTTAGCTTTTTAGGTGTGTAAGAGTAATCATAGTGTTTTAAGCATCTTATGTGAAGATAAGACAAAACTCTAAACACCCATAAACACCCATAAAAAAATGGTCCACCCTACATAAAATGGACTCCATTTTATCTTTGTATTATTGTCATTTGTAATTTAGTATGACATGTGACAAGTAACATGTCATTAGAAATTAAATGCATATTTAACTAACTAAATATCATTTTTAAATCAAATAAATTATATTCAACAAATTAACAAGTAATTCACAATTATAAGTGTATAAAATGGGTCACATTAAGTCTAGTAAATATAATCTACAATATTTTATAATTATAATTAACTAATTATTCTTATCTCAAATGTTTCACAAACATTAATCAATTTTAGTAATATAATATATTATTTACTAAAATAAATCTTATTTAATTCTTTTACAATAAGATATAAAATTCTCACTTATAAATAAAATTGTTCAATATAAGGATTTAATTAATTCGTATCAATATACGATTAATTAACTTAACGGTTTGGGAATCGTTCTATAGGTGTGACCTTAAGGGATCAACTGATTACCACCGTCAAATGACAGTAATGTCAAACTCTAGTTAGTCAATCATTACCGATTAATGTTGATCAGTTGACTATATAATTGAATCATCCCTTACGTATTCTTATTATGAGATTTAATAATGTGATCGCACTATTGTTGAGGACAATTACTCCAACAGCTATTATGGTGGTAGTTGATCGTTTCTCCAAAATGGCGTATTTTGTGGCTTGTAACAAGACGGATGATGCAAGCAATGTGGCTGATTTGTATTATAAGGAGATCGTTCGTCTACATGGAGTACCAAAGACGATAGTTTCTGATCGTGATTCAAAATTTTGAGTTACTTTTGGAACACATTATGGAGGAAGGTTGGAACAAAGCTCTTGTTTAGTACTTCACACCATCCCCAAACCGATGGGCAAACCGAAGTTACTAATCATATTCTTGGAACTGTTTTGCTAGGCTTGGTAAGCAAGACTCAAAAGGATGGGATTTAAAATTAGCACATGCCGAGTTTGCTTACAATCGTTCTCCCACGTTTGCTACGACTCATTCTCCATTTGAAGTTGTTTATGGTTTGAATCCTTACTTACCATTAGACTTGATACCGTTACCTAAAGATGAATTGGTGCATAAGGATGCGGAGTCAAATTTGAAGTCTATGATCAAGCTACATGAACAGGTAAGGGAACCGATCAAGACCATTAGGCTTACAAGAGGAAGCTAAACAAGCATAGGAAGCCAAGACTTTTCAATCCAAGAGATCTAGTATGGTTGCATTTGAGGAAAGAAAGGTTCCCTAGCAAAAGGAAGAACAAATTAATGCCGAGGGCAAAGGGACCTTACAAAGTGATCGAGAAAGTGAATGATAATGCATATAAGATTGAACTTCCAGGAGATTATGGAGTACATGCTACATTTAATGTCGAGGATTTATCTCCATACCTTGATGATGACGAGATTTTTGAATTGAGGACAATTCCTTTCAAAGGGGGAGGGGATGATACGATATTGGTTGATGAAGAAGTTAACTTAGACTTGGAGCAGCTAAATGAAACAGTCCCTAAGACTGTTCACTTACATCAGTTACTTGGTGATGCGTGTCCTAAATATGATGTTTTACACCTTATTATACACGCATTTCTGAGCCTTATTTAGTAGTTTTCTCTACTATTGTCTACTTTTGTGTTTTCTTGTAATATTGCAGAAACGCGAAGAATCCAGCGGAAAATGAGCCGAATCCGTTCCCGATTGTTTAGCATAGGATTTGACATGAATTATTGACTCGAGGAATGAGCTTGGTGCGCGTTTCAAGGCCTGAAGATAGCAAAAGCATGGGTGCGTACGAATTTAACAAGCAAAGAAGCACTTCACGATATTGCAGCCTGCTTCAGATGGCAATATCTCGATTTCTAGAGCGTATAATCGAGTGATTCCAATTGGAGGTGAAAGCTTATCCTCTTAGCTTTCCAACGCCGCGTACAACGCCTGATTTGACCAAGTAACGAAGAAATGGCAGCTGTTTTAAGATCGGTGCGCGCTGCAGGAATTGTCGGAATGCACTACTGTACAACACTCTTGGTCGATCGACTGGTCCAAGTGGTCGATCGACCACCCCATGAGCTGATGCGCAAATTAAAAGATGTGGATTAAGCCCTTTTTAATTAGGTTTTAGGTTTAGGTTACGTTATTTTCCTATATAACGTATCTCTTCCTATTTCTTTAGGCATATACTAATAGCTTAGTTTAATCTAGTTTTCATACTACGTTACTTTAGGTTTCATTCACATTCAATTCATATTTTAGTTATCAATAAAGTTCTTATTACGGATCTATTCATTCCTCTTTTATTTTCGGTAATTCTTGTTCCTTTACTTCAGTTTATTTACTTTGTTTATAGTTTAGAAATTGCTAGTTTAGATCCCTTGAACCCTAGATTAGTTTATGCGTTATTATTGCTATAATTATTCGATCATGTCTTTCTTTATAGTTTTTTACGAATTTCATTGTTGTTATTATCGTTATTATGTCTAGCTAAATCACCATTGCTAGGATGTAGGCGAACTTAGCGTAGATGGCACTAGGATAGGCTACCCTCGGATTAGGGCTTGGTCGACCGACTGGCTTATCTAGTCGGTCGACTGAGTCGGTTGGTCGATCGACTGGGGTAGCTGGTCGATCGACCACCTTCATGTCTGATTTGCTTCATTTGAATCGTTAAGTACAATATCTATCAATGAGACCTAGCGGAGAATTGTTAGATGCTTAGTTTTGACCAACCCGTAGATCGAAAGATAGGGAAGGACTTAGATTAACGAATTAAGACGGCTAAATTGCTAGATCAAAAGATAATGTAATTTAGGCATTAGGATCACTAGTCAAGAACGAAAGTTAGTATTAGTGACACCTAGGGACTAATAGCATAGACCGAGAGGGGCTATTAGTTGTCTTGGACCGAGAGGACTTGTCATACCCATCACCCACGACTGTATTTCGAGACTTACCTAGACTTATGTGCCATCGTAGCTGTAGTGACCCGACCATCCTAGCTCCTTTTTATTATTTGTTCACATCATTTATTTTCATTGCTTATTTTTTATTGTCTTTTTATTTTACTTGCATTTAGTTCAACTATTAATCATATCAAAATCCCCCTCATTGTTACCCTTAGACTAAAATAGAAAGCAACTATTATCTCCCCACCTCCTTGTGGATCGACCCTTACTACCGCTTGCTAGTAGTAGTTTGGAATTATAAATATTATTTTTGGTGCACACAACGACAGGCATCAAATTTTGGCGCCGTTGCCGAGGAGGCAGCGCTAGTTTTAGTTGTTTTTATTTTAGTCTGTCTTTAGCCTCAAGGGATTTATTCCTTGAGGCAGTTCTCATCTTTTTCCTTTAGTTTTGTTTTTATAGGTCTTTCAGGTCCTATCTAAGCAGGATTTTGGAAGGAGAACATCAAAGGAAAGGCTTGAGTACCTTTGATTCTTCCACCAAGATGTTTAACGTCTCCAGAATTATAGCACAATTTGAAGCTCAGAATGCAAAATCTGACAATCTGGAAAGTCGACAGTCGCGGAAAGCAAGTGTAGAGATGAGTACTGTTGCGGCACTTGAGGCTTCTGTTAATGCTCAATCTGAAAAGCTTGAGGTGGCACAATTGAAGCAATAAAATTCAGAGCAGAATGTTTCGGTTCATGGAACCAATGAGATTGCGGAATTGAGAACGGTAGTCCAAGCTCTTATGGCTCATATGGTGAAAATTGAAAGCCAAATAGCTATCTTCGCAGCTAATCAAGTTGCTAACTCACCAAGTAAATTTGAGGTGCCTATCGAGACCATTAATGCCATTAATCTCCGAAGTGGCCTTTCTTATGATGGACCCGTGAAGCAAGGAGAGGATTCGGGAAATATGGAGAAGCTTATTAAAGTTTCTGATGCGGAAAAAGATCACGTTCCCAGTACTCATGGTCGACCGACCATATCCCATGGCCGATCGACCAACCTACCTGATGATGCTGCACACTTTGACAGTCAGGAGCTTTCTGATCCCAGCTCCAATGGTCGACCGACCAACACAACTGGTCGACCGACCAGTATGCCTGCACAGAATGAAAATCCGTCACTTGATTTGCATGACACCACAGCTAATGATAATGTGACGAGGGTTTTGAATATGCGCAAGTTCGATGTTGTTGATTTGCGTGATACTTCGGCCCGAATTATTGACGGGTCGTTCATTTCAAGAGCTATGAAGTCACTTCCGAGAGTTGATAAGGACAAGGTCCTTAATTCAAATGATGTTTCAAAGAAGGAAGTAGAGGAGCGAGCCGAGTTGTCAATAAAGCTTCTATTTCCTGAGCGGCTCCAGAAATCAGAAGATGAGGTACATTATGTGAATATTGATGATGTCCCACCTTTTATTCCTACCCTTATTACTGCTCTAACATCTCCGCCCCAGATTGGGAGCAAGATGGAGGAAGATTTTGCTTTTTTGACTATTTCAGGAGCTGGTTTGGGGAAGAAAGAGCCACCTGATTTTCCAGCTTTGAAGAAGTCAGAGCGAGGCATGAAGTATGATCTGGAGTTCGATGAGCCGGATGATACTAGAGCATGGAGGGCTAGAGCTGCTGACGATCCATTGAGATTCCTAGATGACGGAGATGGGTGGTCTCCATCTGTTGAGATTAGTATTGCTGAGGCGACTGCATCTAGCCAAAGGCCATGGTCGGAGTTATCCCGCAGTTTCCGCGGATAAACACTTTCACATTTTATTGCTTGAGTTTTAAGACAATTCTTTTTATTGCATTTTTTTAGACTATTTCCCGCTTTAAGTTTGCGAGACTACGTATTTTATTTGTTTTGCTTAGGATTATTAAGACTATAGACTGTTTTTATTGGGTTTGCGCGAACTTGGGCGCGTATATATTGTGCATTTGCAGGTTTGTAGACCCTGATAACTCAATCTATTGAGTTAATTTCGAAGAAAACAAAGCTACTGCATCAGGTGCAATGGTCGGTCGACCAGCCCCATCAGTCGACCGGGTTGCAGATTTCCAGAAGCACTGTTCACCTGTTGTTTGGTCGGTCGACCAGCCCCTTCAGTCGGTCGACCACCAACGCTGCTATACTTGACTCTGGTTTTCTTCTACTTTAAATTCCATGCACATTTTTCCCGCCCAAGTTCTTTTATTTTCGAATGATGTTTGCTTTTCTGTCTTTCAGGTATCTTATGGTAGCACTGCTGGCTACCGAAACCTCCTAGCTCGCGCTGGTTTGGGGAGGTTTCCGTTTGCGCTTAAATCTTGTGAGTTCCCGACATCTTTTTCTCTTATGTCTTATTTAGTTGTAGTTCTTTAAATGCAAATTCCCATTTCCTTTTTCGCTTCTTATACATGATTTTTCACAATGGGGACATTGTGTGATTTGGTTTGGGGAAGGGTTTTGCATTTCATAGCATTCATTTGTTTTTGCATTCACGTTTAATTATTCTGTTTGCATTGTTATTTAATTTCTCCATATATACAAAAATGCAAAAAAAATTGAAAAATTTCAAAAAAAAAAAACAAAAATATCACATTTATTTTAGCTTATAGGTTGAGTCGGAACGGTAGTATTTCAATGATGACATTGCATTTGCATCTGTTTACGCCTAAGCCTTGCTAATTGACATGTTATTAGTAGAATCATATATGCATAGTCTACGAGTTTTTGTTAAATATCTTGCTGAATCTTTAGACTTGACCTGAATTTTGGCAACCTACTTATAATTTCTAAGGATTAGAGCTCATATAACTGGTGTCATTTGTGACCAGCTTCATGTAGGATTGTGAGTAGTTACTCCTTGCATATCATGTATCATTAATTTGCACATTTATGAAATTCAATTGCTTTCTGCCTACATACATTCGGGTTAGTGGTTGGTGTCACATGCATGGAGATGCTTACAATTTCCCCTTTATTTCATTTTACCCATTGAACTCCACATTAGCCAAATTTGCCTGTTGACCCTTAGCTACATCCAAATTTAGCCTGCCTTGTCAAGCTAGTATAATGTATGCTTTTGCAGTATATGATTTATTGTGCCAAGTTTGGTCTGTATTGCTTTATTTGGAGATGGTAGAAAATAAAGAAGGAGGATGAAAAGAAAAGAATTGGAAAATGAAAAAAATGTGAGAAAAAGAAAAAAAAAGAAGTTGAGAAAATTCGAAAAAAGAGAGAAAAAAGGAACCGAAAAAAGAAGATGAATGAAAAAAGATTATTACTCAAAAAGATGTTGTTTGTAGTCGGTTTCTGCTCCTATATTTTACTTATATCATTTGAGGAGTATTTTTAGTTCGGTTTGGTGAGTTTTATGCCAAATGAAGGGCATTGTGCTTGATTCATAATTGAGTTGGAAATGGATGTTGTCCCATATGGTTTTGTTTAGGTACTAGCTTGATCACCTATACCTCACATTCCCATAAATGTTTTGCCTTTTCTCACCCATTGCCTCACTTTACCATATTTTTGTAAGCCCTCGGCTGTGACAGGACTTTGTTTGGTTGGAATGTATGTACGGTAGTTAGAATTGTCTATCATATTAGTTGCATGCATGATTATGTGGGTCGTAGTCTAGGTGAGCGGCTATTTCTCTTCCTCTCTTACATATATATGCTTACCCTTTGCTTCATGAGAGAAGAGTGACCCGTGAGAGTCCGATTTTACAGGTCTTGCAAGGTCGACGGTTCGGCTTTATTTTTAACGACTACATAACTCATTTGCATGATTCATATTGCTAATTGATTGTTGATTTTTAGCATTAAATTGGTTTAGGCTTTATAGTTGCATTTCTCTCTGAGATTGAACGCGTTCCATTAAGTTTTAAGATCGAGTCTAGTTCTTGCTTGGGGACAAGTAAGGGTTTGGTTTGGGGAAGTTTGATGCATGTCCTAAATATGATGTTTTACACCTTATTATACACGCATTTCTGAGCCTTATTTAGTAGTTTTCTCTACTATTTTCCCTATTTCCGTCTACTTTTGTGTTTTCTTGTAATATTGCAGAAACGCGAAGAATCCAGCAAAAAATGAGCCAAATCCGTTCCCTAGTGTTTAGCATAGGATTTGACATGAATTATTGACTTGAGGAATGAGGTTGATGCGCGTTTCAAGGCCTGAAGATAGCAAAAGCATGGGTGCGTACGAATTTAACAAGCAAAGAAGCACTTCACGATATTTCAGCCTGCTTCAGATGGCAATATCTCGAGTTCTAGAGCTGATAATCAAGTGATTACAATTGGAGGTGAAAGCTTATCCTCTTAGCTTTCCAACGCCGCGTAGAACGCCTGATTTGACCAAGTAACGAAGAAATGGCAGCTGTTTTAAGATCGGTGCGCGCTGCAGGAATTGTCGGAATGCACTTCTGTACAGCACTCTTGGTCGATCGACTGGTCCAAGTGGTCGATCGACCACCCCACGAGCTGATGCGCAAATTAAAAATGTGGATTAAGCCCAGTGTAATTAGGTTACGTTATTTTCCTATATAACGTAACTCTTCCTATTTCTTTAGGCATATACTAATAGCTTAGTTTAATCTAGTTTTCATACTACGTTACTTTAGGTTTCATTCACATTCAATTCATATTTTAGTTATCAATAAAGTTCTTATTACGGATCTATTCATTCCTCTTTTATTTTCGGTAATTCTTGTTCCTTTACTTCAGTTTATTTACTTTGTTTATAGTTTAGAAATTGCTAGTTTAGATCCCTTGAACCCTAGATTAATTTATGCGTTATTATTGCTATAATTATTCGATCATGTCTTTCTTTATAGTTTTTTACGAATTTCATTGTTGTTATTATCGTTATTATGTCTAGCTAAATCACCATTGCTAGGATGTAGGCGAACTTAGCGTAGATGGCACTAGGATAGGCTACCCTCGGATTAGGGCTTGGTCGACTGACTGGCTTATCTGGTCGGTCGACTGAGTCGGTTGGTCGATCGACTGGGGTAGCTGGTCGATCGACCACCTTCGTGTATGATTTGCTTCGTTTGAATCGTTAAGTGCAATATCTATCAATGAGACCTAGCGGATAATTGTTAGATGCTTAGTTTTGACCAACCCGTAGATCGAAAGATAGGGAAGGACTTAGATTAACGAATTAAGACGGCTAAATTACTAGATCGAAATATAATGTAATTTAGGCATTAGGATCACTAGTCAAGAACGAAAGTTAGTATTAGTGACACCTAGGGACTAATATCATAGACCGAGAGGGGCTATTAGTTAACTTGGACCGAGAGGACTTGTCATACCCATCACCCACGACTGTATTTCGAGACTTACCTAGACTTATGTGCCATCGTAGCTGTAGTGACCCGACCATCCTAGCTCCTTTTTATTATTTGTTCACATCATTTATTTTCATTGCTTATTTTTTATTGTCTTTTTATTTTACTTGTATTTAGTTCAGCTATTAATCATATCAAAATCTCCCTCATTGTTACCTTTAGACTAAAATAGAAAGCAACTATTATCTCCCTACCTCCCTACGGATCGACCCTTACTACCGCTTGCTAGTAGTAGTTTGGAATTATAAATATTATTTTTGGTGCACACGACAGGCATCACTTGGTACCAGGTTCGAGTCCGCTAAAGGTGTCGTGTGTTTACTTGGGCGCCAAGTATAGTCTTACCTTGGACGCCCAACACACAAAGACCGAGTATGGAGAAGCAAGGAAACGTGCATAGGCAAGCACAAAGTCGGTTGCCATATCTTTCCTAATTCTAGTTTTCCTAATTAGTAGTCTATCCGGTTTTAGGAAAGTTCTCAAGTTTCTTAAAATCTGGATTAGTTAATTATTCCATTGTTGTTATTTCCTTTAGATTAATTTCTCTAAAAGTATTGGGATTACAATAAGGCAATTTAGCCATAGATTAATCGTGTAAGAATAGGGAAGTCGTCATTTCCTTATTTAATTTCCTTCTAGGTGTCGGTCTAGTTTAGTATAAATCGGGAGCTATTGTATCCTTATTTCACATCAAGAATTATCAATAAACTTTCAAGTTTCGTTTACATTGTGTAAGCATCCAGATTCGACGAGTTTCGCTCCAAATCTCTTTATTGTTTGACGCGTTTTCAAATATTAACACGACTTATAATCAATAGGTCTTGATTATAATTTACCATTGGTTGAGCTATAGGTCTAGCTCAAGCAAATATCCTTTATTTTCTTTGTTTCGTTTATATTACAAAAATCACATAAAAATTACCAAGTTCAAGTTCTGAGTCAGACAGTTCACTAAACCGTATAAATCAGATTAAATTCGACAATCATACAGTCATCAACACTGTTCAGTTTTATTAATTCCGCTGCAACTCTAACGAATCTTATTCTTTCGAGTAATTTTCGTATCAGGCTCCCTATGACTTTTCTGGACTCAGTTGGACAAGCTTTCAGCTGGCCATGGTAGCAACTGGTGGTTTGGCCAGGTGTAGGAGTTGTTGGCCTTCACAGGTGGTCATTTAGCAGGGTTCTCTGGGCAATAATGGAGGAGATTGTTGCCTGGTTCTTGATTTGTACTGGCCTGGTCCTCAGCTCCTACTGCAGTTAAGAAACTAAATATTTAATAATTTGCAATTTATAATGATTACTTTCTTGGACTTGTAAAAAGTTGATTATTATAATATTTTGGAACCTAAATTCGGAATCAAATAATATTTATAATCTAAATTTGAAACCAATCATTATCATTATAAAAGCTTATTAGTATATCTCCCTTAAAGTCTAACGAAGTGTAAATGTTTGTGAGAATAAGTGTGGCACTCTCATGAAGTCTCACCTAACTAGTTAAAAACTTGTTGGGACAGAAACGCGAAAGCATATGAATGAAATGAAAGAGGGGCCACGGGTACCAAAGAAGATGATGGTTCCTTGAGAATGGAGGATGCCTCGTCTTTAAGCAATGCCTTTTGAATGTTTGTTTTAATTTGACAGTCTTAGTAATTATATTTATGTTATACTTCATCTGTTTATATAATGTATTTATTTATTAAATATATGAGTGAAGAATTTTAATAAAATGAGTACATTATATAAAAATGGAGAAAAAATATATTTATATATTTTAGGTCAAGATTATTGCTAGTTTTGAGTGAATCTTCTCTTAAAATGTACGTGAATTATGTTTTAGAACTATTAATAATTACCAAAGTTTTAAATTGAATTTTTAAAATTTAAGACTCAACACTATACAAGAGTCATGACACAATTTTCAAGAGAAATCATCCAATTAAGGTATCTCATTTATTATTTTATTTGATTCCTTTTTTAAAACCTCACCATTTCTCTTAATTACTACTCCCTCTTATACTAAATAAACTTCCTTATTTCCTTTTGTGTGGTCCAAATTTAATTGCATGGTAGGGTAGTGTATTTGTGTGGTCCAAATTTAATTGTATGGTAGGGTAGTGTGTTTCATAAAATTTTGTGTATAAGGGAAATGGAGAAGTTTTTTTTTAGAATAGGATGGAGTATAACTGTATAAGGTTAGTGAAAAAGTAGAGTTTAAGATAAGTTAGTTAATGTATAAAATTTAAAGTGAGTTTGAGATGAGTTTGAGGTGAGTCTGACATTAATTATATAGCAAAATCTTAATAGAATAAACAATGAGCGTTTTCATTCGTCAGGTTGTATGAAAACATTATACATACTCCAAGTGTACCTAAAACAAATTTTCATCTTTTTATTTGGTGATTACTTTTATTTTGGACTAATAAACGCTTGAGATTAATTCTGATAAATTCTCGAATCTCAGCTTGTATACCACCTCTTTGGTTTATATGGAGCATTTTGATTTTGTTTGCAGGTATACGAACACAGTGGTAGTGATCAAGAGGAATAAAAGAAAAGATTCTCATCTGATCCATTTTAATGCCCAATATCATCTACTGTTCAAGAAACATCGATTGTCATCTTTCATTTGGTTTACTTCTAAGTGTAACCTGGGTCGTTGGATACCAAGTAATTTTGGAATCTCTGATGCTCCTCGCCCCTCGGTTTGTATTTTAACTAGTTTATGTAATCGAATACTTTGTAATCTCCTTATATATATATATATATATATATATATATATATATATATATATATATATTAGTTATTGTTGTAAAAAAATAAAAAAAAAATGGAACAAACACATTTCTTGATGTCATGGTATTACAATGACCACGTTATGCTAGCCTAAAGAAAAGGGAAAAATAATACGAGTACATTAGCAAGTTAATTACTCCATTCATCTCGGTTATTTATTGGGACTTGCTATTTCCTATACAACATATTACTAAATCCTACACATTTTTACAATTTTTTCCCACTTTGCCCCTTTTATTTCTTACCAAAAAAAAAATAACTTAGAAAGATTAAAAGAGACCACCAACCACCCCTCCAGCCGCCCCACTAGCCAACCACCTCCTCCCCGGATCCACCCACCTGCCCACCCCTCTCTTCTCCACGACCGACCCACCCTCCCCTCGCTCCTCCGACACCGCCGTCCACCAGCCACCGCACTACCTTCTATGTGAGAAATTTTTTTTTAAAAAAAAAATTGAAATACCACAGCCACCCCTCAACCACCGCCGTCCTCCCTTCCCTCCTCAGCCATCTCCGTCCCTCGTCCCCCTCCCCTACGACCAGCCAAACCTCACCCTCCACTTTGACAACCACCACAGCCACCCCCCTCAACCACCACTTTCAAACCCTAATTGTATAAACAAAAAGTCCCTTTTTAAAAAAAAAATAAACTAATTCAATCAATTAAAACACAACTATTTATGAAATTGTTAATAAAATGTAAAAATTAATTGTGATATGAAAAGATTAAGATCTACAATTGTCAAATTGTTATCAAATTGATTGAGTTTTGGAGGAGAGATAAAAGAGAGAACTTTTTTTTGTTATTTTTCTGAGGAGGGTAGTTGTGGAAAAAAAGAGAAAAATGTGTAGGATATAGTAAAAACATGTGTAGGATTTAGCAATTACGTATTTATTTGTTTATTCTATTATGATGGTTCAGTCAATTATTACTTTTCTAGTTTAGAAATATTTTTGATAGATAATTAAATATTCCACTCTCAATTAGTTTACTTGTCATCTAATAATTAATCTCCTCCTCTCTCCTTTCAAATATGAGTAGTAGTTAAGAAACGAGAGCATAGGCGTAGGCCCCATAAAAATTAATAAGACGACGATTAATTAACAAGATGGATGAGGAAGGTGTAGTCTAGGTAGCATAAAAACGGACACGGACACGGACACGGACATGTGATACGACATCCCATGAAATTTAGGACTTGAGACACGCTAATTAAATTTAATAAAATATATATTTTATGGTTATAAATCGCGTATGATTTTAGTTATAATGTATATGATATTAAATTTAAGAGATATTCTCCCGCGTACCCCTGAACTTTTTCATTTTCTAAGATGTACCCCTCTTTTCTTGCAAAAAAAACTTTGACTGTCAATAACTCTTAGCTACAAGTTTAGAATACGACAATTTTTTTTCAAATTGACCGTATTTAAGAGGTCTTCAGTTTGAAAAAGAATTCACCGACGTCTCACCTCGTAGTCGTGATTCGTGAATAATGGTCGGTCAAAGTTTATTGTTAAAAAAGCTTTGACTAACCATAACTACCGGCTACGAGTTCAAAAAGCGGTGATTTTTTTTTTCAAATTCAAGGTCTTGACGAGATAATTGGTTTGAAAATAAAAATTTAATGTTTCTTGAACTCGTAACAGAATATTATTGTCGGTAAAAGTTTTTTCGCGAAAAACGAGGGTACACCTTAGAAAACAAAAAATTTGAGGGGTACAGGAGAGAATATCCCTAAATTTAAATATTTGAGGGTCAAATTTGACGTTGATTATAACTAATTCTCATTTTCCACCGAAACTCATCTTCTAATCAATCTCTTTGACATTTTATTTCTCGTTCAAACTATAACATGTTTAGGCGTTTATCCGATAAGTGTGGGTGTCCAGCACAATGTCAGATTCGAGACGGATAATTAAGAGGGGTGTCCATGCTACCTAGAATGTAGTAGTAAAATGGAAGAAAAGGGGGAATTATGTTGGCAAGCCAATGAATGTAAAATGTGTAACGTGGCAATGATAACTAGTCATCGATTAGGCGTGATATTTGTTGGGGTTGGCTACCCACATTCATCTCGTTTGATTGTCCATTTGTGTTGTTTCAATTCTTCCCTACTCTTAATTTTAATTCGTTGGAGGGATGCTTTAAGATCCATTTCTTCCGTCTTTTAATGTTTCCATTGCTACTCAATCCCAATCCGGATTTCTCTCCTACCAATTCATTTACATTACTATGCTGCTCATCATTATTTATTCGGCTTCAGTTAGTCTTGCTGAAGACGGGTCGGAGCAAGTGACGGGTAATACCACTCACAAAACGGATAGGGGGACAAGGTAGGTGCACCCCATGTGCTTTCCTCTCTCCTCTATTTGAGTCATTTGTGATAGGAAATGGTATCCGTCACTCCAAAGTGACGGATAGGTGCCGTCTTCAATGAAATTTTGTGATTCGATTTTAGCTTGATTACGAGTATCTCTCAAATCGAGGACATGACAAATATTAATCCCTATGGTTTAAAGTATACCTTTATTTTACAGAAATTTTGCATGATATCCATGTAATTTATCACATTGTTCATAATATCCTTGTTTTTAAGGATGTGTCAATGATACTCTTGAGGTTTATTATATACCAATGGTATCCTTGTTGGATAATGAACGTTAAATTTAATTAACGGAATATGATTAAGAGACTACTAATTTTGACGGGAATTTTTTTTTTCATAAAAGATATTTTTCAAAAATAGTGATTGCATAAAATACTTCTCAGCTTTGAACTATTACACAAAATACCCTATGTAAATTCAGACCCGTGTCGAGGATTTTTTGGGCTATAGGCCAAAGTTAACACGTATCTAAGTAATCTTTATTTTTCGAGCTTTTGAAGATATAAATTCAGTCATTAATGTTTTAATTAGAATATTGTTAGTGTGAAAACAAGATTAGTACCTTAAGGTACCTCGGATGTTGTAACTACCCTCCTACACTTTGTGATCCACCCTTTAATGCAAGGGTTTAAGCAGGAGCGGCCAATGAGTTCGGGAGACCCTGTACCGAATATAAATTGGAGGCCCCAAAACTTAAATTAAATTACCATTTATTTGCGCTCCTAAACGAAAATTATTGATCACTGTTCACCGACTCACAGTAATTGATACGAATCAAAAGGGATTTTTTTTTTTTGAAAAAAGGAAATGCTACGATATATTTTAGGCATTTGTAAATAAAACAAATTATAAAATAGTATAATATGACACCATAATTTGTTTTTACTTAATAAAATCGTCTCACAATATAATACCTTTTAATATAATAATTATTGTAAAAAGTTGAAAGATAAAATTGTCACAAAAAAAACACAAAAATAAAAAGGGTAAAAGTGTTTATAAAAATTATGACTGATGTGTAATAGTTTACTACTATTGTGTAGACTATAAACCAATTACATAATAATTAAAAAAAAAAAGTGGGGAAAGTGGGAAACGAAGAAGCAGAATAGTAGATGTCTTCTACACCGAGTATGATTTTTGACTGTATGTAGGGATTGGGCTCAAAATTTTGAGGCCCTATTTGCCGTTGGGCCCCGGTGCAAAGAGCTGAAATGCTCCCCCTCTTGGCCGCCCATGGGTTTGAGCCGCGGTTGTTGATGCGTAATCTAATAAACAACGATTAATTACTTATGATAATTTAGCGCTCAACAATGAATAATACAATTCTCAAACTTAAACACAGGAATTCCCAACGATAACTATATATTAAGAAGAATCCAATAACACAACATCAACTAGAGTCTTCACAAGAGTTCTTGTGGATGCTAAATTACAAACTAAGGGATAGATGGCTGATTACCTCCATGATTGCATGGGCTCGCCGTGCTACTTCTACTGCTAATGCTAATCTACGCTACGCCTAAGAGACTAATCTAAATTCTAAAGATAAACTAAGTTGTTGTTGTTGTTGTTGTTGTTGTTGTTGTTGTTGTTGTTGTTGTTGTTGTTGTTGTTGTTGTTTGAGTAAGCATTTGCTTGAGTGAAATGCCTCCTTATATATAGGCATCACCCGGCTCTTTGGAAACTACTCCTTAGTGGGAAGGCTGTTGATAAACCGGCGAGACTTCTCGAAGCTTCATCTAGGCGCTTATAACGCCCCTTAGTCCAGCGTTCCTCCTTTTGGACTTCTGGACTCCGTTTGTCTTCAACTTGGATTAACACAATTTAGGCCCAATAACTTTATTTCTTATTTTTCAGGCCCACACACCCTTAAAATAATAAATTTAGTACCTTAACTAAATTACGCGCCAATAAATACCCCCGACGTTCGAAGGTTTTAATCCAAAAGAAAATCTTCGAACGCTGAAATCCTCTCAGGCTATGTGTCTTACCTTAGACTTATTATGCCAAAAATCCCAGTGCTTTATCCACTGATACCATGGTCTACAAACTCCAGAACAAACCACCAGATTCTTCCATCCTAGTTTAGGAAAAATATGTAGAATCCTCATAGATTCATCAGACCCTAACACGAATAAAGGATTTGACCCTTAATAATTTTGGTAAGGTCTTGGACCATCCTTTTCAAGCAGATCTCTTCCACGCTTTCTTGAAGAATTTTCCATAGTTTTTTTATCGGTTAGTACTGAGAGAGAGAAAGATGAATCCCTCACCCAAAAAGTATTATATTTATAATACTCTGAAAAACTCAATCGTTTATAACGTTTGAAATGTGAAATACTGCCCCACCTCTTCATATCCCGTTTTTCTCGATACCTTCGAGTAATTCGTTTTCCAAAAAACTTCGGGAACAATAAATAAATCCCAATCATTACATTAAATGAAGGAAATTATTCCATTAAGAACCCTTTGATAGACACATTTATTCCGTCTGGGTTATATTAGTTAATTCCCAAAAACATCCCTCAGCACTAGGGTTTTACAATTCTTGGCTTTCTGAAGTTGACCGATCTTCTGAAATCGATTGCTGCACTTCATCGTCATCATCTTCATTAGAACTATCAATTATAGTTGGAGACGATTCACTATCTCCTGCTGGAGCCTCATCTCGGAACTCTTCGTGAAAGAGTGTTCTTTCTTCAAAATTTGAGAAATCCAAACAACCGCAATTCACGATTATTTCTATCCCGTTCCTCATGGTTTCTTCTTCCATGGCTGGGTAGGGCGTGGTTCGTAAGTTAAACTCGATTCATACGCTCAATCAACCCCTGGACGGTCAGGGTCAAAGGCAAATAGCCAAGCCCAACGCCGGCACGTTATAATTGTCGTCCATTTTGATCGAAGTGGAAGCCTTCTGAAGACCCCTTTCATGAACTTCCTTTCCCCTAAAACTTCATTCAAACAAGGTCCAGTCGTTGTTCTCTCAACTTGGCACGAAACCCTGAAAAACGGTAGCTTTTCTTTCATGAGGTCTCTGGCAAATATGGCCTTATCTGTGGCCTTGGTCCCATAATCGTATTGAAATTGTGTTTCAATATCAACCCTCATTGACACAAACCTCTTATTTTTTTTAAAAGAGGGAGACTTTTTAGAATTTCCCACAAACTTTTATTTTTAAATAGGAAATCTGGAGAAAAGGAATGACCCTTTTAAATATAAAAAGAAAATAGGAAACGTCTTGTTTCCACAAATTAACTGTGAGAAGTTAAAATAATTATAACCCTTTCTCCCTTTTCAAGGGTAATCATTACCCTTATGCTGCGGTTTGCATGCCCAATCTGCCACGTTTACTAATTGGTCAAATCAGTCCCTCAACTGTCTCACCATATTCGAAGAGATATGCAAGTGGGAAATATTCTGGTTTTCCACGGATTAATTCAAAATTTTGACTTTTTATGCTAAGGACTTTTGAGACATGCGGCACTGATCCAAATTAATTGCTTATTTTCTCAGCGCTTGATCATTTCATTCACCATTCTCAACCTTTTATTGATTTATGAGCATCTTGTGAACTTTAATCAGATTTGTTTGTAAAAAGACTACTGAAATTATATTTGAGTATAAAACCTCGATTTTAAAGAATGCGAGAAGATAAAAGAAACTGATAACTTATTATTATTATTATTATTATTATTATTATTATTATTATTATTATTATTATTATTATTATTATTATTATTATTATTATTATTATTATTATTATTATTATTATTATTATTATTATTATTATTATTATTATTATTATTATTATTATTATTATTATTATTATTATTATTATTATCATTTTCTAATGCTTCAACATTTACATAATAATGCAGCAACTTATAATTGCTGTACAAAACGTAACATAAAATGTGACAAAATATACTTTCTCACATAAAATCTAAAAAACATAACGAGAATACACTCTCGTTATGTTCCCCAAAAAAGGAAAAGAAAACTAAAAGTTGTTCTACACAACCCTAAGGCGTTGCGGCCTCCTGACCACCTAGGTCAAATAGAATGACGTCCAAACCTGGCAACGCCTCAAGATCTTCTTCATCCTCTTCATCACTATAATCGGTATCCCCATCATCCAGAAAATCCGCGGGATTGGCATTGTTCCATTCATATGCTGGTGGAGGGGCCACCGGAGGGACGAGCAACAACTTTTTCCCCTTCTTAAATTCAAATGCAATGGGAATATGATCCATGAAAATAGTACCCCACAAACCCTCTAGGATTTGCAGCAACCCCCATCTTAAGGTTTCTAAATGAGCAAGCGCCAACCTTCCTGGTCCGGACACTATCAATCACATAGCCCATGCTCTGCATACCATGATCATATTCCCCTTTGTCCGGGGGTCAACTAATTCCATTATTACCCGCAAAAAAATCAATATTGTCACAAAGCGGATGCACCGGCTTCCCAACAACCTGGGACACCGTTCCTCCTGCTGCCGTTTTAGACAGTTCACAGTAAAAAGAAGACTCCTTAAGAGTCACAAGACGCTCAGTAGAAAAGACTGTCTGGTCATGGTAAAACTGATCTACTGCTTTTTTAATCTCAAAACCGACTAGCGGCAATAAGGGGCTAGTTAGAGTAAAGAAACAATCATTAGCATACCATGGGATTGACGCCATTTGGATGGAATAAAAACTTTTCTTTTTTCAGAAAAGGAGTTTTAAAGGAAACTTTTAGTAAAGAAACAACCTATTTATTTTCTAAGAGTTTTATACCCTTTTTGAAAGTTTTTTTTTTTTTTGATAAGGTAAGAAAACTAGGTTGATCCTCTAGGGTAGGACCAACCTATCTCATCCTTTCAAATGAGAGAGGTAAGTTGAAACCACGGGCTTTCAAACCACCTCGAAAGAGTTGGACATGAATGTCAAGTAGAATCCATGAAGTCAGCAACCTTGTTGGCTTCACGAAAGCAATGTTTAATTATCATTTCATCAAAGAAATGAAGGTCTAATTTCACATCCTTGATAATACTTGAGATTTTCCAAGGAATTTGCCAAGTACTATGAAGTGAGTTAATAACACATCAATTATCACCCTCCACAATTAACTTTGAGATTCCTAAGTGTTTAGCTGCTAAAATACCTTCTTTTAAAGCGAGAGCTCCACAACAAGAATATTATTAGATCCGCACTATTTTGCTCCTAACAAAAATGACTTTACCATTATGATCTCTTATACAATATCCTAAAGCAGCTTTATCGCCTTTTATTCTCGAATTCTTTGAATGAGAAAGATAACCACCTTTAAATTGGCAAGATTAGGGGAACGCCTCGCTTCACCCTAGTTATTGTTAGGCACGATTCGTATCCACTTTTCACACGTCTCCTAACACGTGTCCTTCATCGCACCGCTTAAAAACATGGTAATCCAAGCGACATCTCTTCGTAATACGCACCAGATTTTCTTAGATTCTTTTATTAAACACCCTTTACTTTATAGTAAAACATTCCCTAGAATCTCTTATTCCACAAGAAAATCCTCAAATCACTTTCCAAAAACGTTTTTATTTTCTTTTAGAAAAATTCTCAAAAGTTACCATGGCATCTTCTTCGTCTGCCACCATAATTGGACCAATTCGTTACAACTCTTTGCAAGTAAAAGATCTCCCTGCAATCTATTTGATTGCAAATACTCTCAAATCAATTTACCATCCCCCATGTTTAGTCCTAGATCTCAAACCTGATGATGGTGAACTTCCTGACGCCACCTTAGGCCCCTTAATTCAACCACTCCGATATGCGGGCGGCGATAAACTCTTACTCGAAGTCCAACAAAGCTTGGCCTCTCACTATCCGGATACTTTTGATACCCATCCACTTGCTTTTCACCCAGACCCTTTTCAAATTAAGTGGGTAGGAGTCTCCAACCCTATCAAGGGATGGTGTAATGGCAAAGATAAAAACAAATCGCTGGGAATCAGCACTTGGTACAAACGCCTACCTATGTTTCATGATAAATGGATCGAAAGTCGAATAGACCCATTCATCCATCTAGCGTACTAAAACATTCTCCCCTTTGACAGTACCATATGTTCAGTAATCGTGTCATTATAGAATCCGTTGCTAAACTGCTTCTTTCTACCACATGGAGCCATGACCATTACTTTGGCTGACATTAGTTACTTGACTGGTTTATAACCACTTGGTCCTGCCAGAAATTTCATTTCCTTGGATAAGAATGATCTCTCAGATGAGGGCAAACGTATCTGTAAGGGAGCGTTTGAATTATGGGATCAACGCATTGCTGTGCCCAAGAAAGGTTTCTCGGAGATCAAGAAAAATTTCAAAAGTGACCCCCCAGTTGAGTTCGAGGATGTCATATTCCTAGTTTATGTATTCTCAAGGCTCTTGATGCCCAAAAGCGGTGGATGCATTCGTGGATTTATTCCACTTGCCGCTGATATTCAATCATGCACCAGACCAATTCCTCTGGCACCTTTGGTGTTACGCTCAATTTACATAATGCTTCAATGCTGCCACCAGGTCGCTCATAACTCCCTGAGGATGATAAAGAACCAGGCCTTACCCCAGCTTGTAGTGGTATAAGCAGCCCCCTCTGGCTTTGATCTTATTGGGCAACTCTCTATTTTTCTTACCATAACGCTATTGACCCTAAACTAATATGGAAAGGCATTGCCAGCCTCAAAGAATACAGTCTCGCTGAATTTTTCATCGACGCTACTGATGTAAACTTGTCTAAATCCATAGGCGTTATCATTGACTATTTTCTTTGTCAAAAGAATTCCCTTTGTGTTGTTACCCAGTGTTATGTGTAAGAGTATCACCTATCCGATTCTCCAACTTCTCTATTTAAGTTGTACCTACCTCCATGGATGAGCACCATGGAATTCCCGGTTCTAGAAAAACCTACTCAGGAAATTTGGGACAACTTTCTGTGCCCTAGGGACTTGCCGTATTCCCCATTCCTGACTACTGATTTTGGTGCGTAGGTATATAACCCTCAACTTGTCGCACGTTAATTTGGGCTTGTTCAGTCTCTTGCAATTCCATTCTTGTGGTTAGTAAACAGTCCATGGCATGATAGAGTAAAATTGAACGTTGTAGATGTTCAAAAGCGCTTTTCCAACATTGTTCCGATATCTGTGACACAAAGCTGGCGCTATCGCCATGGCGCAGCCACAGCCTCACATATCCAATGGTGGTCTTCCTCACCAAGGTGTTCAGCCGACAGCTTGATCCAAGCTATTCGCAGGCTCAAATAAAGCATCAAAGGTAATCTTAATCCCTTGTAACGATTTATTTATAGTCAATTCTATCATTCTTTTAAATAGATATCTTTATACAATCCTATCCTTGCAGTCAAAGCTCCGGGGCCAAAGTTTTTGGCCTTATCCACTCATCGTGACATGCCATGTAATACCCGTAATATATATATATATATATATATATATATATATATATATATATATATATATATATATATATATATATATATATAGATATTATATTATATTTTATCCTATAAATTATGTATAAGACGAATAATAATAATAATAATAATAATAATAATAATAATAATAATAATAATAATAATAATTTGTGCGCGGTAGCGGGTTATGGTTTCCTACCTTTCTCTTTCTCTTCTTTGGGGAGCGAGTTCGGATCTTTGTTGCCTTGCTCAAGCGGATCCGAAATTCTCGGTATCTCAGGATGATGGGGCTCGGGTAGCCGCTTACATTTTTACTCGTCTTAGCTTTACTATTGCTAAGGGTGTGGGAGCCCAGATTGTCTCTCGGCTCCCCACCAATTTCATGTAAACCTTTTATTTTTATTTTAATGAAAGCTGCGCGCATCTTATAATAAAAAAAAAAAAAAAAAAAAAAAAAAAAAAAAATAATAATAATAATAATAATAACGGGAGGACTTACCGTAGTGTGCTTGCGTATCGACTGGGTGTTCCGTTATTCACGATATCTAGGCCTTGTCCTTCTTGCTCTCGGGTTTTTGCTGATGATGTTTACGGGGACCACGCTGTTTCTTGTACTGATACTGTGGGTGTTAAGCATCGGCACAACCTCGTTCATGACACCTTATTCGACATCTGCTATCGGTCTGGTATTTCTACGGGTAAGGAGGTCGATATCGGTTTGGTTGACGGACATGATGGCTCCCTTCGTCCTGCGGATTTGCTGCTTTATTCCTGGGACAGAGGGCGTGATGTGTGCGTCGATTGGACAGGGTCGTCTCCTTTGACTCAGAAAGGGATGATGGATTTTGTGCCCGGCCGGGTTGTCGTTGATGCTGCTCAGCGTAAGTGTGCTAAGTATTTGGGATTTATGCGTGGCATCTAGTTATGGTTTCCTTCCCTTATCTTTCTCTTCACTTGGGGAGCTCGGTTCGGATGCTGTTGCCTTGCTCAAGCAGATCCAGAAATTCTCGGTATCTCGGGATGCGGGGGCTCGGGTGGCCGCTTATATTTTCACTAGACTTAGCTTTGCTGTTGCTAAGTGTGTGGGAGCCCAGATTGTCTCTCGGCTCCCCACCAACTTCATGTAAACTTTTATTTTTTTTAATGAAAGCTGCGCGCATCCTTCTATAATAATACGTCACCTTATCTTATTTCCACCCACCTATATCCCACCTACCCTTATCTTATCCACTCATCTTATCACAATTCACAACATCAACACAAATAGATTATAGAGGGAGCAAAAGAGAGAAAAAAAGAGAGAAAAAATGGAAAAGATGGAGAGAAGTGAATGAAGCTTTTGTCCCTCCGCCTCGAGATCGTAAGGTAAGACCGTCTTACGCTAGCCCATATCTTAATTAATTTATACCGTTGACTCACCTGCGACTTGGACCCACCGTGTGACCTACCGTGACTAATCTTGACCACCGTTGACCACCATAACTCGGATTTGACCGAGATTTATACATGGTTATTAGTGTTGTTGTTATACCGTCTTTAGGCTGAGTTTTCACCCTTGTTAGTGGCCTGACTTGGGCTGACCTTGGGTTTTTATTGTTGTGGGTAGTACGGAGAGTGCGGTGGTGGTCATGGGTGGTGGAATGGGTGGCGGTAAAGGTGTTTAATTTGGTGGTTTATGAGGGCATACGAGTTGGGTTTGTAGCTGATTGTTGTTGCTGTTATCGTGTATTGTTAGTGTTGTGGGGGCCGTGTGGGGGTGCTACTAGTGCAGGGCAGTGGCTGTGACCACCTGACCAAGTGGGGGTGGTGGTGGTTCACGGTGGAGGTGGTTTTAGTGGTGTTTATGGGTGTGTATGTCGTGTGTGTTTGGTATTGTTGGGCTGTTTTGTTGCTGTTGTTTGTTGGTGTTGTGACGGCTGATTGGGGGCCGTGTGTGGTGTATGTGGTGGGTGAGTGTGGTGGTTTATGGTGGTGCTGTTGGCCGTGATGGTGGGAGTTTTGGGGGCTATTTCGGGGCTGCCCAACACGGTTTAAACCGTGTGGGTGTGTGTGTTTGCGGGTTTTGGATTAGAACTTTAAGACGGGTTTTTATTATTGTATAGTGGGTCATGAGCCGGGTTTTGAATTTAATTATATTAAATAATATAATTGCAATTTAATTAGATCAATTAGTAATTACACGTATTTATTATATTTATTTAGGTGACGGTTTTGTGGAAGAATATTACTAATTGGATTGCTTATGGAGTATGCTAAGAGCTAGGTTAATCCTACTCAGTTTCAATATATTTGGATGGTCATATGAGTCGTCATTGAGTAGTCATTGCATTATAACATGTTTCTCGTGCATCATATGTTATTAGAGGTGCATTATAACATGGAATTGGATTGTGTTGACTTGAGGAGTCAGTACATTGAGGAATTCGTATTCATGTCGTATTTGGAAATCGTATACTATGATGAGTCGATAATTGACATGTTATATGGTATCTTGCATTATTGTGTTTGTCTTGTATGTTAGAGGACAAGGTGGATTATGTTTGGTTACTTGTTGTTGAGAAGACGTAAGACGGTTGGGAGACCGTCTTACGCTTGAGTCCCCTCTTGGAGCTTACCACTCCAAGAGGGATGTGCACATTTATGGCTTGAGTACGGAGGGACTCGTGTGGTTGAGACACGACGCCTGGCAGGGGATCCGGTTGGCTTTCGGACCCGGTACGTCTGGGCGTGTCCCGATACATATTTGTGAGGTGTGGTGTCGTGGACGTGGCCATGGCACCAGTGGTTGTGGGTACGTCTGGGTGTGTCGCAGTACCGGCGTGGTGATTGGATAATAGTGTCTCATTCACATCATTGTCATGTTGCATACACATATATATTGTTTCGTGTCTTATGTCATTTATTGAAACTGACGTGTTATGTGTCTATGTAATTGTCACCTATTTCGGGGTGGACTGTGTCGATCCATATGATATTTTCGATCATATAGGGAGTAGGTTAAGTATAGGTTGTATTTGGTGTTATGCGGAATACGGGACGAGCTTCAGACTTGGAGTCGAGTCGGCATGAGATAGTCTTCTTTGGAAGGCCGTAGTAATGACTTGTATTCATTTATTCATTTGTTTACGTTTATATAATTCACTAAACTATTATTTATAATAAATGTTTCTTGATTGTATCTCCGATTCACTGCCTCGGGAAACCGAGATGGTAACATCTCCCAATTATCTTGGCCGGGTAAGAAGGGGATGTTACATGCCACTTAACTTTGCCTCTGCAAGACATTCAGCGCCCACTATTCAGGAACTTAACCTTCCCTAGGAACCCCCAAGGAAGTTCAACATCCCCTTATCTGCCTTCGTTCCTAAGAGTAAAGTGACCCCTACCAGCGACGAAGCAGAAGAAGAAGAACCCTCTCAAACAGAAACCTCAGATAAAAACATCGAGGAGAAACCTCTTACCAGAAAACAAGGTGGCTCCTCCATTTCAAAGAAAAGCCTCCAAAAGCAAAAATTTATCATTGATCAGGATCAAATAACTCCTTCCTCCATGACCATTATAAACTAAAAAAAACACCTCAGCCTTCTGCTCCAATCACTTCAACAGTGCAAATGACACATACCACCCTACCTTAAAGAGGACAATTTGGTTCAAGAAAAGTGCCTTGAATTCGTGGATTAATTCATACTGACCCCCCTCAAGAACAGGGTTTTAATGTTGCTTCAAGGGCGTCATCTCCCATCCATGCGATCACAACTTCAAGTGGAGCACTTCAAAGGGGCCTTGTAGCAAACATGACCGTAGGTGACGTTGTAGTCCAAAATCAAGAACTAGCTGTTCGAGTTATACCTAAACAATCACCATCAGATTCTTACAACTTTCAAGTCATTCTGCATTCCTCAGAAGAAGACTCTTTTAGAGAGAATGAAATGATTCAAATACCATCTCCTCCCAGGAGCATCTCTCGTGAGAATATTCTTGAGAAGCTTACACCACTGGCAATGTCATGGCTTAAACAATCGCCAATGGCTGGAAAAATGCTAAGCTCGCCTTCAGCATTCCCCATCATTGCTAAGTTGGAATGTCTGGAGTTATTACCAACCAACAGAGAGTTAACCAATAACTCCATGAACTGTGCCAAGTGTCAGGAAGCTCTTCTCCCTTCCACGCCCAAGTCTAAAGCTATGTTGAAAAGATAAGTCAACTACAAGCATTGGCGTTAGGTGACTTTGACAGGTATGAACGTCTACACGAACAATTTTGTGATGACACTGTGTCCACACAGACCCTCTGTTACCAAGTAACCTCAGCATTCAACACCCAGCATTAACATGAATGCCAGATCGAGGAATGTAATCAGAAAATAAGCGTTGCAGAGAAAGCCAACAATGAGATGAAGGCTCAATGCCAAGCTTTGTCCAAAGGTTTATCTATGGTACCTTCTTCACTTGGCCAACCAACCCATGTAATCTAGGCTCAGATTGAATTCTCTCTAACGGGGGCTATGTCTAAGCCAATGTTTGAGAGTGCTTATTCGGTTGACATTCTAGAAGAGGTGATTGAAGAAACAAGAGATGAATGCTTGGGGGAAAATAAAGAAGAAGATTATGAAGCTATACCACTGCTTTCATGTGAAGATGAGGGTAAGAACCCTCCCAAGGTAGACCTTAAACCTTACCCCCTCTCAATTGAATATGTTTTTCTTGATGATGCAAAGACCTTCCCCATTATTATAATTGCTAACCTTTAAGTGGAACAAAAAGAGAAACTTTTAAGTGTCCTTAGAACAAACAAAAAGGCACTTGGGTATAGCATTGACGATCTTGTGGGTATCGATCCTATAGTGTGCATGCATCGTATTACACTAGAGGATGGATACACTCTCTCCGCTTAACCTATGAGGAGATTGAATGAGAATTTGAAGGAGGTGGTAAGGAAGGAAGGCCCGAGAAACCTAAAGATGTTCAGAGATTAGCTGGAAAGGTAGCAGCCCTGAACAGGTTCATTTCAAGATCTTCAGAAAAATGCAGGCTATTTTACGACGTGCTAAGGAAAAGCCAGAAGTTTGAGTGGATCGCTGAACACGAGCAAGCCTTCAGAGACCTGAAGCACTATCTCAGCAGCCCGCCACTGCTGTCAAAACCAAAGCCAGGAGAACCATTATTCCTATACCTAGCCGTCACAGAAGTAGCGAGTGAGTCTTTGTCCCGGTCGAGAGCAAGAAAAGGAACAGAAGCCAGTATACTACGTGGGCAAGTCTCTGCTGCCGGCAGAGACCAGGTACACATCCCTTGAAAAGTTAGTACTAGCATTGGTAGTAGCATCTCGCAAAATGCGTCCCTATTTTGAGTCACACATTATACATGTTGTGACAAACTACCCGCTAAAAGCTATCATGAGGAAGCCTGAACTGTCAGGAAGAATGTCTAAATGGTCAGTACACCTCAGTGGATACGACATCCAATACGACCCTAGAACAAAGCAATTAAATCACGAGCATCTTTGGCCGACTTCGTGTCGACTTGGTCCAGCCATCCGAATCGCGGAGATACCGAGATTCTCACTTTAGAAGGAAGTAAGTAAGGCGGAGAGGTCCGGCGGATGCATATCGACGGAGCCTCCAACCAAAGGGGGGGGTGTAGGATTAATTCGCAATCACCACGGGGAGATCGATAGCACAAGTGTAAGATGTGAATTCAAGGCAACCAACAATGAAACGGAATACGAAGCCTTGATATTGGGAATGAAGCTAGCTCTGGAGCTAGGGGTCAGACACCTGCTCATATCCAGTGACTCTTTGTTAATAGTCAACCACGTGAATGATGAGTTTATAGCCAGAGATTCGAAGATGATTGCATACCTGAAAGTAGCAAAGGAATTAAAACAAAAATTCGAAACTTGCAAGCTTAAACAGGTTCCCAGAGACCAGAACGTGGAAGCAGACGCCCTAGCAACCCTGGGGGTAACATTCAAACCAACAGAGCTATCCAACATTCCAATAGCACATATGCTGGAACCTTCTATCCAGAAGGCATACGAAATAGACAGAGGTGAACTGGAGGATCCACAAAGCAAAAAGGAAATCCAAGCAGTTACAGAGGAAGGTGAGAGCTCTCGGCCAAACATAAAGCGCGCGACAAGTAGTGACCAAACCCAGACGACGATCGGCGCACACTTTACCTAGACTGGCTGCGCCATAACAAGCTACCAGACGATAAGAAGGAAGTGAGAGCTTTTAAAATAAAGGCTTCCAGGTTCATACTCATTGATGATACACTATACAGAAAATCGCTAGCATGTCCCTACCTACGGTGCCTGGACAAGGAAGAAGCACAGACTGTTTTGCATGCTCTACACAGTGGCGAATGTGGAAACCATGCAGGGGGCAGGAGTCTGGCACATAAAGCCCTCAGACAGGGATACTATTGGCCTACAATGAAGGCAGATGCAGCAGAGTACGCACGAAAATGTGACGCGCCGGCGCTCAAGACCAATGATTCACCGGCCAGGCAGAACCCTCGCACCCTATTATTTCTCCCTGGCCATTCATGGCATGGGGCATGGACATAGTAGGCCCTCTACCACGGGCCACGGAAAAGAACCGGATGCTAGCAATGACAGATTACTTCTCAAGTGGATAGAGGCGAAGCATTCACGGAAGTAAAGGACAAACAGGTCATCTCATTCATAAAACGAAACATCATCTGCAGATTTGGTATCCCATCAGAAATCATATGTGACAATGGCTCACAATTCATCTCAAACGATACTGAAGGATACTGTGCCAGGTGGAACATCACCTTAAAAAAGTCAGCACCCAGGACTCCAAAGTCCAATGGACAAGCTGAATCCAGCAATAAAATCATTATCGACAATTTGAGAAGAAGGTTACAAGAGTTAGGAGGAAAGTGGGCAGATGAATTGCCACTAGTATTGTGGTCAGACAGAACAACACCAAAGATAGCAACAGGTCAAACACCCTTCAGCCTGGTGTTTGACGCGGAAGCGGTCATTCCATCAGAAGTTCTAGTTCCCACTCACAGGTATGAAAATATGACGAGGGAACTGAACAATGCGAGAGATGACCGAAGCCTGGACACAATTGACGAGTTGCGAGCAAGCGCAAAAATCCGTCTGGCTGCCTACAAACAGTCAGTGGCCAGGAGTTATAACAAGAACGTAAAAATCAGGCTCCTGGAGGTAGGAGACCTGGTTCTCTGAGAGGTGTTCCAGAACATCAAGAATCGAAAAGCAGGCAAATTCGTCTACAAATGGGAATGACGATACCAGGTAGAAGGAGTTGTTGACCATGGTGCATACAGACTGATGACTATGGACGGTCAAATCATTCAACGCCCATGTAACATACTTCACCTGAAGAGATATTACTTTTAATAATAAGTAGACTCTAGTTTTCAGAATAATGTACTATGAGAAGCCAAATCATTTTTAAAGATAAAATAAAAAAAATAAAATTCGGTAGTAGGCATACTGCCAATTTCACTCTTATTTCTGGTGTCTTTAGTTGTTTTTTTTTTTAAAACTTTAAATTACTATTGGATGGTGTGGTCTGGCAGCGTCCTGAGACCACAATTGCTCGGTAACCCATGAGATGGCGCAGTACTTCACACCATTACGATAGATTTTTTCTATTTTCAGGCTTCTCTAAGTACATCACTTTGAATTCTGGTATCTATGGTACTTTGAAAGGATGTCTAGCAGATCATCAATCGCCAACGCGGGGTGACAAGGCACATGTCACTCCAACATGCCTAACCTACTTTCTCCACAAGGAGCACCCTCACCGGGCGTGATGTGTGGAACATACGAAAGGGAGCCTGGCCGACAACGGTGAATACGCTTATCCGGCTACCCCGATACCACCCCCGGACGTAGCTCGCACTAATCACACTTAATCAGGGCCCCAGCATGCATGCAAAAACGAACATGGAACGTAGGGATATCTGCGCTACCAGAATCCTGCAGCGTCTCCATTTGGTCCTAGAATGACGATAAACTTGCCTCAATGACACCACCTGCTGGCATAAAACGAGACGAACACACCTTGCGTCATGAACAAGGTTAAGTAGTCCACAAACTGCGGCATACGCCTAAATCAGCCAGCCGACTGACACGGTAGCTAGCTTGGTCTAGATCAGTCTCTTCAGGCTGGCCAGGCTGGTCTAAATCAGCCCCCTGCGTTGACACGGTCACTCCTCTTTACATTGCGGCATACGCCTAAATCAGCCATCAGGCTGACACGGCAGCTAGCTGAGTCAGAATGTTAGCCTTCTCAGGGTGACAAGACTCGCCTAAATCAGTCAATCAGACTGACACGGCACAAACTTCCTAAAAACAGGGAGAATAAACAAACAAACACACAATATGTAAACTAAAACCTTGCCAAACTATGACAAGGGGCATTTCAAAATATGGCCAAAATACGGCCCCAAGTTTAAACCGCCACCCTGGCGGAGCAAGCACAAAAACAAGTTTAAAAACTTACAAAGTCGCCACCTGGGGGCGGATCGCCAAAAAGTTTATCAAAACATAAAAACATAATTGTCGGTCACATTAATGATCTCCACCTCTGGTACCTCCTATGCCTGCTGACCACTCATTTCAGGTACTGCACCAGCTTGCATATCCTCAGCCGCCATAGCTCCCGAGCTCCGTCAAGCGACATCCCGGGACATTCCAAAGATCACCCCAGTGCCGCTCGGCCCAACTTGAGAAGAATTCACCTCACCAACCTCGGGCATCGCACGCTCAAATCGGGTTGGGTGGGGTAAAGCATCTCCATTTGCTTCTCCTCTTCCTCTATGGCTTCCGGGTAGGAGCCTCCTCGATTGCAAAGACGCATTCCGCCGATCTTTACCCGCCGGTGGCATATGCAACAACGTTGGTGGCCGGGAGATCGGCTCGGTGATCTTCTCCTCGATCGCTTTAGAGAGTCGAAAAAGTCTTGCACACCGCCGGGTTCGAGCCGGTGATCGCTCCCTCCTTCAACTTCTTCTTGGTGACAACAAGCTCGGTCTTGCTCCACCACACGCTCCTTCGATCAACTCTTTGTTGTGCGGATCCGCAACCGTTTCCTTGACTCCCGGTTCTTGCGCGGTAGCACGACGGTGGTCCGCACTATGTTGATCATCTTCTGTTGTAGAGTGATCAAGAGTCCGGGGCATAGGTAATCAAGTCGCAAAAGAGTTGGGAGGCAGAATTTAAGCAAGAAATAGGCGGACAGACAGGTAGAAAATGAAGAATATTTACCATGAAGGCGTTGTGCACGTCATTTTCAGCCATCTCCTCCGGAGAGAACTCCAAAACGTTTCCTCAACGGGAGGGAAGAGCGGTCGATCGATCTCGGCCCAAGATCGACACCTTGTCCACATTCCCAAAGCCTTCGGGAAATGAGAAATGATGCCCCCACTAGTAGAAGCACGGGGACCGGCGGGAGGAGTAGGCGGATGGCGAGATAACGGATCGACCTCCGGGGCACGTGAGCAGCAGAACTAGAAGCTGCGGGAGGAGTCCGAAAAAGAGGCGCGAAGCACTCCTCTTGGAGGCAGAGGCCACATCGGGCGGAGAAGGTCTCTATCTTTTAGCACTTTGGAGGATGAGTTCCAGTTGATCGACTTTTGAACACTGGAAGCATACAGTCTCGACGGCAGAATGCTTAAAACACATCACAGAACGGCACGGCATGCAAAGCGAAGTGGTTACGAAACCTTACGAGAAGACATCTTTGTGGGTGATTGAAGAGGATTGGAGGAAGAAGCGGTGAAAAACCAGGAAGCGGTGTCCGGGAATTTTCTCTCGGACTCGAAATACTCAATAGCTTGGTGCAAGCAGGGATCTTGGCGCCGATACGGGTGAGGTCGCAGGGGCCTGCATGAAGATGACGAAGTAAGCTAGTAAGCGGCGAGATAAAACAAATCAGGTAGCAGGAAAGCTACTTACTCAAGTCGAACCCATTTCTCGAAAATATAATCGGCGGGGAGGTGGATGGAGTCCTTCCTCACATAGAAGAAGTCCTAGAACCATTTCTCATCGCGAGATTTTGACACATGTTTGAAGGGAGCCTCTCCACGGCCCTGGAAGGAGAATTGACCCCGCCGGGGGACCGATGTTGTACATATAGGCCGGATCGCCCGAGTGACGGCTTTGCCGTATTCGACCGGCGGCCGAGAGAGTAGAGAAGAACTCTCCAAATGGCGGCAGAGATTTGTGCCATGGCGAAATTGTTGGTAAAAATGAAATCTTGGACGAGTTTAGGGAAAGGAAAACGAAGGCCATATCTAAACGGGTACAAGTAGAAGCAAACCCACCCCGGACAGAGGGCGTCGGCGTCGTCCGGTTCCGGTTCGAGACAAGCGATCTCAACCTCATCGCCAAGACCAAGCAAGTTCTTGATCGTCGGAATGTCGGCCGGAGTTAGGGCAGAGTCACAATCGTGTGGGTGTTTAAAAAGTCCCCGAGAAGGGAAAGTAGGGTCGAGATTACGGTCGGAGGGTGTCGAGGCTGGCGAAGACTGTCGAGTTTTGCCCATAATGGAGAGAGAAAATGAAGATTAAAAGGAGGGAAGGAGATAGATTACCTGGTGATGAAGACATGAAAGGGAACAGTGAAGCTGATGAAGATTAAAGGGAAGAAGATTGAGGGTTTGAGAGAAGAGAGTTTTTTTTGAAATGATTTGAAGTGATTAATGAGAGTGGAAGAGAAACGTTGGGATTATAAAGAGGAGAGAGGGAGTTGGGTGCGGAGAAAGAGGAGAAAGGCGGCTTGCATGGGAAGGAGTAAAAAAGCGGCGTAGGGTTTTAAACATTTAGTTACGTAAATTCCTTGTTCGATACTAGAAAGCGTACTTCACAAGAAATTTGGGGCAAAATGTTTGGGCTAAAAATAGCGTAATAAAGAAAGCCCACTTAGTAAAATAAAGATTATAAAGAAGAGGGAAGGAGGAAGGGAGCCCGCGGTCAGGAAAAGGGGAGATGAGCTTGAGAAGGATCAAGAGCCCACCGTGGGAGGTGCCCGCGTTAAAGAAAAGGGTGTCAGGGAGAAGTTAGGGAGAAGCCAGGGAGAAGTTAGGGAGATCGGGGAGAATTGGTAAGGGAATTCGGATTTGGAAAGAAGTCCTTATGGAAGTAATATTCCCTTTCCATATTCAAGGTAGGACATATCTAGGGTTCTCACCCTATAAATAGCAAAGGAAGGAAATCAAGAAGGGCATTCATTCACTCATCCATATATTCATTCAAGATTATATTCAAGACAACCACATCACGACATACCATTCGCAAATATACTCCATACGAGATCTTGCAGGCCTGATACCTAACGCCAGCAAGATTAGCATAAACATTATCATTGTAATCATCCTCCTATTCATATAGTGCAATACTTGGCAGGGTGCCATCCCTCCCGCGGTTGTTTCCACATTGGGTTTTTCGCGTCACCAAAATCTTACGTGTCAATTTACATTGCGCACTTTATTTCCCATTTACTTATTGACATATAAATCATCATACCATCAACCAACGAATATAGACTACATTGACCCTAAATCGACTTAGGTAAAAAAGACCTAAACAACAGTATTTACCGAAGATGTGTTACTCATGAAGAGGGTAAAGCAATCCTCCAATCTTGCCATGCAATAACTTATGGAGGCCATCTATCCACTTCAAGGACTCAAGCTAGAGTTCTCCATTGTGGATTCTATTGGCTATTTTTGTTCAAGGATGCCTATGCCTTTGTTCATTCTTGTGACTCTTGTCAAAGAAGAGGAAATATGGGGAAAAGTGATGAGATGCCTCTTAACAACATTCAAGAGATGGAACTATTTGATGTATGGGGTGTAGATTTCATTGGACCGTTTCCATCTTCCTTTGGCAACCAATATATATTGGTTGCGGTGGATTATGTGGCCAAATGGATTGAAGCTATTGCCGCGCCCACCAGTGACTCAAGAGTCGTTACCAAACTTTTGAAAGAACTGTAACGCTTTCTGGAACTCCAAAGCGAATAAAAATAAATTCCTTTAAAAAGTCCGCTAAATCCTGTGTCTTCACAGTTTTAAAAGGCTTAGTTTTAACCCACTTAGTGAAATAATCAGTAATTACTACCACGTATCTATGTCCTTTAGAGGAAGGTGGAGTACTATCACCATTCATATTCATTGCCCAACAACGGAAATGCCATGGCTTTATAATACACTTTAAATCATTAGCAGGGACCCTACTAATCTGTCCATAACGCTGACATGGCTTGCAACCTTTTGCATACATCACACAATTTTCTAAAATAGAAGGATAATAAAATCCATGACGATGAATCAACCATCGTATCTTTGGCCCAGACTGATGAGTGCCACATACACCTTCATGAACCTCTGCCATTGATGCGTGTATTTTATATAAGGTTTTTACCTCATTTTTACATGCATTTCTGTACTATTTATGTAACTTCTAGCTACAAATACCCCCGAATATTCTACTTTGGTTCGTTTTATGTAAATTGCAGGAATAAACCAAAGAGGAGGTAAATCGAGCTTTAATTCGTCCCATTTGCATGCATTTATGGAAAACGAGGAGCCAGAGCTTGGAATCTAACACTTTGAAGACGGATGAGCTAGTTTCGGAAGGTTTTATAATGTCTAATGTGCCTAAATAGCTCGATCGACTACTTTTCTAGTCAATCGAATGCTCTATTTGAAGGAAAAGTAGATCTATATACTTACATATTCATATATGTTTTAATTTAGTTTGTTATAAAATTAATGATTGATCTTATGCATGCAAACATTAAAACAAAATAAGGAAGAAACATTGTTCTTACAATGGGATTTTCGGTTAATAGGGCACAAGAGAGATCACCTTTCTCTCTTGTTCTTGTGCTTTCCTTTAATGGAAGAACTAAAATCCAAGTGTAGGATCTCTCCCAAAGCTTAATACCCAAGACATACTCTTAATTAAAATTAATATTATAAGAACTAGTACAATATTAGTCTTGTAGAAAATGACCCAAAAATATTATAAAACACTTAATATTTTCGGTTTATGGGAGAGGAAGAAGGAAGCTTATTATCTCTCTAGAATTCTTATTTTAGATGAGTGAATAGTATGAATGAATTGTCAATAATAATATTGAGTATATGGTAAAAAGAGAGGAAAAACCAAGTGGTTTTTCCTTCTCTAAAACCGGGTGGAGTAGGGGGTGGAGGGAGCCAATACATGCACTTGTTTATCTTCACAAGGTAAACTAGGGTTGCATGGCTACTAAAGCAAACAATCATTATGTTTACCACTAATTTAAACAAACACAATATTTGCTTAAACCACCTCCCATTTTCGGCACATTGGATAATATGGGATCCATTTTATTTTTGTCAATTTGTCTTATGTCACATGTCATATGTAACATAAATTTGTTATGTATTTTTAACATATTAAAAATCAACATATTAATAAAAATACGTCATATTCAAAAATCGACTTAGTAATTTCATAATTACTTGTACCAAAATATTTTACCATTTATAAATCACAACAGATTGTATTTATAATAATTCATTCAATTTCAATTGTTTCTTTAAACAATAATTTCATCCGAGTAATGATACAATTCGATTACTCGATCAGTATCTCATTTAATCACATTTCAATGTGATACGTAAATTTTACTTCCAAAATCGTCCGTCAAATTTTCAAGTAATTTAATTAACTCGTAACGTTATACGATTAATTAAATGATCAATTAAGAGTGTTGCCCTATAGGTATGACCAAGGGGATCAACTGATCACCACCGTCGCACACGCAGTAATGTCAAACTCTAGTCACCCAATCATTACCGATATATGTTGATCGGTTGTGAGTAAAAATACTTCCCAATTGTATTCTTTAAAACGAGACTTAAACATGTGATCATCATGATCAATGATGATCGTGATCGCATTATTGTCGGAGGACATAAATTCCAACAATCTCCCACTTGTCCTCGACAAGTGTGCGTCACCAATTCTCTTGTCCTATTACTATCTCCTACTCAATGCAAGGTGTCTTTCAGGTCGTACTTGCAAGTGATCATATCGAGAGTGGTTTCCTCGATCTGGAGAATAACTGATTGGCCGGACTTATCTATCATAGATACTTTCCGAGCGTGGCCACGCATTTCCAGTTCATTACTCCTCGAGTGGCCCTGAGATATTGTTATAACCCTGACTAGGGGTGGACTATTCCTATCGCACTCATTCCCTTCAACTAGCCACAACCATCATAACCCAAAATATGCCTATTTGACCCCATTTACGAAGGTCGTAGTAACACAAATCAAAGTTAATCTGAAACTGTGCCATCTTAGGCGAATAGTCTTTAGTCAAAAGAATCGACTCATTCAAATACTATAGTAGCTCTCGCCACGACCAGGCTATATAAATTTGCCAGAACTCTATAAGCGGTCATTAGGCCCGACAAAATGTTCCTAACAGTCTGCCTATGTGATCGACTAGTCATCTCACATGACTCTATGGCACTTGAACTTGCCATCAATCGCATCACACTCTAGTCACTTCGAGACGTCACCTCATACAAGTAACTATGGGCAAATACAATGTTAATCCGTGTTCACTTTAACGGGGTTCAATTGTCTCCACAACCCGTTTGGATATAACAAAGTACAAGGTGAGTTAATAATAACTCAAACGACAAATGTCGACATCACACTCGGGTAGTCAATATCATATTACAACCTTGTGATGTATATCGTAAGTGTAAATACTTATTGATTGCAATAGAAGTTTAACATGCCATGTTTCCATGTGTTCAAACTTCTTACACTTGCAATTTCCTTTACATTCATGTTCTCTCTCACAGCATGAATCTTACCAAGTACACATCAAGGTTCCCGACCTTGGTTTTGGTTCTTTAACTTGAAAGAACTTCCTTATCGATTATCTCATAACGAACGAATTTGTGATGAATGATATAACTTGTACTGATCAAGTACTCCATCCACACACAATGCACTAGGTACATGTTTTGTAGAGTCTTGCAACAATTTGTCAAGATTATTAGCCTAGCACTTCTCACAAGTCCTAGCCTAATTAGGAAAGATTAGTTTTGAATAACCTCTTATTCAACTAAGCATCTTTCCAAAACTTCTTATTTCTCTTTCTAGGCTTGAAAGATTTAGGATTCTCATAAATCCTTATATGTGCTCGGATTTTCATTAATATGCGCAACCTCTTGACACACAATAGAGCATTCCATGAACCACCGAAATCGCTCATCGGATTCTACTCGAGAATTCATGATGTTTCTATTGTGGCTTACCAATGAATCATCATGCACTTATGCATGTGATTCACTATTGGACATGTGCATGATTATTCTAATGGCGGAAACATTAGTTACTAATAATCATGAGATCAACCATTTATAGGTTCAATGAATGACCATGACTGCCAATGGTAATTCCATTTTCATCTATATGAATAACCTATGTGTATGTTGATATGATGTGTATTTCTTAATACTAATCCAATATTTCTTGTCGTAATTGGATTCATCATAGTCCAAATTCATCCAGAATTGAAAACTCAAAACTTCCTCTATGAAGGAAGGTGTTAGCTCGTCATTCTTTAATGAGTGGTGAGTTGTAAACATTCAAAGGATGATAGCTCCCACTAAATTCCATGTCTTCACATGACAATTTCCTAACTCCCACTCAATTCTACATATTTCAAAATTGACTTCTCAATCGAAACTTTTCAAGAATTGAAATATAAATTGCATTGCCAAGTTATTAAGATAAAACCATATATGTTCCTATCATATCCTTTCAAAATACCTATTTCGAAGAGGTCTCATCTTAACCTTACGGAAAGAGATTTTAAATCTCTAACACACTCATGTCATAATGATGTGTAGCAATGTCATTATTCAAATATAAATAATATCTAGAACACGTCCTTCGAAATACCCTTTCGGAAGGAGGTTTAACCCTTTTCATAATGAGGTTAAGCAATGACATTTGCGTGGTTAAAACTTGGTCATTGAAGATATCGGTATATCAGTCTTTGCAACTCGATCATAACTAGTATGTTACTATGATTCATTTAGGCTTTTAAGTAAATCTCAAGGTTGAAACTATTGGTCAAAAAATATCATATAGAACTTAGTCAAAAACTTGTTAAGACTTTACATTAGTCATTTTTCTTCCAAAACTTTCTTTTGGTCTCCTCGTGTAGTTATCTTGAGAATATACTCTTATGATTACTTCACTTGGTCTCTTTAGTCATATAGAACTAACTTGAGACAGTATACTATGTAAATAGATATACCTTCATTCAAATCATTCTTTCTTGCGTAGATCTTCATTTACACAAGTACACAATTTTTATCTTGTCTCGTGTGTTGTGTCCTCATTTTTCTCCCACTCTATCTTTAGAATAAATACACTATAGATTCAAAGATAGCATATGAGACACAAATAATGATGTTGAAGTATAAGGAGAACTATCTCATAGATAGACTAATAGTTTTAGATTTCATATGTGTACTTGATGATTAACATACCTTTAAGAGAGTTCATAGACTCAAAATTGCTTTATAAATGATCATACACAAGCCTTAAGCATGTGGACATATAATGAAACCCATCATTATATTTGTCTATTAGATCACTTTAAGTGAATAATCTTATGTTTCTAAGAGCAAGCATTTAAACATGAATTTTAGAACAAAAGGATAAAATGACAAAACGGGTGACTTGGGTTGCAAACCAAGTCACCATTATCCAAATACAGCCCATGATCCAAAATACCTTTCCATGTCAAACACGGAAACTTAAGGTTCTAAAATCCAAAACATAATTTAAAATAAGACAATGAAAAGCAAAGCTCCATGAAAGCTATCCCTAGCTTCTTGATGGTTTCGCATGCTTGATTTTCCTTTCCTTTGTCTTTGCTTGGTGGAGGCCCTATTTACAATAACAAGGGAGATACATTATCACAACTTTGCATCATAATACCATAGTTGAACTAGAAACATAAAAGAAGGATAGTCATTTACCTACTGGAGTAATCTTTTCAGCCTTAATATCACCAAGGTATTTGGAACAATTTCTCTTCCAATGTCCCATACCATTACAATAATGGCATTTATCAAGAGGACCCTTCTTGATCTTTGAAGTGCTAGCTTCATTAGGCTTAGCTTTGGTGAAAGTGGGAGCTTGCTTCTTACCCTTACTTGCATTCTTTTTGAACTTCCCCTTACTCTTAGTGCTTATGTTAAGCACATCCTTTGGTGGGTTCACATTTAACCCCATGTCCCTCTCGGCTTGCACAAGTAACTTGTGAAATTCTTCAAGAGACACATCCTTGTCTTGCATGTTAAAATTCACCCGGAATTGAACATACGCTTTGACTTTGGACAAGGAGTGTAGAATCCTATCTACAATGAGTTCTTTGGGGATTTCAACCTTTTGAATTTTCAAGGTCTCGACAAGTTCCATAAGTTTGAGCACATGAGGGCTAACCTTTTGGCCAACTTTGAAGTCGAGATCAAAGAATGCAGCGGCCGCCTCATATTGGACGATCCGCGGAGTTTGTGAAAACATTGTCACAAGTTTGGAGTAAATCTCATTAGCATTTCCCATTTTAAAGGCTCTCTTTTGGAGGTCCGCCTCCATCGCAAATATCAAGACATTTTTCATTGCGGCGGACTCCTTTTGGTAAGCCTCATATGCTTCCCTAGTGGCGGCGGTCGACCTAGTAGTAGGTTCGGGTGGAGATGCCTCGGTAAGGTAACGAAGCTTGTCGTCACCTTGGGCGGCCAATTTGAGTTGGGCATCCCAATCGGAGAAATTTGACCAATTCTTTTCAAGTTTACATCGATCCATGAAGGATCGGAGCCATGAAGTATTAGCGAGAGGTGTGGCGTTTGGTGTTGGTGTTGCCATTTGTTATGAGAAAAAGAAGTGGTCTACAAAACAAAATATAAGGAGTAAAACAAATGTCGTTTTAATAATAATAATCGTAAAATGTATGATTTAAACAAGTTTTATGCATTTTTCTAGTGACTTCTACCCAACTAGATAAATGATTCCAAGACCCAAATTCATATTGACTTAGGCACGGTGGGGCCGATTCATCCTTTATCAATATAACTTGGTGGATTAACGTTTAATCGATTCTACTTTTAGAACTCTTGGTCGATAATATTACATTAACAATTATCTTTAGCCCAAAACACATCCGACAAGGGCACGGTGGGACCGATACATCCCTTATCAAAAACTTTTGTTGAGTTCAATCCAAATTTCGAATAAATGTGTCCATGATCCAAACCCACATTAACTTGGGCACGGTGTGGCCGATACATCCCTTATCAACATGAATTCGGTGGATAGACATTTATCACCCACTTCCCCTACGTAACAAGGTTTGTACCCCGGTGGGGCCGAGCGCACTCCCTCGCGAAATAGGTTTTCATGGTTTCTACTATTTGGTAAGGCTATGTCTCAATTAATTGTTTTAGCGAGATGTCATGTCAATTTATTATCTATCACGTTTTAAGTGAACTAAAGTGGTGAACTATGATAATTTTAATTGACACGGTCGATAAACTCGATAAAGAAGATGCATGTTTTAGTTATGGCGATTTAGCGATGCATGCGACATAAAATAAAATGCAAGCATAAAAATAAATAAATAAATCCTAGTATGGCCTTTCCTAAAATAGAAAAACTATTTAACTATTACATATTCGGAAACCAACTCCATTGGTCCCTTGAACTTCGGTTGTGACACGCATCTCGAGGTAACACCGTCTTTATGTATCGCCATTCTTGAAGAAATCCGTCTTTGGGAACTCCGGAATGAATAAAATTACATAATAAATTACATAATTTCCTATTATACATTTGTAACTAAAATAAAATAAATCTATTAAATTACAAAACGGTGATACAAGATCACAATAAAATTACAACCGAATCGATATTCCCATACATTTCGGGAAATACCAATTAAAATCTAAGGCCATACTAAGTGAAATTACATAATTCAAAAATTACATAAATTAAAATTATGACAATCATAAAGAAAATGCAGCATTATAATATGTATGAACATGCCCAATTTTATGCTAAATCGCCTTTAATTAGCCAATATCGTATATTATTCGGTTATTACGGATTTGCGTGATTTCAACATTTTATAATCACAAAAATTACATAAATTCATATTTATGCATAAGTTAATTACCCTAACCTCTTAGAACTCAAAATTTAGTCTTCACTAATTATTTGACCATAATTAACTCATATTTATAAAATTGTTCATTAATGGACTAAAAATTACAAAAATAAGCTATAAACTTCAAATAAATCAAAAAATTTCAAATAAATTTAAAATTCAAAATTTAAAGTCATGAACATTCTGGAAAAAATACCATGACACTCATAATGTTCAAAAACTTAGGTTAAAAATTTCGAAATCTTTCCGGAAAAACAATGTTGCGGTTTATCGGTTTTAACTAAAATAATCATAAAAATATGGGAAAAATTATATTCATTAAATTTTAAATTTTAGATTTGAAAAAGATAATAAAATGCAACATATAACGTTTTTCCTTAGTCATAGATTATGTTTTATTAATTTTTCACTAATAATGTCATTATTTATGCTATTTTTTCTTCAAAAATCCATAAATAATGCAAAAAGACTTCACTATAGCCCATTATTTTACACACATCTTGTAAAATTTCATGTGACAACATACTAAATTTCTATGACCAGATTCGAAATTTATCTCATATTTAACCTATTTTTCACCTAAATCCGAATTTAATAATGAAAAATCCATTTTTCGAGCATAACAAGTCCAAAAATTATGAAAATTTACAGGTTATCTCAAAATAATATATGTGACAACATAACCAAAAATCACTGAAAAATTCAAAGTATAGCTAATTTTAGACCGAAAATGACATTTTTACTCATAAAATCACATTTAAATGCCATTATTGTATAATATGAACAATAAAAATCCGTAAATTTAACCAAAATATCCTAAAACATTTTAAGACCAGAAATTTTAACATGCATGAATTAATTTCGTGATATATCATAATAACACAAATTTTACAAGTTTTATATGTTAATCTTTATAACTCGGAAAAACTTTTAACCGATTTGCATGCAAACAACCATGGCTCTGATACCAATTGAAGGAAAAGTAGATCTATATACTTACATATTCATATATGTTTTAATTTAATTTTTCATAAAATTAATGATTGATCTTATGCATGCAAACATTAAAACAAAATAAGGAAGAAACATTGTTCTTACAATGGGATTTTCGGTTAATAGGGCACAAGAGAGATCACCTTTCTCTCTTGTTCTTGTGCTTTCCTTTAATGGAAGAACTAAGATCCAAGTGTAGGATCTCTCCCAAAGCTTAATACCCAAACTTACTCTTAATTAAAATTAATATTATAAGAACTAGTACAATATTAATCTTGTAGAAAATGACCCAAAAATATTATAAAACACTTAATATTTTCGGTTTATGGGAGAGGAAGAAGGAAGCTTATTATCTCTCTAGAATTCTTATTTTAGATGAGTGAATAGTATGAATGAATTGTCAATAATAATATTGAGTATATGGTAAAAAGAGAGAAAAACCAAGTGGTTTTTCCTTCTCTAAAACCGGGTGGAGTAGGGAGTGGAGGGAGCCAATACATGCACTTGTTTATCTTCACAAGATAAACTAGGGTTGCATGGCTACTAAAGCAAACAATCATTATGTTTACCACTAATTTAAACAAACACGATATTTGCTTAAACCACCTCCCATTTTCGGCACATTGGATGATATGGGATCCATTTTATTTTTGTCAATTTGTCAATTTGTCTTATGTCACATGTCATATTTAACATAAATTTATTATGTATTTTTAACATATTAAAAATCAACGTATTAATAAAAATACGTCATATTCAAAAATCGACTTAGTAATTTCATAATTACTTGTACCAAAATATTTTACCATTTATAAATCACAACAGATTGTATTTATAATAATTCATTCAATTTCAATTGTTTCTTTAAACAATAATTTCATCCGAGTAATGATACAATTCGATTACTCAGACCGTATCTAATTTAATCACATTTCAATGTGATACGTAAATTTTACTTCCAAAATCGTCCGTCAAATTTTCAAGTAATTTAATTAACTCGTAATGTTATACGATTAATTAAATGATCAATTAAGAGTGTTGCCCTATAGGTATGACCAAGGGGATCAACTGATCACCACCGTCGCACGACAGTAATGTCAAACTCTAGTCAGCCAATCATTACCGATATATGTTGATCAGTTGACAGTAAAAATACTTCCCAATTGTATTCTTTAAAACGAGACTTAAACATGTGATCATCATGATCAACAGTCGTGATCGCATTATTGTCGGAGGACATAAATTCCAACACTATTTACTGAAGGTACTCGATCGAGCAGTTTGAGTATTCAAACGAGAAGACATTTTATGGAGTTACTCGATCGAGTGGTTTATTTCCACTCGATCGAGAGGTTTGAAGCTTAGTTGCTCGATCGCCACTCGATCGAGTGGTTTATCCTATCATAGAATTTTTCCGCCTAATTTCGTATGGGCTTTTGTAATTAGTCCATAGATTAGGTTTAGGAGAGGATTTTCGTATGCTAAAAGGGACACTAGACTGCGTAACTCCTCTCATTCACTTTTACTATATCATTGGCTACTATTTCTTGGATTTTGCTCTTCTTCTACACTTTGCTACTCGAATTCGGATCTGGATTGGTATTATTATTCCTTTTTAATTCCCTAATCATATTTACTGTTATTTTGCTATCTCTCTTTTATTGCTATCATCTTTACTCTATTTCAATCCTTATTAGTTTTGTTATCATGTTTAATTCCTATTATCTATATGTTGTTGTTGCTAATTCAATAATGATGCATAGCTAATTCCCTTCTGCTAAGACTAAAGGGGACCCATGATTATGTAGGGATAGTAATCGATTTATTAGGTTAATGCTGGTGTAGTCCTTGTTGTTAACTGCTGCATTTATCTGTATCTGTTTAATTGAGTCGACGCAATTAGGCATTTATATCACAGTAAACCTTGACCTGGACCGAAAGGTTGGAAAGGGTGAGACTAGTAGCGAACAATAGGGCACTATAGTGAGGGTGAAAGCTAAGTTATTTGTGCTTTAGGGCGAATTGAGACCGAAAGGAGATATTCACTGTTCCTTAGACTATATTTGCACTAACCTGAGACCTAGATTACTTGACCGAATGATCATGGTGAACCGTCTGTCTTAGCTGCTTCCTTTATCTGTTTAATCCTTTTTCTTTGCCTTATTCTCTTCCTTACTTCCATTAGTTTAGAACAATCAATCAATTAAAACCCCCCAATTTGGTTACAGTGACAAAGTTAGACGAAGCTGACGTTTTCCCATCTCCCTGTGGAGATCGACCCGACTTCCCTAGCTATATTAGTTAGAGGCAGTTGGTTATTTTTTATAGGTATACGACTGCCCTGTCAAATTTTGGCGCCGTTGCCGTGGAGGTGGCGCAATTTTGTTGCTTTATTTAAGTTTGTTCCTCGTCTCAAGGAATTTATTCCTTGAGACTGATCTCATTTATGCAAAGTTTTTGATTAGTTTTGCAGGTTATTTGTTGTGCTTTGTAAAGTCTATTTGCCAGAATGCCCAATATAGCCAGCCACTCAGAGCCTAATGTGGATTCGCTTCCAAAAGGTTTCCTATTACCCATTCGATCGGGAACCTTTGGAATCCACCCATCTTACATACTTTGGTCGAGAGAAATCTCTTTAGGGGGTACTGAAGAAGATCCATGCAGGCACATAGAGTACATTTACGGAGTATTGCTCTACTATTCCTCTTCTCTTTGGGGTGACACAGGACAAAGTTAAGGGAGCTCTTTTTCCCTTTTCTTTAGCTGATGATGCCAGGGAATGGTTGAGAGCTCTAGATAGGGAGGCAGTCGGTGTAACCGACTGGAGTTCCCTTGCTTTGGCCTTTTACAGGCGATATTTCCCACCGCAGCGCACCAATACCTTGAGAGCTCAGATTAGTTCTTTTGAGCAACTATCTACTGAAAACTTGGATGGGGCTTGGACTAGGTTCAAGAAGCATGTCCGTTCTGTGCCTCATCACGGGTTCAAGCGTTGGTTCCTTTGCACCCAATTCTACAATGGGTTGTATCGGAGCCAGAGAGCTATTCTTGACAGTGTAGCTAAGGGGAGATTCACGAAGAATGTTGAAGATGACCAAGGGTGGCGTCTCATTGAGGAGATGGCTATTCATGTCTCCGAATATGGAAATCCCCGAGGTAGTGAGCAAGTTAATGAGTTGGCAGCAGCTGCAGTGGAAAGTCCTAGCAAAAGTCTAGGTAATGTCGAGATTACAGAAGCTACAGGTGAAAGTGCACAAGTTTGTTCGATTACTGAGCATGTGGATATATGTGGTAGATGTGGCATGGAAGGGCATGACCCTATTGAGTGTCTGGCGAGTATAGAGCGCGTCCTTGCTTATCAGAAATACAAGCAAGGAGTTCCTTTTTCTCAACTGTATGAAGAAATAAAGAATGTTTCTACTCTTTCTACGCCAGCGCCGCAACCGACTTCTCCTTCTGCAAACGAGGAAATTGCCGAACTGAAATCCTTGATGTTAAACTTAACACAACAGTTTGGTGAAAAGTGCAATAGGAATGAAATCGTCATAGTGGAATTGAGAGAACAAGTCGCGCAGTTAACACTCGCGAAAGACCAAGCCAACCTTCTACCGACATGCGATCCAGTTAGTGCAACGAATCTCCAAGTTGGCCTTACTCATGAGAGGCCAAAAGTACCAGAAGACGGGGTTTTGATAGCTGAAGATACCCCGGAAGATGATATGAATGAGTTTTTGGACGAAATCCTTGCTGCGTGTTGTCCAGACACTCGATCGAGTGAAAACTCTACTCGATCGAGTGAAATAATTCATCCTATCACTCGATCGAGTGATAATTATGGTCGATCGAGTAGTGCTCAAATTCCTGATAGTCGATCGAGTGATATTCTTACTCGATCGAGTAAAATTGCTAAGGAAATCACTCGATCGAGTGTGCAGATAGCCAAGATGACGATGATGTTGTGTTGGATTTGCTTATAGATGATTTAGATGAGCGTGTACTCACCGACGCTGAGGGAGAGCAAGTGGAACAAATGATTAGCACTCTCTGCTCCATTGAGGTAAAGGTACCGGAGCGTAAGCCTCTTCCTTCTCATCTAAAATATGTTTTCTTAGACGATACTGAGAAATATCCAGTCATTGTTAGTGCTAAGCTTGATAATGATCAGCTGACCTCCTTGTTAGCTGTGCTTAAGAAAAACAGGAAAGCATTGGGTTATTCATTGGACGATATCAAGGGGATTAGTCCCGATATTTGTATGCACAGGATAGAGCTGGAGGAAGATCACAAACCCTTGGGTCGCAGATGAACCAAAAGATGCAAGATGTTGTGATGGCCGAGGTAATGAATTTCGCTCGACGCAGTATTATTTATTCTCGTTGGTCATTCTAAATGGGTGAGTCAGTGCGGGTAGTCCCGAAGAAAGAAGGGACTACGTGGTTAAGAATGATAAGAATGAGTTAATACCTACTCGAGTAGTGACTGATTGGCGGATGTGTATAGATTACTGACATGAACTGACTTAATGCCGCCACCAAGAAAGATCACTTTCCCCTTCCTTTTATTGATCAAATGGTAGAAAGGTTAGCTTCTCATAAGTTTTTCTGCTATTTAGACGGGTATTCAGGGTTCTTTCAGATCCCCATCCACCCAGACGATCAAGCTAAGACTACATTTACTTGTCCTCAGGGCGTGTTTGCTTATCGTAGAATGCCTTTTGGTTTATGTAATGCCCCTGCCACCTTTCAAAGGTGCATGATGGGGGTATTTTCAGAGTATATTGAGTCTATTATGGAAGTTTTCATGGACGATTTCAGTGTTTATGGAAGTGATTTTTCTAACTGTCTGTCTAACCTTGATAAAGTGTTTGCGTATTTGCATTGAGGTTAATCTTGTGCTTAACTGGGAGAAGTGCCGTTTCATGGTCAACGAGGGAGTTGTCTTAGGGCACTTAGTTTCTGATAGGGGAATAGAGGTTGATAAAGCAAAGGTGGAAGTGATTCAGCAATTACCACCTCCTGGTAATGTTAAGGGGGTGAGGAGTTTCCTTGGCCACGCCGGCTTTTATCGCCGGTTTATCAAGGATTTCTCAAAAATTGCTAAACCACTTACACAGCTGCTACTTAAGGATGCCCCTTTTGTGTTTAATGATGAGTGTATTTCTGCTTTTCACAGGTTAAAGCAGGCTTTAGTCTCTGCGCCGATCATACAGCCTCCCAACTGGGACTTGCCGTTTGAGATAATGTGTGATGCCATTGACTATGCACTAGGAGCGGTGCTAGGCCAACGGAAAGACAAAGCTTTAAATGCAATCTACTATGCGAGCCGAACTCTGGATGAGGCTCAAGTGAAGTACACTACCCTTTGAAAAAGAGCCGCTAGCTGTAGTTTATGCCTTAGAGAAGTTTCGTTCTTATTTGATTGGGTCAGAAGTTACTGTTTTTACTAACCATGCAGCTTTGAGGCATCTCCTTGCTAAGAAGGAGGCTAAACCACGGCTATTGAGATGGATACTCCTCCTTCAGGAGTTTGATTTGCAGATTAAGGATAAGAAAGGAGCTGAAAACGTTGTAGCTGATCATCTGTCGCGACTGACGCGACAGGAAGGGGAAGATTCTCTACCTATTGATGACTCTTTCGCTGACGATACTTTATTTGCTGTTTTATCGTCTATTGTTAACCAAGAGCCTTGGTATGCGCAGATATAGCTAACTTCGTTTATGCGTGGCAAGCTTCCGCCCGACCTTTCTCATCGCCAGAGGAAGCGTTTTCTGTATAACGCTAAGCAGTATTTCTGGGATGATCCTTATTTATTTAAGGAATATGCAGACGGTCTCTACAGACGGTGTATTCCGCAGTGGGAGGCCAAAGTAGTCCTGGAAGGCTGTCACTCCTCTCCCCATGGTGGCCACCACGGTCCTTCGCGCACCGTGGCTAAGGTACTTCAGTCTGGTTTTTACTGGCCTTCTTTGTTTGCTGATGCTAAGTCTTTTGTTTGAGCTTGTGATGCTTGCCAACGATCAAGGAACATTTCAAAGAGACATGAGATGCCGCAAAATGGCATCTTAGAATTTGAGGTTTTCGATGTCTGGGGCATTGATTTTCAAGGACCGTTCCCGTCTAATAAAGGTAACAGGTACATTTTAGTGGCTGTAGATTACGTGTCGAAATGGGTTGAGGCAATTGCCTCACCTCATTGTGATGCTAAGACCGTGATAAAAATGTTTAAAAAGGTCATATTTCCCCGATTTGGTGTCCCTAGGGTCGTCATTAGTGATGGGGGAATACACTTTAAAGAAAAGAAACTAACTTCTATTCTGTCTAAAGTTGGTGTCCAACACCGGCATGGTTTGAGGTATCATCCCCAAACTAGTGGTCAGGTTGAAGTCTATAATCGCGAGTTGAAAGAGATCCTGTCTAAGGTAGTTTCTAAATCACGGAAGGACTGGAGTCTTAAATTAGAGGACACATTATGGGCCTACAGAACTGCCTTTAAGACACCAATTGGTGCATCACCTTATAGGTTAGTTTATGGGAAATCATGTCACTTACCTGTTGAATTGGAATATAAGGCTTGGTGGGCAATTCGTGAGCTTAACTTTGATCCTAAGTTGTGTGGTCAGAATCGTCTTTTGCAGCTAGATGAGCTGGAAGAATTTAGGCTTAATGCCTATGATAGCTCGCGCATTTATAAAGAAAAGACGAAGAGATGGCATGACAAGAGAATTCTACCTCGGGAGTTTCATGTTGGGCAAAAGGTGCTTCTGTTTAATGCCCGATTGCGATTATTTCCTGGCAAGCCGAAGTCCAGGTGGAGTAGTCCTTATACGGTGACGGCTGTTACCAAATTTGGATCCGTGGAGCTCGAAGATTCTGAAGGTAGTAGGTTCAAGGTGAATGGGCAATATGTGAAGCATTATCACGAGGCAAATGAAGCAGACAATCGTGTTGAAGTCTTGTACTTCGACGAGCTAGATGCGCCAGTTAATTGATGCCAGAAAGGTCGTGCGGGACCTTTTAAACCTGCGCTCTCCGGGAGGAAGCCCGAACTGTTTTATTATAATTTTGTTGAACTTTTTTATTTTTCTTTAGCTTTATGTTGAACTTTAGACGCTGTTTTATGCACCCTTTATTTTCTCCTTACTTTGATACGTGTTCTGCAGGTTACATCACACGATCGAGTAGTTTTTCTACTCGATCGAACACTTTTGGGGTATTATTCACTCGATCGAGTGATATATATACTCGATCGACCAGCTGCATAAACACGTTCACTCGATCGAGTGATTATTTTACTCGATCGAGCCCTTCCAGACACCAGTTCACTCGATCGAGCAGTTCCAGGCCACTCGATCGAGTAGTTACGTCTTCCAGCTGCTACTTTACGTCTATGGAACTACTGCTTGACTTTCTTTGACCTCCCATGTTCATGGTCGGTTTGGGGAGGTCCCTCTTCACGACGTTTTGTAAGTTTTCCGACTCCACTTCTCCTTTTCTCTTCAGTTTGCATTTCTTTCTCTATTTTTGGTACAATGAGGGCATTGTACGGTTTGGTTTGGGGAGGTATGCATCCATATCTGTGTCTGCATATTTTCTTGCATTTTTGCTTGCACGTTTATCTATCTTTGCATGCATTGTCGTTTTTAATTCAAAAAAAAATCACATAAAATTCAAATGTTTTCACGTTTAATTTGAGTCGGAACGTTTGAACTTTGACGCTACATTGAATCCTTACTTTAGCCTTGCATATTCTTGACATTTAGTTGGCATTATTACGTGCATGATCTACGAGTTTTTGTTTCTCTCTTATATGAACGAATAGACTTGATTCATATATCGGCAAGCTACATTACATTCTGAGGTTAGAGCTTTATAAACTGGTGACATTCATGACCGGTTTCATTTAGGATGTGAGTAGTACTCTCTTTAAGACATGTAACATCAATTTGCATAAGCATGAGTCTAGTCTTCTTAATACCTGTATGCATTCGGTCTGTGGATGGTGACACATGTTAGGAGAGGCAGTTCCCTTTTATTTCATTCTACCCATGAGCCCCACATAACCAAATAGCCTTTTTGTCCTATTAGCTACTATCTATAATTTTTCCTACCCTAGCCGAGCTAGTGATGAGTAGTTGTTTGGAATGTTTTACTACAGTTTGGTTATTTTTATCTGATTTCAGAAGATGGTGGAAGAATTGAAGGGAATGAAAGAAAAAATGATGGATGAAAATATGAAAAAAAATGAAATGAAAAAGAAAAAAAAAAGAGAACGAAAAAGATGGAAATAAGAAAAGAAGAAAAAGAAAGAAAATCATGTGCAGAGAATAGAGAAAATGTATAATGATTTTCACTCCCATGTCTAATTTATATCTTATGGGGAGTTGACAAAATTTTGGTGTTTCGTGAGTAGAGTGCATGGTATTTGCACTGTTTTGTTTTGTTATATTGAGTACGAAGTTGGGATGCAGTTAAAAATTTGGATTCGTTGTTGCTAGCCTGGCTATTAACCCCACATATCCAAATTCATCTTAGCCCCTTCTTACCCATTACCTCACTTACCCAAATGTAAGTCCTCGGCATGTGTCTTGGTCATTAGTATGGTTGGAATGCATATATACGGTTGTAGAGACTTTATTCATGTTAACTGCATGCATGTTCTTATAGGTCGAGTTAGGTGAGTGTCTTTACTTCTTTCTATCTTTCACATATATACTCACCTTTTGCCTAATTTTGAGTGATGAGCGACCTGTGAGAGTCCGATATCTTTTGAGTCTTGCAAGGTCGACGGTTCAGTAAGTTTGAAACATTGATTTAATTCGTTTGCACTTCTCATTTGCCACTTTGTTAGTTGTTGCATTAAACTGGTTTTCGTGGGTGATTTGTAGCTGATGCGTTGGTCCCGTTCCACTGTTTATTTTTAGTTGTATTCATAATTTGCTTGGGGATAAGCAAAGGTTTGGTTTGGGGAGATTTGATGCGTGTATTTTATATAAGGTTTTTACCTCATTTTTACACACATTTCTGTACTATTTATGTAGCTTCTAGCTACAAATACCCCCGAATATTCTACTTTGGTTCATTTTATGTAAATTGCAGGAATAAACCAAAGAGGAGGTAAATCGAGCCTTAATTCGTCCCATTTGCATGCATTTATGAATAACGAGGAGCCGGAGCTTGGAATCTAACACTTTGAAGACGCATGAGCTAGTTTCGGAAGGTGTTATAATGTCTAACGTGCCTAAATAGCTCGATCGACTACTTTTCTAGTCGATCGAATGCTCTATTTACTGAAGGTACTCGATCGAGCAGTTCGAGTATTCAAACGAGAAGACATTTTAAGGAGTTACTCGATCGAGTGGTTTATTTCCACTCGATCGAGTAGTTTATCCTGTAATAGACTTTTTCCGCCTAATTTCGTATGGGCTTTTGTAATTAGTCCATAGATTAGGTTTAGGAGAGGATTTTCGTATGCTAAAAGGGACACTAGACTGCGTAACTCCTCTCATTCACTTTTACTCTATCATTGGCTACTGTTTCTTGGATTTTGCTCTTCTTCTACACTTTGCTACTCGAATTCGGATCTGGATTGGTATTATTAGTCCTTTTTAATTCCCTAATCATATTTACTGTTATTTTGCTATCTCTCTTTTATTGCTATCATCTTTACTCTATTTCAATCCTTATTAGTTTTGTTATCATGTTTAATTCCTATTATCTATATGTTGTTGTTGCCAATTCAATAATGATGCAAAGCTAATTCCCTTCTGCTAAGACTAAAGGGGATCCATGATTATGTAGGGATAGTAATCGATTTATTAGGTTAATGCTGGTGTAGTCCTTATTGTTAACTGCTGCATTTATCTGTATCTGTTTAATTAAGTCGACGCAATTAGGCATTTATATCACAGTAAACCTTGACTTGGACCGAAAGGTTGGAAAGGGTGCGACTGGTTGATACCCGTCGTTGTGAGCACCAAAAATAAAATTTATAATCTCCTATTAAAACTAACCTAGGCTAGTGGTAATAGGGTCGAACCACAAGGAGGCGAATGTAATTTCTAATTGTCTAATTTAGTCTAAGGTAACGAAAGTGGGGGTTGATTTGATTTGGTCTATACTAATAGCAATAAAAGACAACAAACTAAATAAACAGATAAAACAGATAAAAGAAGGGGTACTAGGATGGTCGGTTCGTTATAGTTTCGGCGGCAGCAAACTAAGTCGGTCTAAATCAAACACATAAGGCGGGAAACAAGAGGTCCTCTCGGTCTACTCTTAGCAGATAGCATCTTTCGATCTCGCTATAAGTCCCTAATATCACTAATACTTACTCTCGTCCTGAAAAGTGATTTATAATCTAAACTTTACCTATCTTTCGATCTCAGCATAGTTTAGTCATTTTAATTGGTGATCTAACAACTGTCCCTATCTCTCGATCTAATTGGTCAGTCATATCCTAAACATTCAACTAGTCGTGTGCACTCGGTTTGTCGAAAAAAGAATTAAAACAATTAAAACGAAAGTAAAACCCCACGAGGTCAGTCGATCGACCAAGTATGTCAGTCGATCGACTGACATGCGATTCAGGCCGTGTTCATTCTATTGCCGCCTACACTATAATTCCCCTACATCCTAGCACGAATAATTTAGCTACTCATACTAAGAACGATAACGACAATAACATTAATGAAATAAACAGAAGGATTCATGCTTGAAATAATAGAACAAACGATTAACATAAAACGATGATTACGGTCTCGGTAAACTAACTAGCAATTTCTAAACTATCAACACAATAAAGATGAACTGGAATAAGAGCAAGTGAATACCGAAATTGCAGAAGGATTGTAACGGAATGATTGAAAGTACAACAAAAATCCAATGCGAAATAGTTTCCCAAACCCTAATTATTTGATAAAACTAAACTGAATGTAAAGCTAAGTAAAAACAGCATCAAAATCTATGGAAACTAGGTTACGTTATATAGCAAATATACATAACACTTATTATTAAAACCTAAACACAATGGGCTTTAAGTTCCTCGATCTTTTAATTCTCGTCTGAAGCAGCGATGTGGTCGATCGACTAAGAAGGGCGGTCGATCGACTGACTAGCAGTGTACAGTAGCCTCTGGATCCCGCATGTTGGTCGATCGACTGAAAGTGGTGGTCGATCGACTGCTTTAGCTGGTACTTGACTTCTATGATCTCGTGGATTTGTCTTTCGGGCCTTGAAATGCGCACCAAGCTCGTTCCTTAAGTGAATACTCCACGTCAAAATGCAATGCAGGATACTCGGGGACGGATTTAGCTCAATTTCCGTTGAATTCTTCACATTTCTGCAATAATGTACACAAACACGAAAGTAGGCGGAAATAGGGAGAATAATAGCATAAACTACTAAAATGAGCTCTAAAATGCGTGTAAAACAGGATGTAAAACATCATATAAAAGACACGCATCAAACTTCCCCAAACCAAACCCTTGCTTGTCCCCAAGCAAGAACTAGACTCGATCCTAAAACCAAATGGAACGAGTTCAATCTCAGAGCGAATTACAACATGTAAAGCCTAAACCATTTTAATGCAACAACCAACAATCAATTAGTAATGTGAATCATGCAAACGAGTTATGAAGTCGTTAGAAAATTGCTGAATTGTCAACTATAGAGACTTATCAAATTGGACTCTCACGGGTCGCTCATATCACACATAAGCACAGGTGAATATATAAGAGGATAGAAAGAATTCATTTTGTACAGACTCTCACCTAACTACGACCTATAAGAACATGCCGGTAATATAATATGAAAACAATCTCTACAACCGTACATATGCATTCCAACCAACAAAAGACCTTGACACATGCCGAGGTATATATGTGGATATGTGAGGTATGGGTATGAAAAGGCAAAACATTTATGGAAAAGTGGAGGTACAGGTGATCAAGCTAGTACCAAAACGGAACCATACGACAGCATCCTTCTTCTTGCTCAAAATCGAAAGAAACGGTGCTATAGCAAGCACAAATCTCACAGTCTCCAGTATAAAAGTAATCAACTAACTTCCCATAAGATATAAATGGTACATGGGAGCAAAAATCGCCATAAGATAAGGATTTTGAATTATGCGAATTGATTTCCTTTTTTTCTTTCGAACCTCAGTCGATCGACCAGAATTGGTAGTCGATCGACTGCTATGAACAGTACAGAACTCTTTTTTTCATTTTTTCGAATCATTTTTTTTCTTTTTCTTTCCTTTCAACTTCCCAACAAAATCTCAAATAAGAGCAAATGCTACCAAAAACTAAGTAACAATCCCAAGAACATAGACTACTAGCTTGACAAAGGACAGGCTAAATGTAGGATGTAGTAAATAGGACAAAAAGGATATTTTTGGCAGTGTCAAGTTCATGGGTAAAATGAATAAAGGGAAACCTCTACCACATGTGTCAACAAACCACAAACCGTATGCATACAGGTATTAAGTAGATCAAATTCATATTTATGCAAATTGATGTGACATGTCTCATAAGGAGTACTACTCACATTCCGAAATAAACTGGTCATAAATGTCACCAGTTATAGGCTCTAAATCTCAGAAATATGATGTAGCTTGCCAAAAATCAAAGTCAAGTCTCAAGTTCAGCAAATAATTAACGAAAACTCGTAGATATGCATATATGATTCTACTAATAACATGTCAATTAGCAAGGCTCAGGCAAAAATAGATGCAAATGCAATATCATCATTGAAATACTGCCGTTCCGACTCGACCTATATGCTAAAATAAACGTGCAATTTTTTGAAATTTGTCGAAAGTTTTTCAATTTTTTTTTGGATTTTTGACATTTTATATATGTGAAAAATGAAATAAACAATGCAAAACAAAATGTAAACGTGAATGCAAGCAAATGATATGCGACGCAAAACCCTTCCCCAAACCAAATCACACAATGTCCCCATTGTGCAAAATCATGTAATGAAAGAAAAGAGACGGGAATTGGCGAGAAAATAAGGAAATAAATATGACATGAAGTGGAAATCGGGAACTCACAAGACTTTAAGCGCAACAAAGGAAACCTCCCCAAACCAGCGTAAGCTAGGAGGTTTCAGTAGCCAGCAGTGCTACCAATAAGTACCTGAAAAGACAAACAAAATACCACGCATAAAATCGAGAAAGCGATAAAGAAGCGGTAATTATGTGCAAAGTGACGAAAATGGAAGAAATCAAAAATGAGTCGGGAAATAAAATAGAGTAGAAAACGGCCTTAATCCCGCAAAATGACCCAACACAGGGGAAAGGTCGTGAACAGGTACAGCAGCGGCAGTGGTCGATCGACTATAGCAGGCAGTCGATCGACCAAAGTGAACAGGAACAGAAACCCCTGAGGTGCGCAACTCAGTCGATCGACCATGGAAGGCAGTCGATCGACTGGGAAAGCTGCTGTAACTTCAGATTTCTTCGTATTTGCTCAATTACTTGAGCTAATGAGGTCTAAAACCCTGTAAGTGCACAATAATACGCGCCCAAAATTGCGCAAAACCCAAAGCAAAGTCTAAGACACTTAAAAATCCTAAGCAACAAAATAAATGCGAAGTCTCGCGCACACAAAATATGGTAAATAGTCTTAAAAGCAATAAAGTAAATGTTTGATAAAGCATTTGATCAACTAATAGTTGATCAAGAATGACCATGGTATGGCCCACTTCGTTGGCTTCTGGCTACTAGAGGTAGCCTCAATGATGCTCATCTTCTTAGCCGCACCCTTCTTAGCTTCAGCATCCGCCGAACTCAACGGATCAACAACTTTTATATCTCCCCAGTCAATGATCTCTTCGGACTCATCAGAATCTAAATCGGACTCTCTCACTTTGACCGGCTCGTCATCAACTTCCTCATCAGTGCCATAGCTAAGGCAACCGAGACCTCCTCTTTGAATGATCGGCTTCTTCACAGCTGGAGCGACTTGCGGCTCTTCCTTTCCCAAACCAGCTCCTGCAATGTCAGACATAGACAAATCTTCCTCCAATTTGCTCCCAATCTGGGGCAGAGGGGATATGACAGGAATAGGAGTAGAGACAGGCATATCAGGAAGCACAAAGTATGATTTCTTTTCAGAAACCGAATTACAGGTGACATGCCACATAGGGTCCTTCTTCCTAGCTATTTAGGCGAAGACAATAGAATTCTTCCCCACTTTGAAAGCCAGGGTCCCAGAACCAACATCAATAACTGCACCAACAGTGTGCAGAAATGGCCTACCTAGAATGATAGGTATATGGGCATCCTCAGGCATATCTAAGACTACAAAATCTACGGGAAAGAAAAACTTCCCTATTTGCACAGGGATGTCCTCTAGGACTCCTATAGGCTGGACCGCAGATCGGTCAGCCATCTGAACTGTCATGTCTGTGACTGCAAACCTAGTCAATTTTAGCTTCCTAGCAAGACTTAAGGGCATGACGCTAATGCTAGTGTTGGAATATGTGTCCTCTGACAATAATGCGATCACGACTGTTGATCATGATGATCACATGTTTAAATCTCATTATAAAGAATACAATTGGGAAGTAATATTGTTACTGTCAACTGGTCAACATATATCGGTAATGATTGGCTGACTAGAGTTTGACATTACTGTCGTGCGACGGTGGTGATCAGTTGACCCCCTAGGTCATACCTATATGGCAACACTCTTAATTGATTATTTAATTAATCGTATAACGTTACGAGTTAATTAAATTATTTGAAAATTGACGGACGGTTTTGGAAGTAAAAATTACGTATCATATTAAAATGTGATTAAATGAGATACGGTCTGAGTAATCGAATTGTATCATTACTCGGATGAAATTATTGTTTAAAGAAACAATCGGAATTGAATGAATTATTATAAATACAATCTGTTGTGATTTATAAATGGTAAAATATTTTGGTACAAGTAATTATGAAATTACTAAGTCAATTTTGTATGTGACGTATTTTAATAATACGTTGATTTTTAATATGTTAAAAATACACAAAAAATTTATGCTACATGTGACATGTGACATTTTGACAATTGGCAAAAATAATATGGATTCCATATTATCCATATGGACCGAAATAATAAGAGGAGGATTAAGCTAATTAATTGTTTAAATTAGTGGTAAACATAATGATTGTTTGCTTTTGTAGCCATGCAACCCTATTATGCATTGTGAAGACAAATGAATGCATGCATTGGCTTCTCTCCCACTCCCCTTTGTCCGGTTTTTAGAGGAGGAAAAACCACTTGGTTTTTCCTCTCCTTTTTACCATATACTCATATGATTATTCATAATTCATGATATACTTTCACTTATCTAAAATAAGAGTTTTAGAGAGATAAAAAGCTCCCATTTCTTCCTCCCCACAAAACCAAAATATTCAAGTGTTATATAATATTTTGGATCAATTTTCTACAAAGATTAATATTGTACTAGTTCATATAATATTAATTTTATTAAGAGTAAGCCTTGGGTATTAAGCTTATGGAGAGATCCTATACTTGGATCTTGGTTCTTCCATTAAAGGAAAGCACAAGAACAAGAGAGAAAGGTGATCTCTCTTCTGCCCATAAAACCGAAACATCCAATGTAAGAACATGATTTCTCCTCTATTTTGCTCATTTGTTTGCATGCATAAAATCCATATTTAATTTTATGACAAATTAAATTAAGACATATATGAATATGTAAGTATATAGATCTACTTTTCCTTCAATCGGTATTTAGAGCCATGGTTGTTTGCATGCAAATCGGTTAAAAGGTTTTCCGAGTTATAAGAATAACATATAAAACTTGTAAAATTTGTGTTATTATGATATATCACGAAATTAATTCATGCATATTAATATTTCTGGTCCTAAAATTTTTTAGGATATTTTGGTTAATTTTACGGATTTTTATTGTTCATATAATACAATAATGACATTTAAATATGATTTTATGAGTAAAAATGTCATTTTCGGTCTAAAATTAGCTATACTTCGAATTTTCAGGTGATTTTTGGATATGTTGTCACATATATTATTTTGAGATAACATGTAAATTTTCATAATTTTTGGACTTGTTATGCTCGAAAAATGGATTTTTCATTATTAAATTCGGATTTAGGTGAAAAATAGGTTAATATGAGTTAAATTTCGAATCTGGTCATTGAAATTTAGTATGTTGTCACAGGCAATTTTACAAGATGTGTGTAAAATAATTGGCTATAAAGAAGTCTTTTTGCATGATTTATGGATTTTTGAAGAAAAATAGCATAAATAGTGACATTATTAGTGAAAAATTAATCAAACATAATCTATGACTTGGGAAAAACGTCTAATATTGCTTTTTATTATCTTTTTCAGATCTAAAATTGAAAAGTTAATGAATATAATTTTTTCCATGTTTTTATGATTATTTTAGTTAAAACCGATAAACCGCAACATTGTTTTTCCGGAAAAAATTCGAAATTATTAACCTAAGATTTTGAACATTATGAGTGTCATGGTATTTTTCCAGAATATTCATGAGTTTAAATTTCAAATTTTGAATTTATTTGAAATTTTGTGATTTATTTGAAGTTTATGGCTTATTTTTGTATTTTTTTTAGTCCATTAATGAACAATTTTATAAATATGAGTTAATTATGGTCAAATTATTAGTGAAGACTAAATTTTGAGTCCTAAGAGGTTAGGGTAATTAACTTATGCATAAATATGAATTTATGTACTTTTTGTGATTGTAAAAATGTTGAAATCACGCAAATCCGTAAAAACCGAGTAATATACGATATTGGCTAATTAAAGGCGATTTAGCATAAATTTGAGCATGTTCATACATATTATAATGCTGCATTTTCTTTATGATTGTCATAATTTTAATTTATGTAATTTTGAATTATGTAATTTTACTTAGTATGGCCTTAGATTTTAATTGGTATTTCCCGAAATGTATGGGAATATCGATTCGGTTGTAATTTTATTGTGATCTCGTATCACCGTTTTGTAATTTAATAGATTTATTTTATTTTAGTTACAAATGTATAATAGGAAATTATGTAATTTATTATGTAATTTTATTCATTCCGGAGTTCCCAAAGACGGATTTCTTCAAGAATGACGATACATAAAGACGGTGTTACCTCGAGATGCGTGCCACAACCGAAGTTCAAGGGACCAATGGAGTTGGTTTCCGAATATGTAATAGTTATATAGTTTTTCTATTTTAGGAAAGGCCATACTAGGATTTATTTATTTATTTATTTTTATGCTTGCATTTTATTTTATGTCACATGCATCGCTAAATCGCCATAACTAAAACATGCATCCTTATTTTATCGAGTTTATCGACCGTGTCAATTAAAATTATCGTAGTTCACCGCTTTAGTTCACTTAAAACGTGATAGATAATAAATTGACATGACCTCTCGCTAAAACAATTAATTGAGACATAGCCTTACCAAATAGTAGAAACCATGAAAACCTATTTCGCGAGGGAGTGCGCTCGGCCCCACCGGGGTACAAACCTTGTTACGTAGGGGAAGTGGGTGATAAATGTCTATCCACCGAATTCATGTTGCTAAGGGATGTATCGGCCACACCGTGCCCAAGTTAATATGGGTTTGGATCATGGACACATTTATTCGAAATTTGGATTGAACTCAACAAAAGTTTTTGATAAGGGATGTATCGGCCCCACCGTGCCCTTGTCGAATGTGTTTTGGGCTAAAGATAATTGTTAATGTAATATTATCGACCAAGAATTCTAAAAGTAGAATCGATTAAACGTTAATCCACCAAGTTATATTAATAAAGGATGAATCGGCCCCACCGTGCCTAAGTCGATATGAATTTGGGTCTTGGAATCATTTATCTAGTTGGGTAGAGGTCACTAGAAAAATGCATAAAACTTGTTTAAATTATACATTTTTACGAGTATTATTAAAATGACGTTTGTTTTACTCCTTATATTTTGTTTTGTAGACCACTTCTTTTTCTCATAACAAATGGCAACACCAACTCCAAACGCCACACCTCTCGCTAGTTCATCATGGCTCCGATCCTTTATGGATCGATGTAAACTTGAAAAAAATGGGTCAAATTTCTCCGATTGGGATGCCCAACTCAAATTGGCCGCCCAAGGTGATGACAAGCTTCGTTACCTTACCGAAGCCTCTCCACCCGAACCTACTACTAGGTCGACCGCCGCCACTAGGGAAGCATATGAGGTTTACCAAATTAAAAGGAGTCCGCCGCAATGAAAAATGTCTTGATATTTGCGATGGAGGCGGACCTCCAAAGGAGAGCCTTTAAAATGGGCAATGCTAATGAGATTTACTCCAAACTTGTGACCATGTTTTCACAAACTCCACGGATCGTCCAATATGAGGCGGCCGCGGCATTCTTTGATCTCGACTTCAAAGAGGGCCAAAAGGTTAGCCCTCATGTGCTCAAACTCATGGAGCTTGTCGAGACCATGAAAATTCAAAAGGTTTAAATCCCCAAAGAACTCATTGTAGATAGGATTCTACACTCCTTGTCCAAAGTGAAAGCGTATGTTCAATTCCAGGTGAATTTTAACATGCAAGACAAGGATGTGTCTCTTGAGGAGTTGCACAAGTTACTTGTGCAAGCCGAAAGGGACATGGGGTTAAATGTGAACCCACCCAAGGATGTGCTTAACATAAGCACTAAGAGTGAGGGGAAGTTCAAGAAGAATGGGAGAAAGGGCAAGAAGCTAGCTCCCACTTTCACCAAAGCTAAGACTTGTGAAGCTAGCACTTCAAAAATCAAGAAGGGTCCTCTTGATAAATGCCATTATTGTAATGGTATGGGACATTGAAAAAGAAATTGTTCCAAATACCTTGGTGATATTAAGGCTGGAAAGATCACTCCAGTAGGTAAATGACTATCCTTATTTTATGTTTCTAATTCAACTATGGTATTATGATGCAAAGTTGTGATAATGTATCTCCCATTTTATTGTAAATAGGGCCTCCACCAAGCAAAGACAAGGGAAAGGAAAAGCAAGCATGAGAAACCATCAAGAAGCTAGGAATAGCTTTCATGGAGCTTTGCTTTTCATTGTCTTATTTTAAATTATGCTTTGAATTTTAGAACCTTAAGTTTCCGTGTTCTACATGGAAAGCTATTTTGGATAATGGTTTGTATTTTGCATAATTGTGACTTGGTTTGCAACCCAAGTCACCCGTTTTATCATTTATCCTTTTATGTTCTAAAATTCATCTTTAAATGCTTGCTCTTAGAAACATAAGATTATTCACTTAAAGTGATCTAATAGACAAATATAATGACGGGTTTCATTATATTACCACATGCTTAAGGCTTGTGTATGATCATTTATAAAGCGATTTTGAGTCTATGAACTCTCTTAAAGGAATGTCAATCACCAAGTACACATATGAAATCAATAACTATTAGTCTATCTATGAGATAGTTCTTCTTATAATTCAACATCATTAATTTGTGTCTCATATGCTATCTTTGAATCTATAGTGTATTTATTCTAAAGATAGAGTGGGAGAAAAATGAGGACACAACACACAAGACAAGATTAAATTGTGTACTTGTGTAAATGAATTTCTACGCAAGAGAGAATGATTTGAATGAAAGTATATCTATTTACATAGTATACCGAATAGATGAGATCTATGGTCTCAAGTTAGTTCTATATGACTAACGAGACCAAGTGAATTAATCATAGGAGTATATTCTCAAGATAACTACACGAGAAGACCAAAAGAAAGTTTTGGAAGAAAAATGACTAATGTAAAGTCTTAACAAGTTTTTGACTAAGTTTATGAAATTTTTGACCAATAGTTTCAACCTTGAGATTTACTTAAGAGCCTAAATAAATCATAGTAACATACTAGTTATGATCGAGTTGCAAAGATTGATATACCGATATCTTCAATGGCCAAAGTTTTAACCACGCAAATGTCATTGCTTAACCTCATTATGAAATGGTTAAACCTCCTTCCAAAAGGGTATTTTCGAAGGACGTATTCTAGATATTATTTATATAATGACATTGCTACACATCATTATGACATGAGTGTGTTGGAGATTTAAAATCTCTTTCCGTAAGGTTAAGATGAGACCACTTCAAAATAGGTATTTTGAAAGGATATGATGGGAACATATATGGTTTTATCCTAATAACTTGGCAATGCAATTTATATTTCAATTATTGATAAATTTCGATTGAGAAGTCAATTTCGAAATGTGTAGAATTGAGTGGGAGTTAGGAAATTCTCATGTGAAGACATGGAATTTAGTGGGATCTATCATCCTTTGAATGTTTACAACTCATCACTCATTAAAGAATGACGAGCTAATACTTTCTTTCATAAAGAAGCTTTTGAGTTTTCAATTCTGGATGAAAATGGACTATGATGAATCCAATTACATCAAGGGATGTTGGATTAGTATTAAGAGATACACATCATATCAACATTCACATAGGTTATTCATGTAGATGAAAATGGAATTGCCATTAGCAGTCATGGTCGTTTATTGAACCTATGAACGGTTGATCTCATGATTATTAGTAACTAATGTTTCCGCCATTAGAATAATCATGTACATGTCCAATAATGAATCATATGCATAAGAGCATGATGATTGATTGGTAAGCCATAATAGAAACGTCATGAATTCTCGAATAGAATCCGATGAGCGATTTCAGTGTTTGACGGAATGCTCTATTGTGTGTCAAGAGGTTGCACATATTATAGAAAATCCGAGCACATATAAGGATTTATGAGAATCCCAAATCTTTCAAGCCTAGAAAGAGAAATAAGAAGTTTTGGAAAGATGCTTGGTTGAACAAGAGGTTATTCAAAAATAATCTTTCCTAGTTAAGCTAGGACTTGTGAGAAGTGCTAAGCTAATAATCTTGACAAATTGTTACAAGATTCTACAAAACATATACCTAGTGCATTGTGTGTGGATGGAGTACTTGATCACTACAAGTTATATCATTCATCACAAATTCATTCGTTATGTGATAGTCGATAAGAAAGTTCTTTCAAGTTAAAGAACCGAAACCAAGGTCGGAAACCTTGATGTGTACTTGGTAAGATTCATGCTATAGAACATGAATGTGAAGGAAATTGCAAGTGTAAGAAGTTTGAACACATGGACACATGGCATGTTAAACTTCTATTACAATCAATAAGTGTTTACACTTACGATATACATCACAAGGTTGTAATATGATATTGACTACCCGAGTGTGATGTCGACATTTGTCGTTTGAGTTATTATTAACTCACCTTGTACTTTGTTATATCCAAACGGGTTGTGGAGACAATTGAACCCCATTAAAGTGAACACGGATTAACATTGTATTTGCCCATAGTTACTTGTATGAGGTGACGTCTCGAAGTGACTAGAGTGTGATGCGATTGATGGCAAGTTCAAGTGCCATAGAGTCATGTGAGATGACTAGTCGATCACATAGGCAGACTGTTAGGAACATTTTGTCGGGCCTAATGACCGCTTATAGAGTTCTGGCAAATTTATATAGCCTGGTCGTGGCGAGAGCTACTATAGTATTCGAATGAGTCGATTCTTTTGACTAAAGACTATTCGCCTAAGATGGCACAGTTTCAGATTAACTTTGATTTGTGTTACTACGACCTTCGTAAATGGGGTCAAATGGGCATATTTTGGGTTATGATGGCTGTGGCTAGTCGAAGGGAATGAGTGCGATAGGAATTGTCCACCCCTAGTCAGGGTTATAACAATATCTCAGGGCCACTCGAGGAGTAATGAACTGGAAATGCGTGGCCACGCTCGGAAAGTATCTGTGATAGATAAGTCCGGTCAATCAGTTATTCTCCAGGTCGAGGAAACCACTCTCGATATGATCACTTGCAAGTACGACCTGAAAGACACCTTACATTGAGTGGGAGATAGTAATAGGACAAGAGAATTGGTGACGCACACTTGTCGAGGACAAGTGGGAGATTGTTGGAATATGTGTCCTCCGACAATAATGCGATCACGACTGTTGATCATTATGATCACATGTTTAAATCTCATTATAAAGAATACAATTGGAAAGTAATATTGTTACTGTCAACTGGTCAACATATATCAGTAATGATTGGCTGACTAGAGTTTGACATTACTGTCGTGCGACGGTGGTGATCAGTTGACCCCCTAGGTCATACCTATAGTGCAACACTCTTAATTGATTATTTAATTAATCGTATAACGTTACGAGTTAATTAAATTATTTGAAAATTGACGGACGGTTTTGGAAGTAAAATTTACGTATCATATTAAAATGTGATTAAATGAGATACGGTCTGAGTAATCGAATTGTATCATTACTCGGATGAAATTATTGTTTAAAGAAACACTCGGAATTGAATGAATTATTATAAATACAATCTGTTGTGATTTATAAATGGTAAAATATTTTGGTACAAGTAATTATGAAATTACTAAGTCAATTTTATATGTGACGTATTTTAATAATACGTTGATTTTTAATATGTTAAAAATACACAACAAATTTATGCTACATGTGACATGTGACATTTTGACAATTGACAAAAATAATATGGATTCCATATTATCCATATGGACCGAAATAATAAGAGGAGGATTAAGCTAATTAATTGTTTAAATTAGTGGTAAACATAATGATTGTTTGCTTTAGTAGCCATACAACCCTATTATGCATTGTGAAGACAAATGAATGTATGCATTGGCTTCTCTCCCACTCCCCTTTGTCCGGTTTTTAGAGGAGGAAAAACCACTTGGTTTTTCCTCTCCTTTTTACCATATACTCATATGATTATTCATAATTCATGATATACTTTCACTTATCTAAAATAAGAGTTTTAGAGAGATAAAAAGCTCCCATTTCTTCCTCCTCACAAAACCGAAATATTCAAGTGTTATATAATATTTTGGATCAATTTTCTACAAAGATTAATATTGTACTAGTTCATATAATATTAATTTTATTAAGAGTAAGCCTTGGGTATTAAGCTTAGGGAGAGATCCTATACTTGGATCTTAGTTCTTCCATTAAAGGAAAGCACAAGAACAAGAGAGAAAGGTGATCTCTCTTGTGCCCATAAAACAGAAACATCCAATGTAAGAACATGATTTCTCCTCTATTTTGCTCATTTGTTTGCATGCATAAAATCCATATTTAATTTTATGACAAATTAAATTAAGACATATATGAATATGTAAGTATATAGATCTACTTTTCCTTCAGCTAGCTCCTAGGTCACATTATGCCTTCTCAATTGAGAAGGTACCTATATTGCAAGGAACAGAAAAACTACCCGGGTCTTCTAGTTTGTGAGGTGCAGTATGAGACAAATAAGAGCATGATTCTTTAGTGAGTGCGACAGTATGCACTGTTTCAAGTGACCTCTTTTTAGAAAGCAATTGCTTCATGAACTTCATATAAGCGGGCACTTGATTCACTAGTTCAAGGAAAGGTACTTGTACGTTAAGACTACGAACAACATTTTCAAATTTACTGAAAGATACCTGTTCCTTTGTCGGCACTAGTCTCTCTGGATATGGGGCTGTAAGAAGTAGCTTAGCCCTTTCCTCTAAATCACGCATGCCGGCATCCGTGGACTTAGGCTGGAAGTCCACCACCTTCTCCTTATTGAAGCTTGAACCCTCTTCAGACCGTCTCAAATGTGAGCCATTGACCGACATTGGGTCGAACTTCGGAACCGGGACTGACCCATCAGCACTCGAGTCTTGCCCTAATATTTTCGGAGTTGTCATACCCCGAAATAAGTGGTCTCTCAAATTATTGGGCATTGGAGGACGAAATTTCTCAATATCAGCAGTGGCCTCGGTCGATCGACTACCTTGCTCAGTCGATCGACTGAGATCTACAGTTCCAGAAGCTCCTGTAACCCGCACATCAGTCGATTGACCGGGTATATCAGTCGATCGACTGGTATACCTGGTAGACGCCTTGTTCTTGCTATTCTTCGTTAAAGCTTTCTTTTGACTCGGTTCCGCCTCATTCTTTTCAGAGGCATCCTCGACCATGGCAGGCCCCTCCAGGGTAGATGATGCGTGTCATTTATATGATGTTTTACATCTCTTTTTACACGCATTTCAGAGCTCATTTGTATAATATTTGTTGCTTTTCTCCCTATTTCCGTCTACTTCCGTATTTTGTACTTTATTGCAGAAATGTGAAGAATTCGACGGGAAATCGAGCCAAACCCGCCCCCAAGTAATCTGCATTGCAAATGACGTAAAGGAATCACTTAAGGAACGAGCTTGGTGCGCGATCCAAGGCCCAAAAGACAAGTCCACGAGAATAAAGATGTCAAGTAGCAGTTCATCCGGTCGATCGACTAGTACCATCAGTCGATCGACCACCTATCGGATCCCAGAAGCTACTGTTGCTGACATTCAGTCGATCGACCAGCATCTTCAGTCGATCGACCAGATTTCGATTTCAGACGAGATTTAGAAAGCCCGTGAAGTTTAGGTTTTAGAAAGAAGTTGTTGCGTTGATTGCTATATAACGTAACACCAGCATCTAGTTTTCATATCGAATTTACATCAGAAAATACATTGAGTTTCACATTACAATAGTTTAGTTTATTCTCCGAGTAATTAGGGTTTGGTATATCGACTTGGCATTGGAATTTCTGCACTTTTGTTCTTAATCTGTCCTCTGGAATTTTCGGTATTTTATTCTGCCCTAATCTTAGTTTATTGCTTCGCTTTCAATATTAGCATAGAATTGATAGTTAACGCCCCAAAGCCAATTATCATATTTTCGTTATTGTTATTTACATTAAGCATGAATACAGTAATCGTTGTTAGTTTATTTGTTGTTTTTACATTCATCATGAGTAGCTAAATAGTTAGTGCTAGGATGTAGGCGATTTAAGGCTAGGCGGCATTAGATTGAACACGGACTGAACCCGCGTGTCAGTCGATCGACTGACATTGTTGGTCGATCGACTGACCTTGTAAGGTTATCTTTCGTTTTAATTGTTTTTAAACTTGTATTTAACGAATCGAATGCATGCGACCAGTTAGATACCTATTTTGTGACCGACCCATTAGACCGAGAGGTAGGGTAGGTTGCTTGACCGTCAATTAATTCGACTAAACTGTGCTAAGATCGAAAGATAGGTATAGTTTAGACCATTAGTCGCTTTTCAGGACGAAAGGTTGTATTAGTGACATTAGGGACCTTTAGCGAGATCGAGAGATGCTAATTGTTAGGAGTGGACCGAGAGGACCTCTTATTTCCCGCCTTACCTGTGTTTAATTCAGACCGACTTAGTTTGCTGCCGCCAAAGCTATAATGACCCGATCATCCTAGTACCCTTCTTTTATCTGTTTAAATTCGTACTTTAGTTTATTTTCCTTTTATTGCCTTTAGCTATAGAACAATTTAAATCAACCCCCATAATTGTTACCTTAGACTTTCATTAGACAATTAAAGTTTACAACTGCCTCCTTGCGGATCGACCCTGTTACCACTAGCCTAGGTTAGTCTTAATAGGAATTATAAATTTTATCTTTGGTACTCACAACGACGGGTATCAAATTTTTGCGCCGTTGCCGGGGAGGCAATAGTCCTAATTTTAGTTGTTTAATTTTCAGTCTTTCTTAGTTTAAGGAACATCCGTTCCTTAAACTATTCTTATATTTTGTTGTAGTTTCCTCTTATGCGCAGGTCACAGGGTGGAGAATTAGTACCATTGAACCCTGAGATTGAGAGATCCTTGCGCGAGTTGAGGCGAACACGACGAGTATTACCGACAGAGGAAGAGCTGAGTACTCTGTCAAGCTATCACGAGAACGAATCGTTCAAGAAGACCCACAATCTTCACCCGTTTCCACTTCTTCACCGAGACAGCATTTACTTCACCGGAAATTCCAGTCATGGCCGAGGAAGCAAGTATAGCTAGTTTTTCCGAGCCGACAGCCGACAATTTATACAAGGGGTTCGAGTTTACGGAGATGCCAGGAAATTCGAACCAAAGCCTCGCTTACATCACCATGGTCGAGAGAAATCGGTTTGGGGGAGGTGCAAATGAAGATGCACTAGACATATGGAGACCTTTATTGACTCATTTGCTCCATTCCCCCCACCGGTGGCGTGACCCAGGATCAAATCAAAGAGACCATGTTCATCTTCTCCCTTCGTGATTCTGCAAGGGAGTGGTATAGAGATCCTGGACCGAGCCGCTCAGGAGATCACTGATTGGAATACATTGGCATTGGCGTTCTACAAGAAGTACTTTTCTGCTTCAAGGACGATCGCTATTAGAGCCCAAATCACGGGTTTTAAACAAGGGCCAGATGAGAATTTCCATGAGGCATGGGTCCGATTCAAGAAGTTAGTGCGAACCATACCGCACCATGGGTTCGAAACCGGAGTTTGTGCAATCATTTCTACAATGGGTTGTACGACGATCGGAGGGCCATTTTGGATCTTTGCAGCCAATGGGAGATTTCTTTGAAAATTTGGGAGCAACCAAGGGGTGGAAGATCATTGACGATCTAGCTACCCACAAGGCCGAGTATGGGAATTCGAGAGGGAACCAGAGGAGAGCTGCTGAATCTTCCTCTGTTGCTGCACTTGAGGCTCTCACCGCGAGATTTGATAAGTATGAGCTAGGAGGAGCCTCTAAGGGTGGGATATACCAAGTCAACGCTGTTTCAGACGGTCCCTTCCTTTGTGAAAGGTGTGGAGTTGAGGGCCATGTCTCGAAGAACCGCCCTAGTCCTTTGAATCTTGTCCGCCTTTCAACACTACAGGCAGAACAACACCTACTACGAGCCACCGCATCCGAATTTGAGTTGGAGGAGCCAGAATGTCCAAAACCCAACTCAACCTCCACCACAGCAGCAGCCATATGTGCCTCCGCATCAAAAGCAACAACAATATCAAAAGCCTCCTTATGTGCCGCAGCAGCAACAAACGCAAAATTCTGAGTTTTCCGAGCTGAAAAATCTGTTGCTAAAGGAGTCCCAAGCAAGAGAGGCCGGGATGAAGTTGCTAGAGAGCCAAATAGCTCAGTTGGCTAGCAAAAGTAACACTCGAGCTCCTGGGCACCTACCCACTCAACCCGAGCAAAAGGAGACCCTACATGCCATCACCTTGAGGAGCGGGTCCACCCTTGATGGTCCTGCCATGGTCGAGAAAGCTTTTGAGAAGAATGAGGCAGATCCGAGTTCAAACAAAGCTGTAACGAATAAATCAAAAAAACAGCCGTCCGCGGGTATTTGATCGATCGATCGACATACCTAGTCGATCGATGAAACACGGTTCTGAGAGCTTCGGAATCAGGCAACCGCCGATCGATCGAGGAGGGTGGTCGATCGACCAATGTCATCGCTGCCGATCTTTGAAGAGTTTCGTCCTTTAATGCCAAATAATCTACGAGACCACTTGTTTCGGGGTACCACCGTCCCGAAAACTTTAGGGGCGGAACCGAGTCTTGATGGGTCGATCCGGCTCAAGTTCGATCCAATGACGGTTAATGGGTCTCATTTGAGACGGTCTGAGGAGGGATCTAGCTTCAACAAAGAAAAGGTGACGGACTTCCAGCCAAAGTCCAAGGACGCCGGCGCGCGCGAATTAGAGGAGAGGGCTAAGGTGCTCCTTACAGCCCCATATCCGGAGAGACTCGTGCCGACCAAGGAACAGGTATCTTTTAGCAAATTTGAGAAAGTTATTCGTAGCTTAAATGTTCAGGTACCCTTCCTTGAGTTAGTTAACCAAGTGCCAGCATACACTAAGTTTATGAAACAGTTGTTGTCAAAGAAAAAATCACTTGAACATGTTCATACTGTTGCGTTAACTAAAGAGTCTTGCTCCTACTTGTCTCACACTGCGCCCCATAAGTTAGAAGACCAGGGCAGTTTTTCCGTCCCTTGTAGCATAGGTACCTTTGCTATCGAAAAAGCTTTATGTGACTTAGGAGCTAGCATAAGTGTCTTGCCCTTAAGTCTAGCTAGGAAGCTTAAACTGACCAGGTTTGCTATTACTGAGATGACAGTCCAGATGGCTGACCGCTCTGCGGTCGAGCCCATAGGAGTCCTAGAGGACATACCCGTCCAGATAGGGAAGTTTTTCTTCCCTGTTGACTTTGTTGTCCTTGATATGCCTGAGGATGACCATATTCCCATCATTTTGGGAAGGCCATTTCTGCACACTGCTGGTGCAGTCATCGATGTTGGCCTAGGTACCTTAACTTTCAAAGTGGGAAAGCACTCTATTGTTTTTGCCCAGCCGGCTAAGAAAAAGGATCCCATGTGGCCTGTCACCTGTAACACGGTTTCTGAAAAGAAATCGTACTTTGTGCTTCCTGAATTGCCTATCCCTATTACTACTGCTGTGTTAACCCCTCCGCCCCAGACTGGGAGCAAGAAGGAGGAGAAACTTGTTGTTTTAGACATTGCAGGAGCTGGTTTGGGGAAGGAAGAGCAGCTGGATGCTCCAGCTGAGACAGAGCAGATCGTTTCAAGAGGCGGTCTTGGATGCCTAAGTTATGGGACTGACGAGGAGGTAGAAGATGAGCCGGTTAAGGTGAAATGGGCAGATTTGGAGTCCGACGATCCCGAGGGAATCCTTGATTGGGGAGATGACGAAGCTGAACAGCTAAACTCTCCGACTGTCAATGCTGAGAAGGGTGCAAATGATAAAATGAGCACCATTGAGGCTACCTCTAGTAGCCAGAAGCCGACGAAGTGGGCCATACCGTGGTCCTTTTTGATCAACTATTAGTTGATCAAGTTCGTTATAAAAAACTTCACTTTATTGCTTTCGAACTATTTTATTGCTTTTGTGTGCGCGAAAACTTCGCTTTTATTTTCGTTTGCTTAGGATTTTTAAGTACTTTAGACATTCTTCTGGGTTTTGCGCAATTTTGGGCGCGTACTATTGAGCGTGTGCAGGTAATTAGAGCTTATTAGCTCAAATCATTGAGCAATTACGAAGAAATAAGACGCTGCAGCAGTATCTTCAGTCGATCGACTGGCACCATTGGTCGATCGACTGAATTGCAGGTTTGCAGGAGCTACTGTTCACGACCACCTGGTCGATCGACTGGGTGATGAGGTCGATCGACCACTGCTGCTGCTATGTTCATTCACGACCTCTCCCCTGCTGTGTTTGGTCGATATGCGGTCCTAAGGGAGTCTTCTACTCCGCTTTATTTCCGTCAAATTGTCTACCTCTTCTATTGCCTCATTTTTGCACAATTTTACGTTTCAAAATTGTTTTCTTCGGTCTTATGCGTGGTTTTTATTTGTCTTTTCAGGTCCTTATTGGTAGCACTGCTGGCTACTGAAACCTCCTAGCTCACGCTGGTTTGGGAGGTTTCTTGCCGCGCTTAAAGTCTTGTGAGTTCCCTAGTCTTTACTTTATGTCATTATGTTTTTATTTCCCTTTTCTCGCAAATTCCCATTTCTCTTTGCTTTCACTACATGATTTTGCACAATGGGGACATTGTGCGATTTGGTTTGGGGAAGGGTTTTGCGTCGCACTTCATTCATTTGCTTGCATTCACGTTTAAATTTCCGTCTGCATTGTTTTATTTAATTTCCCATATATATACAAAATTCAAAACAAAAATTGAAAAATTTCAAAAATTTCATAAAATGCACGTTTATTTTAGCATATAGGTCGAGTCGGAACGGTAGTATTTCTATGATGATTTAGCATTTGCACCTGTTTTGCCTGAGCCTTGCTTGATTAACATGTTATTAGTAGAATCGTAAATGCATACCTACGAGTTTTCGTTAATTATTTGCTGAACTTGAGACTTGACTTTGAAAATTGGCAACCTACATCATATTTTCTGAGTTTTAGAGCCTATAACTGGTGACATTCATGACCAGTTCATCTAGGAATGTGAGTAGTACTCCTTATGAGACATGTTTCCTTAATTTGCATAATTATGAATTTGATCTACTTAATACCTGTATGCATTCGGTTTGTGGTTAGTTGACACATGTGGTAGAGGTTTCCCTTTCTCATTTTACCCATAAGCTCCACATCTGCCAAAAATATCTTTTTTTGTCCTATTCACTACATACTACACATAGCCTGCCTTTGTCAAGCTAGTAGCCTAGTTTTTGGGATTGTTACTCGTTTTTGGTAGCATTTGCTCATATTTGAGATATTGTTGGGAAAATGAAAAGAAGGGAAAGAAAGATTGAAAAAGAAATAGAAAAAAAAAAGAAACAAAAGAAAAAGAAAGAAAAATGAAAATGATTCGAAAAAGAAAAAAAAAAAGAGAGAAAAGTTTCTGTACTGTTCAAAGCAGTCGATCGACTGCTCCTTTAGGTCGATCGACTGAAGTTCGTGAAAGAAAAACAAAAGTCAATTCGCATGATTTAATACTATCCTTTGGCGATTTTTGCTCCCATGTTTCATTTATATCCTATGGGGAGTTTATTGATTTATTAGTTTGGAGCTTGTGAGTTTTGTGCTTGTTATGGCACTGTTTCGTTTGATTACGAGCAAGAAGTTGGATGTTGTCACTTGGTTCCGTTTTGGTACTAGCTTGATCACCTGTACCTCCACTTTACCATAAAATGTTTTGCCTCTTCTTACCCATACCTCACATTTCCATAATTATACCTCGGCATGTGTCAATGGTCATCTGTTTAGTTGGAATGCATATGTATGGTCATAGAGGTCATCTTCATAATTTATTGCTGGCATGTTTTCATAGGTCGCAGTTAGGTGAGAGTCACTACAAAGTTAATTCTTCCTATCTTACATTTTTATCACCTGCGCTTATTGAGTGATTTGAGCGGCCCGTGAGAGTCCAGTTTGATAAAGTCTCTACAGTTAACGGTTCAGCAGTTTTTGGCGACTTTATAACTCGTTTGCATGATTCGCATTACTAATTGATTGTTGGTTGTGCATTAAATTGGTTTAGGCTTTACATGTTGCAATTCGCTCTGAGTTTGAACTCGTTCCATTAGGTCATTAGATCGAGTCTAGTTCTTGCTTGGGGACAAGCAAGGTTTGGTTTGGGGAGATTTGATGCGTGTCATTTATATGATGTTTTACATCTCTTTTTACACGCATTTCAGAGCTCATTTGTATAATATTTGTTGCTTTTCTCCCTATTTCCGTCTACTTCCGTATTTTGTACTTTATTGCAGAAATGTGAAGAATTCGACGGGAAATCGAGCCAAACCCGCCCCCAAGTAATCTGCATTGCAAATGACGTAAAGGAATCACTTAAGGAACGAGCTTGGTGCGCGATCCAAGGCCCAAAAGACAAGTCCACGAGAATAAAGATGTCAAGTAGCAGTTCATCCGGTCGATCGACTAGTACCATCAGTCGATCGACCACCTATCGGATCCCAGAAGCTACTGTTGCTGACATTCAGTCGATCGACCAGCATCTTCAGTCGATCGACCAGATTTCGATTTCAGACGAGATTTAGAAAGCCCGTGAAGTTTAGGTTTTAGAAAGAAGTTGTTGCGTTGATTGCTATATAACGTAACACCAACATCTAGTTTTCATATCGAATTTACATCAGAAAATACATTGAGTTTCACATTACAATAGTTTAGTTTATTCTCCGAGTAATTAGGGTTTGGTATATCGACTTGGCATTGGAATTTCTGCACTTTTGTTCTTAATCTTTCCTCTGGAATTTTCGGTATTTTATTCTGCCCTAATCTTAGTTTATTGCTTCGCTTTCAATATTAGCATAGAATTGATAGTTAACGCCCCAAAGCCAATTATCATATTTTCGTTATTGTTATTTACATTAAGCATGAATACAGTAATCGTTGTTAGTTTATTTGTTGTTTTTACATTCATCATGAGTAGCTAAATAGTTAGTGCTAGGATGTAGGCGATTTAAGGCTAGGCGGCATTAGATTGAACACGGACTGAACCCGCGTGTCAGTCGATCGACTGACATTGTTGGTCGATCGACTGACCTTGTAAGGTTATCTTTCGTTTTAATTGTTTTTAAACTTGTATTTAACGAATCGAATGCATGCGACCAGTTAGATACGTATTTTGTGACCGACCCATTAGACCGAGAGGTAGGGTAGGTTGCTTGACCGTCAATTAATTCGACTAAACTGTGCTAAGATCGAAAGATAGGTATAGTTTAGACCATTAGTCGCTTTTCAGGACGAAAGTTAGTATTAGTGACATTAGGGACCTTTAGCGAGATCGAGAGATGCTAATTGTTAGGAGTGGACCGAGAGGACCTCTTATTTCCCGCCTTACCCGTGTTTAATTCAGACCGACTTAGTTTGCTGCCGCCGAAGCTATAATGACCCGATCATCCTAGTACCCTTCTTTTATCTGTTTAAATTCGTACTTTAGTTTATTTTCCTTTTATTGCCTTTAGCTATAGAACAATTCAAATCAACCCCCATAATTGTTACCTTAGACTTTCATTAGACAATTAAAGTTTACAACTGCCTCCTTGCGGATCGACCCTGTTACCACTAGCCTAGGTTAGTCTTAATAGGAATTATAAATTTTATCTTTGGTACTCACAACGACGGGTATCAGTAGACCCGCTCCTCAAAGTAATGGCATTTAGGGTCTCTTTCTGGTCGGTTTGAGTCGGTAAGTGTCCCGGAGCTCGAGTGGTACTCTTGCTAGCCAATTGAGCAATTTGGCTCTCTAGTAGTTTCATTCCGGCCTCTCTAGCTTGGGACTCTTTCAGCAACAGGTTCTTAAATTCAGTAAAATCAGAATTTTGGGATTGTTGCTGCTGCGGCACATAGGGAGGTTTTTGGTACTGTTGTTGCTTATGAGGGGGCACATAAGCTTGCTGCTGCTGCTGTTGTGGAGGTTGAGTCGGATTCAGGACATTCTGGCTACTCCACCTCAGGTTGGGGTGGATATTCGGCTCATAGTACGTGTTTGTCTGCCTATAATGTTGAAAGGCAGCGCAAGACTCAAAGGGGTCAGAACAATTTTCTGAGACATGCCCCTCAACACCATATCTTCTACAGACGAAAGGACCGTCTGAAACAGCATTAACATGGTACATCCCTCCTTTAGAAGCTCCTCCCAACTCATATTTGTCAAACCTTGCAGTGAGAGCTTCTAGTGCAGCTACAGAGGAAGATTCAGCAGCTCTCCTTTGATTGCCTCTGGAATTCCTATATTCAGCTTTATGGGTGGCTAAGTCATCAATGATCTTCCACCCCTTAGTCTCTCCCATATTCTCAGCAAATCGGCCATTGGCTGCAGCATCCAAAATAGCCCTCTGATCGTCATACATCCCATTATAGAACTAATTGCAAAGACTCCATTTTTCGAACCCATGGTGCTGAATAGTTCGCACCAGTTTATTGAAACGGACCCATGCTTCATGAAAGTTCTCATCCGGCCCTTGTTTAAAGCTCGTGATCTGAGCTCTAATGGCATTCGTCTTCGAAGCAGAGAAGTATTTCTTATAGAACGCCAAGGCCAAAGAATTCTAATCAGTGATCCCATGAGCAACTCGATCCAGATCTCTATACCACTCCCTTGCAGCATCACGAAGAGATAAAATGAACATGGTCTCCTTGATCTGGTCTTGGGTCACACCGGTCGGCGGGGGTATAGAGCAGCAATAGTCGATAAATATCTCCATATGCTTGGCTGCATCTTCATTTGCAGCACCCCCGAATTGGTTTTTCTCAACCAAACTGATATAAGAAGGCTTCGGTTCGAATTTCCTATTAGCTCCAGGTAATTCGAACCCCTTGTATAGATTTGCAGCTGGCGGCTCAGAATGACTTGCTATAGTTGCTTCTTCAGCCATGACTGGAATTTCTGGAGAAGTAACTGTCTCAGCTGAAGAATTAGAAACAGGAGATGTAGGTGGGTCTTCTTCGAACAGAGCGTTCTCGTAGTAACTTGACAGAGTACTCAGCTCTTCCTCTGTCGGCAATATCCTTTGTGATCGTCTCAACTTGCGCAAAGATTTCTCAATCTCAGGATTGAACGGTACTAGTTCACCACCCTGTGACCTGCGCATAAGAAGAAACTACAAAAAGAATATAAAAAAAGTTTAAGGAACGGAAGTCCCTTAAACTAAAGAAAGACTAAATAAAAACAACTAAAAATTAGAAGAATTGCCTCCCCGGCAACGCCGCCAAAATTTGATACCCGTCGTTGTGAGCACCAAAAATAAAATTTATAATCTTCTATTAAAACTAACCTAGGCTAGTGGTAACAGGGTCGAACCACAAGGAGGCGAATGTAATTTCTAATTGTCTAATTTAGTCTAAGGTAACGAAAGTGGGGGTTGATTTGATTTGGTCTATACTAATAGCAATAAAAGATAACAAACTAAATAAACAGATCAAACAGATAAAAGAAGGGGTAATAGGATGGTCGGTTCGTTATAGTTTCGGCGGCAACAAACTAAGTCAGTCTAAATCAAACACATGAGGCGGGAAACAAGAGGTCCTCTCGGTCCACTCTTAGCAGATAGCATGTTTCGATCTCGCTATAAGTCCCTAATATCACTAATACTGACTCTCGTCCTGAAAAGTGATTTATAATCTAAACTTTACCTATCTTTCGATCTCAGCATAGTTTAGTCATTTTAATTGGTGATCTAACAACTATCCCTATCTCTCGATCTAATGGGTCAGTCATATCCTAAACATTCAACTAGTCGTGTGCACTCGGTTTGTCGAAAAAAGAATTAAAACAATTAAAACGAAAGTAAAACCCCACGAGGTCAGTCGATCGACCAAGTATGTCAGTCGATCGACTGACACGCGATTCAGGCCGTGTTCATTCTATTGCCGCCTACACTATAATTCCCCTACATTCTAGCACGAATAATTTAGCTACTCATACTAAGAACGATAACGACATAAAATTAATGAAATAAACAGAAGGATTCATGCTTGAAATAATAGAACAAACGATTAACATAAAACGATGATTACGGTCTCGGGAAACTAACTAGCAATTTCTAAACTATCAACACAATAAAGATGAACTGGAATTAGAACAAGTGAATACCGAAATTGCAGAAGGATTGTAATGGAATGATTGAAAGCACAACGAAAATCCAATGCGAAATAGTTTCCCAAACCCTAATTATTTGATAAAACTAAACTGAATGTAAAACTAAGTAAAAACTGCATCAAAATCTCTGGAAACTAGGTTACGTTATATAGCAAATATACATAACACTTATTATTAAAACCTAAACACAATGGGCTTTAAGTTCCACGATCTTTTAATTCTCGTCTGAAGCAGCGATGTGGTCGATCGACTAAGAAGGGCGATCGATCGACTGACTAGCAGTGTACAGTAGCCTCTGGATCCCGCATGTTGGTCGATCGACTGAAGGTCTTGGTCGATCGACTGCTTTAGCTGGTACTTGACTTCTATGATCTCATGGATTTGTCTTTCGGGCCTTGAAATGCGCACCAAGCTCGTTCCTTAAGTGAATACTCCATGTCAAAAATGCAATGCAGGATACTCGGGGACGGATTTAGTTCAATTTCCGTTGAATTCTTCACATTTCTGCAATAATGTACACAACCACGAAAGTAGACGGAAATAGGGAGAATAATAGCATAAACTACTAAAATGAGGTCTAAAATGCGTGTAAAACAGGATGTAAAACATCATATAAAAGACACGCATCACTAGTAGCGAACAATAGGGCAGTATAGTGAGGGCGAAAGCTAAGTTATTTGTGCTTTAGGGCGAATTGAGACCGAAAGGAGATATTCACTGCTCCTTAGACTATATTTGCACTAACCTGAGACCTAGATTACTTGACCGAATGATCATGGTGAACCGTCTGTCTTAGCTACTTCGTTTATCTGTTTAATCCTTTTTCTCTGCCTTATTCTCTTCCTTACTTCCATTAGTTTAGAACAATCAATCAATTAAAACCCCCCAATTTGGTTACCGTGACAAACTTAGATGAAGCTGACATTTTCCCATCTCCCTGTAGAGATCGACCCGACTTCCCTAGATATATTAGTTAGAGCCAGTTGATTATTTTTGATAGGTATACGACTGCCCTGTCAGCTATGACGAGCAAAGCGTCATCAGCGCCTAAACATTTCCGTAATACTCCATGATGATCCTTCTTTTACAAGATGTCATCAATTAAAAAGTATCCAAAAGCTTGCTTTCGAAGCTTAGGATTTACTCCTTTCTGAGATGGGCTATTTAAAACACTTATAATGTCAGTCCGCCAATCCAAAGGCTGTTCCAAAATGTCAACCTTACAAATTTCCGTTGTAACAAGATTTACTTTTATAAGAAAACTTCTTTTTGAGCGCTCCACGTTTGTTAACACATCAAATTCTTATAAGTTATACCGAGAAGCAAATTGACCTAATTGATTGGCCATTGTATTTTGATCTCTTAATACATGAACGCATTCAATTTTTCTAAAATGCTTTAACAAATCCTCCATCTTCTGAAGATATTGTGAAAGTAGCAAAGATTTACACTTAAACAAACCATTAACTTGGTTTATTACAAGTTGAGAATCTCCTAAAATTCGAACATGGAGGGCGCCAAGGTCAATTAGTTTTCCCAAACCAATAACGAACGCCTCATATTCCACTTTATTACTAGTACCATGACCGTGTAAAGTCACAGTTAATTTCCATTCTTTCCCCATAGGTGATGAAATAACGATACCAACACCTAAGCCATTTGAGGTGAATGATCCGTCGAAATACAATTCCCAAGGAATACAGTTATTATTATCACTTGTTTCTATATCAAAACAAGGGTGTTCGATAAGAAAATTGGCTAATACCCGACCTGTCATCATCCTTTGTGGAATATAAACTAAATCAAATTGAAGTAGATGAATACTCCACTAACTTAAATGCCCTCTTAATAAAGGTTGTGATAGCATGTGCTTCATCACATCCATTCTTGATACTACTTTTATAGTATGAGCCATGAAATAATGTCGTAGCTTAACCGAAGCATCATCATAAAGACTTAAACACACCTTTTCCAAATACGTGTATCGCTGCTCCGTTTCTTGGAGGACTCGGCCCAAGTAAAATACTACTGGTTCAAAGCCTTGCTCATTTTCCTGAGATAGCATGCAACCAATTGACCGGTCGACGGCCAACAAATAAAGCCTTAGCGTCCTACCTGCTGTTGGAGAAATCAAAACAGGCGGACTAATTAAATATTTCTTAATCTGATCAAACGCTTCTTGATGGCTTATGGTCCAAACAAAAGCATCTTCCTTTTTTAATCGTAGCAATGGAGAGAAAATCATAGTCTTTCTGGCTAAATTGGCAATAAATCATCTAACATATTGACTTGCCCCAGGAATCGCTGCAATTCCGTTTTATTTGAAGGCGGCTTAGCATTTATTACTGTTTTGGCCTTATTCCTGTCAATTTCAATTTCTCGCTGGTGAATTAGAAAACCAAGGAAATTTCCAGCATTGACACCAAATGCGCGCTTCAAAGGAGTCATTTTAAGATTAAATTTTCTCATCCTTTCAAATGCCTGTCTAAAATGAAACAAATGTTCATCAAATTCGTTGGATATGACAACAACATCATCAATGTATATGGCCATTAAATCCTCTTAAATCGTGAAAAACACAATTCATAGTCCGTTGATACGTAGCGCCTGCATTCTTTAATCCGAACGACATAACAACCCATTCAAATGTCCCCAATGAACCAGGACACCTAAACGCTGTCTTATAACATTCTTTTTCTTCAATCTTTATCTGATAACACCCAGTATATCCATCCATGAAAGTTAGATACCTATGCCTTGTGGTAGCATGAAGTAAAACCACTAAGACACGAAATTTTGGACATAGACTAAAAATTGAACAGTGTGCTGGACTTTCTAATTCTGGAACAAGGACTAAAATTTTGGACGAACAGTGGAGAATTATACGATCGAGAGGACTGTTTAATTCAGATAACCTTAAAGAAAAAATAATTTACTATGAGCCCGGTTTTGCATTCATCAAATACCTTGGATGAGCGTAAATTGGGCAAGATATGTTTTAGTCCGAACACACAGCAATAGACTAAAACTAAGACTAATCCCAACACTAAGTAAATGACTCGTCTAAACCTCAAGCACTAAGAAAAGAGGGCTATTCAAGCACTAAGCAATGAATATGGTTAGATAAAAACTTGGTTTTAATCTTGGGTTTTTTTATCATTCAAAATCTGAATTTTGCATGTCCAACCCTTGGCTTTAATACTACAAGCCATATAATCTTGACCCTCAAAAGTTAACTAAGATCTAGGGCTCACAATTGAGCAGAAAACACAACAAATAAAATGGCTTTCTAGGCCTTACATGACTTACACAATCTTACACAAGAAAAAGACATAAAGCATAAAGATACAACCTCCCTTTGGTATGTTCTATTGACTTATTTATGATTACAATGGACCTCTTAGAAGCTCTCAAAAACCGGCATATGCTCTTGGTAGCCTTCCCAAGGTGTTTTAGAACTTGCTTGTTCAAAAGAGGAAAGGTTGAAAGTGACCCCTTGATAAGCCTCTCAAACCGTGTAGATGTCCCTATCACTCGGTTTTGTTACATTTTGTTTCATTATTGGTGGCTCTATTATGCAAGGTTCCTTTGACAAAAATACTCCAAATTCTCCCTATAATTGAGTATTAACGTTTTTCGACATGAGTTCTTAGACGGAAATTTGGTTCGACCTCGTTTTGTGTGACGGGTTCAAAACCGTGTCTTGATTCTCTTCAATCCCCTCTTCTTGGAAAGGATTTGCCCTCAAATCCTTTCCATTGTCACCATTAAGCTCTTCATCACAAGGACTTAACTCCCCCACAATGAAGGTGGCATGAGTCCCCAATAGATCGACCTTGTACTTGTCATTCCCAACTTGACCAATGATCTTGAATGGACCTTCATTTCTTGATATGAACTACTCTCATTTAGTGAGGACTCCTAGCTTGCATGTAGGGACCCAAACTTGATTCCCAGTTCTGAATTTCGTCCCTTGTTTAGGGCTTAAGGACCCTCCTTTGCACTTGAGTTGAGTACAAAATGGAATTCCTTGTTCATTCCGTTTCTTGACCCCATTTCCTTGATTGCTCGAGGAGGCACTTGACTTAACTTGATTATCCATGTGGAGTTTGTTATTAGCCTTGCAATCTACCTCAAATGAGCAAGTAGTGGAGAACATGGGACATTTTCTTTGCACATTATCAATGGTGCCCTCGGTTCCCTTTTCGTCAAGGACCTTCTCTTGAACTCGTTCCTCGGTACCATCCCACTTGAACACCCCTTGTGTAATTGAACACACCCCTAGTCTGTTCGTCGACTTGTGAACACCATGGTTGATCATTGCTTGAACCGTATTAGTGAACGGTTCACCTTGTTCCTTGGACACACACTCGGCATGGAAGACATGAGCACCTCCCATTTCACCCTCCCCTTGGACATCCTCGGTTTCTTGGACCAACATTGCCCCCTTAGAAGGCTCAAACACGGTTGATGGTGGAAGTGGCGCTAGAACAATCTTCTTTTTGTCAAAGTTGAAAGCATATATGTTATCCTTCCCATGATGTACCGAGTTCTTATCAAATTCCCATGGCCTCCCAAGTAACAAATGACAAGCATCCATAGGTAAGACGTCACAAAGGACCTGATCAACATAGTTCTTTCCAACTGAGAGGGAGACCAAGCATTGTTTATCCACTCTAACCTCGGACCCTTTGTTGAGCCACCTTAGTTTATATGGACAAGGATGTTTTATGGTAGGCAATGAGAGTTTTTCAATCAATGTACTTGATGCTACATTAGTACAACTCCCTCCATCAATGATTGGATTGCACACCCTTCCCCCAATTGTACACCTAGACCTAAAGAGTTGTTGTCTTTGATCCATCTCCAAAGGTTAGGGTTGTGTATGCAATATCCTCCTAATGACCAAGCTAAGACCCGAATCCGGTGCTACCACTTCGGCTTTCTCACTTTCTTCTTCGGTCCCACCCTCATCACACACAAGAATCTCATCCTCTCCCCAATGAACCACCTCAAAGCTACTAAGGGCTCTTTGAGTTGGACAATCTTTGGAAAAGTGACCATAACCTTGGCATTGGAAACATTTTTAAGGCCGATGGTTTTTCTTTTTGAGGTTTCGGGTGCTTTTCCTTTGTCAAAGTATGGTGTTTTTGGTAGTGTGGTTGGGTTGTCATTAGTTTTGGTCTCGGTTGTGGGTGGCTTGGGGTAGTGACTTGTCTTGGCCGTAGGTTTGGCTGTGGGTTTCTTACTCTTCCCCGCCCTTTCCACCCTCATGTCCAAGTTGACGGCCTCATCAAACGACCACACATGTTGTAAATGAACCCTTTGAGCAATTTTATCATCTAAACCTTCAACAAATCTAGCAATCTTTTGTTCCGGTTTCTCATTGATTTCACATTGCAAAGTGAGTTGTTCAAATTCCCTAATGTAAGACTCAAGTGGTTGTTGATCTTGTTTTAGTTGAGTAAGTTTAACAAACATATCTTGAGTATACTCTTTGGGAATAAACATGTCACTAAGCTTCTTTTTCAACTTTAACCAAGACTTTATGGGTTTTTTACCATCCCTCTTCCTTTGGTTTTTCATGTTTTCATACCAAAGAGATGCATAACCTTTAACTTCTAAAATGGCAACCTTGAAAGGCTTAGCATCCGAGTATGATTTAAATTCAAAGACAATTTCGATTGACCTAAACCAATCTAGTAAGTCATCGGGATTTAAACTACCGTGGAAGTCCGGAATGTCTACTTTTAGGTCCTTAGGATGCTCTTCATGCTCTGCTTCTATAAAGGAACCTTCTTCATCCGAGTGTAGGTCCTCCTCTTCATGGTTGGCCTCTTGGTTCCTTGCTCCAATCCCTCGGACACGCCCTCTACCACAATGAGGTGGTGGTCTTCCCCGGTTCCTTGGTGGTGTTGGAACATTGGTCATAATGGTGGTTATGGACTCTAAGATTAGATCCACATTTGTTGTTAATCGGTCTACTTTTGTCTCAAGACCAAGTATTCTCTCCTCACTAGTTTCACTCATGATTGTTTTGTGATATTTGTGATGTGGTTAGGATATTTATAGAACTCACAAGGCTTGACTCAAGACTAACACAACAATGGAATTGTGTTAAACTAACCAAAGCTCTGATAACCAATTGAAGTAAAACCACTAAGACTCGAAATTTTGGACAAACAATCGAAACTGAATAGCGTGCTGAACTGTCTGATTCTGGAACAAGGACTGAAATTTTGGACGGACAGTGGAAAATTAAACGGCCGAGAGGACTGTTTAATTCAGAGAACCTTAAAGAAAAACAATTTACTATGAGCCCGGTTTTGCATTCAACAAATACCTTGGATGGGCGTAAATTGGGCAAGATATGTTTTAGTCCGAACACATAGCAATAGACTAAAACTAAGACTAATCCCAACACTAAGTAAAGGACTCGTCCAAACCTCAAGCACTAAGCAAAGAGGGCTATTCAAGCACTAAGCAATGAATATGGTTAGATGAAAACTTGGTTTCAATCTTGGGTTTTTTTATCATTCAAAATCTGAATTTTCCATGTCCAACCCTTGGCTTTTATACTACAATCCATACAATCTTGACCCTCAAAAGTTAACTAAGACCTAGGGCTCACAATTGAGCTGAAAACACAACAAATAAAACGGCTCTCTAGGCCTTACATGACTTACACAATCTTTTACAAGAAAAAGACATAAAGCATAAAGATACAACCTCCCTTTGGCATGTTCTATTGACTTATTTATGATTACAATGGACCTCTTAGAAGCTCTAAAAAACCGGCACATGCTCTTGGGAGCTTTCCAAAGGTGTTTTAGAACTTGCTTGTTCAAAAGAGAAAAGGTTGAAAGTGACTCCTTGAGAAGCCTCTCAAACCGTGTTGATGTCCCGTCCCTATCACTCGGTTTTGTTACATTTTGTTTCATTATTGGTGGCTTTATTATACAAGGTTCCTTAGATAAAAGTACTCCAAATTCTCCCTAGAATTGAGTAGTAACGTTTTTCGACATGAGTTCTTAGACGAAAATTTGGTTCGACCTCATTTTGTGTGACGGGGTCAAACCCGTGGTCAGCCAAAGACATGAGATATTCATCTTTAGGAGTAGCCTTATTTAGATCTCGAAAATCAATGCATACCATAATCTTCCCATTCTTCTTAATGACTTGAACAATATTGACAATCTACTCCACATATTTTATTGGACGGATAAACTTCCTTTTAAAAGCTTCCAACCTCATCTTTAACAGCCTGAATGACTTCTGACGACATTCTTCTAGGTTGTTGAATTATTGGTTTCCAACCGGGTTTAATCGGTAAGCGATGTCTAGCAATACTCAAATCAATGCCAGACATTTCATGATGCTCCCAAGTGAAACAATCTCTGTACTCGAACAAAATTGTTTTCATTGCCTCTTTTTCATTATAAGACAAGTTTTGGCTGAACCTGGGCGCTCCTTCGGTTCCCACATTCACTTCTTCTAGAGGATCTTGTGATTCTTTTCTAATATCATCATTTTTTACGCATTGTGTTTCCACCCATGTCAATTACAAATCTTTAGTACTTGGTCCATTCTTATTCGGACATAAATCATCAACTATTTCTATAGAAGAATCATTATTTTCTAAATTGCAATTCTTATTGAATTCAAAAGTCATTACAATATTTGTATAAAAAGAGAAACATAGCAATTACTACATTCTAGTAATTAAATGGCAATAAGCTCAATTCCTGAGCGCCTGCTGCTACTACTGAACCTTCTTCGGGAATGTCCTCTAATTCTTCTATGCGAATTTTTTGAATCTTGTTGAAGACATTATGCTCTTAACTATGTACTATTTTCCATTGATCAAGCGCTTCTACCCGTGAAACTAACGCCCGTTCCTTAGAATCATTATCCAAGTTAGTGATATTTACTTCAACAGTAGGAATGTCAGCATAAATGATTTCAAACTTTCTACCATTCCACATAACCAATAATTGATGCAATGAAGAAGGAATAGTATAAGTTTTTTGCAACCAACTCACCCCAACAAAACATTATAGGTAGTTATACTTCTAACCACATAAAAAGGCATCGTTTTCATACACGACCCCACCTTAATTGCTAGCGATATTGTTCCCTCACAACATTCTGTGGTTCCAGCAAAGCTAGTTACTGACACTTTACAAGGAGTTATATCCTTTTATGTTTTCCCAACAAATTGAAGAATAGTCATTGGGACAATGTTACAGTAGCCCCATTATCAATTAACACTCCACTAACCAACCGATTTTCCAATTCGACTTTAATATACAAAGGTTTGCAATAGTCATTATCCACACCCCGTCTCACAAACAAAGCCTTAATAATTCCATTCACCTCCTGCTCGGTCAAATCTCTGTCGAGAATGTTATTAGGAATAAAATTACATGCAATTAAATAGTTAGGGATACCTGATCGTGGCGATTCTGAGCACACAGATAATGACCGTTTTGCGCTGAATTCCTTAGGCAACATAGTCACATAATGCATTCCATCACGTCCGGATCTAAAGAACCGAACTGAATTGGTTGTAGATATTCATCAGTCACCAACAAATCTAACTTAGAATCGGAGAAATCCCCCAAATCCTTGCCTTCTTTATCAGCACCCCTCACTTGATCACTCAATTTATCGATGCCATTGACATAAGCTTCAATACGGGTATCATCCTCCTTCTTCTTTGTGGCCTCCTAATCTTGGACCCTGATATCTGCTACCATTGCTTCTTGCATTAGCTGCATCTCCACCTTAGCCCTAGCATTTGCTGCCAGCTCCTTAGCATGCTTCTTATTTTGGCTTTTAGTGACAAGAACACCTTTTCCTTCAGGACTATTCGGTTGACTTTTCAAATCGCTGAGAGGTTTCCTGACAAATCAAAGGGATTTCATTCCCTTAGATCCTTTGCTGGGACCTACATTCTCCAGATCCCTAATCCTTTTCCCTGTCTGACGCTAATAAGCCGGTATAGATTTAGGATCATTGGAATAGCTTGAGTTCGAACAAGCTCAAAGTGCAGCATATCAGCACAACCAAAGCACATGTTCCTTCACAAATTTTTCATGCCTTGGATTAATCGTGCATGACTAGGATCAGCCTTGATAACCTCCTTATAGGATTTGGGTGCAGATCCTTCGCCAACCTTGTTAGGCTTCCCCTTCACAGCTTCTAAGACTTTGCCTTCACTGGCTAAATCTAGAGCTTCTCCGCAATCCGGGAGCAATGCGATCTTCCCATTCTGGACCAGTTTTGCTACAAAGGCCCGAAAAGTCTGACACTTGTCTGTGGTTTGGAGCTCAGTCATGTGCCACTTGCAAATTCCTTTCATCTCCACGCTGACCACTTTTGGAAAGACAAACAAACGCTTATCTACTAAATAGTCAAATAAACGCCGCGCTCTCTCTTCCTGCCAATCACAATTGTTATTGTTAGCGTTGAATGTACATCAAACATATTACATTCGAGGTTTAATACCGAAAACAGATCATCAGCCGTCTTAACACTATCACCACTTGAAAAAAAATCTGACCATTTTCAATCAAATCTTGCAAAATATTTCTGAACATAAAACAATTGTTTGTAACAAGATATCTAGCGTTATGCCATAAACAAAAAGTTTTTTCTTTAAGCTCCTGCGCTGAAGGAATCTTATGATTTCCTTTAATTTTAATAATATGATTCGCATGAAAGTGCCTAAAAATTTCCCCTCCTTTGGTTATACCAAAGGTGTAGAGACGTTTTTTAGTATTTTTCATATCCCTACTAGTAGAAATTTTTTTCTTTTCTAATGGCGCACATTAAAAAAGAGGCCATTTTGGGATTTCTGCTAAATTAACTTCACAGAATTAAACCTCTTCTTCAATGGTAACACAATTGAATGCTTTATGCCGTTATTGAGTTTCTTCACTCAACACCTGCTCATATTTACTAACTGATTCTGTTAGCTCCATGAACTTTCTAAAAAATTATAACATCGAAGCGCTTTCGAAAAGGAACTGTAAGACCATCTTGAACAATTCATATGAACTCTCCCTCTGGTAAATTCAAATGGCATCGAATTTTAGCATTCTTAAATCTAGTTAAATATTCATCGACAGGTTCTCCTGTCCTTTTGTTGTATCCTCGTTAGATCGCTTAGGGTGTGTTTGGGTCATTCACTAAAGGTATGAGGTATGGGTTTGGAATTAGCCAAACCCATACCAAGTGTTTGTTTCGCAAATTTGGAGGTTTCATACCCATACCTCAAACCCATGAGGTATGGGTTTCTCATACCCAAGGAGGGGGGTGGGGATGAGATTGATTCCCATGGGTATCAAACTATAATGAACAAAAATGTGAAAATAAATTTTATGACATGTTGTTAATGACATATTTTATATAGTTAGTTGATTAAATCTTTATTTTCATGATTTTATATGTTAAAATTGTTATTTAAAGTATTGGATTTTACATATTTCAACTTTAACTCGGTTTAAAACCCATACCGCTTACAATTTAAACAAACACAAGGTATGAGGAATGGAGTTCCAACCCCATACCACTCAGGTATGATTCCTGATTCCAAACCCATACCCATGCGCGAAACAAACGCTGCCTTATAGTTATCCCAGGACCAATTCTACTAAAATGATTATGAAACTGATTCTTCATCGCCTTCCAATTAGGGATCGAATTCGGCGCTAGATGAACATACCAACTAAATGTTGTCTTAGTTAACGAACTAGTAAATAATCCTAATTTAAAATAGTCATTATCTGCAACCTCTCTATATTGGGTACTAAATCGAGTTAAATGTTCCATGGTGGAGACTTCTTCATCTCCAGAAAACAAAGTAAAATCAGGAATCTTATATCCTGGAGGATACGGATATTGTCTATCCACCCACTCTAGATACGGCTTCACATGACGAATCTTTTGATTCCATCGGTTTCCGGCATCCATATAATTTTCTATCATATGTTCAACCTGCGCCATAAATGGTATCGGATTAGCACCATAGGCTTGTCCTTGATCAGAAAATTGATCAGGGAGGTATTGATAGAATGGGTTCCTTCTTGCTCTGACATAAGGATTGTTACGGCCCGCCTGGCAAAGGTTTTTCCATGTAAACATGGATCATTGTGTCCAATACCATTAGCAACATGCGTCTAATATCTGAAATCCTGAGGCTCTGAGGTCCACCTATTGCCCGTCCAATCACTCATAAACGGTGGAAGTTGGGCGCAATTATCCCTTGGTGGATAACCTAATGGTTCAAGCCCCTCATTCCGTGCTAAGAGTTGTGCACTGTGTGTAGGAAACCCACATTGATTAGGCGTCATCCTAGTGGCATCAAACGCCAGCCCTCGTGGCCGAGTACTGTTTTCATCAACACCTCGTTCAATAGGCACACGATGCTAATGCCCATATACATTTTGGTTATTGCCCAAATGTCTTGATGATTCACCATATTCAAACATCCGGTTTCTGACACCGGATGGTCCCTATGGTGCTGCATATACTCTTGAATGAGTAGGTGAAGGATTTCGTGATCTAGGCTAACTACAACCAATGTTAATGGTTCTAGGATCGCCCCTAATATGTTCTCCTTTGTTAATTCGAGTGTTCATCTCTTGGAATCCATCATCCAATAATCTACATAACTGCTCATTCAAGCTATTATGTTTATCTATCAATGGCTCTAATTGGCTAATAAGCCCTTGGGCGATATCACGTGATAAAATCCTTTGAGTAGCATTTAACAGACTTTTCATCTCCTGTAACATCCTTACTAATTCTCTTGATTAATTATCCTCAAGGTTTTCAGCAATTGATCTCACAATATTTGTGAAAACTCTAGCATTTTCTTGAGTTAGGAGCCAGTAATGTTCATGAAAATCATTTCTCATGGCTTCCCTAACCTCGATCAACATATTTTTCAAATATCCTACATATTTCTTATGTAGTTTACGTAGATAACGCTTATTTCTATCATCTATGTCATCTGCCACACTTCTAGCATGATCGGATTCTTCATGTGCATTAAGAAATTCAACATTAGGAGTAGACCTAGAATGAGGACTTTCTAATTTCCTTTCATGAGTAGTCTTCAATGAATCATTGCTAGATACATTGCGTAAAGATGTTCTATCAGTATGGACATTTTGTCCTTTACTTTGATCGTCCGCTTCCCTCATTCTAGATTTAGATTTAGTTGAGTACATTCCCCACTGTAATATGAGATTTAATATATTAAAAGGATTAATTATCTTAATCCTCCCATTATGGTCGCCAAAACCTTGTTTGTGTGAAAATAAGATTAGTACCTTAAGGTACCTTAGAGGTCGTAACTACCCTCCTACACTTTGTGATCCGCCCTTTAATGCAAGAGTTTGAGCCATGGCTGTAGATGTGTAATCTAATAAACTGTTGGTCGTACTCATTTGGAGGTTTAGTTTTCGGTACTTGTCGTTAGGAGCACCTAGACAGAAACAATATTTATAACTTCACAAACAACTCTACTATTAGTAAGAGGCAAGTAAAGGTCGGATCCCAAGGGACGGGTATTGAAGTGAGATTTTCAATTGTAAGCAGCGGTGTCTAGGAGTGTCACAATTTGGGGTTGGAATAGAAGATCACTAAACTAAAAGCAAAGAAAGTAAATAAGAAAGATGATTAAAAAAGGATGTAAACAATTGATAAAAGGCACTAGGGTGTCATGGGGTCATAGGGGATTCATGGGAATTGATCATACAAACATATTCTCAAATTATAAGCAAGCAATTATTATTGTGATGGATCGAGTTGGTTTATATCTTACAATCCTAGGAAAGTTTGGGTCCCGGAGCCGAATCGATTAGATTGTACAACACCTACAAGTCGACTTAATCTTCCCTACTCAACTATATGCATGGTCTAATGAGACTCGAGTTGGTTTATGTCTTACAAGTCTCATTGAAAAGGTAGGTGATGGGTAAAAAATGCAAGGATTCATAGGCTCGCATTTCATCAAACATAACATGTGCATAAGTTGAGATCACAAAAAGCAAGAAAATAAACTATGAAAACATATTAAATTAAGCATGAATCATCCCCCATGTTGGTTTCCCCTAATTACCCATTAACCCTAGTTAAGGAAACTACTCACTCATTATCATGTTGACCATGCTAGCACAGTTGTCAATCACACTAACAAAGTAACACATGATGAATAAATGAAGATGATTAACAATAATTAAAAAGGGATTAAGAGAATTATACCTACTAATGATTCCAATAATAAAGCAAAAAATAATAAAAGTACTTGATGATTGATTGGAAGGTTGTCAATCTCCCAATAATAACCCAAATAATCTTCAATTACCCAAAATGAAAGATGAACAAAAGAGAGATTAAGGAAATGAGATTTGTATTAAAACTTGATTAAAAGTTGATTACAAGATTAACGAGAGATTAGAATGATATAAACTACACTAGAGATTGATAAGAAGAACATGATTATCTAATTAGACTAATGAGGTATTTATAGTGGCGATTAGGTACACAAATTAGGGTTTACTAAGAGCTTAAATGACGATTAAGTCCTTGAGGAATCGCTCCTCTCAGAAAAATATGCGAGTCTCCTTTTTGCCGGTCTTTTCGAGATATGAGCATCCTTCATAGAACAAGAAGAAAATGGAATAGCTGTAACACAATCCGAGCGTCCAAGGCACGGGACGATCGGATTCTCTGGCTGTTGGACGAGTGGATTCATTGGCTGGAGGGCGGATTGTGGCGGTTTTGGATGAGCGTCCCTCTGAAGAAGACGCTCGGATTCCTTGTCTTGGACGGGCGTCCAGAGGGCAATCCGCTCGGATTCTGAGTCAGCTTATTCCTTTTTTCTTTTCTTCCTTCTTCTTCATACAATCCTCGGGGATTTCGTCGGAGATGCAAGGATCATTTCTCATCATTTCCCAACTACTATAATATGTATAAAGGTCTTCTAGTCTTGTCTTCTCTTTTATGCTTGGTCATTTAATTCAATCAATTTAGCTCTATTTTGCTTTGAAAATGCAAGGTTTGCACTCCTTTCTTACCAAGGGAACAAAACCTCAAAGAATATGCAAAACAAAGGACTGAAGACAATAAATGACCTAAATATGCACTAAAAAGCATGGGAACAAGGCTAATTCGGGGACTAAATATGCTCAAATAATGGTCACATCAAATATCCCCAAACCGAACTTTTCTCGTCCCGAGTAAAGAGGTGACAAAGACTAGGACCGTTATTTAAACTAACCTAATAGCATAGCCGATATGAGACAATTAGCGGGTCTCACTCCGCCCCTTCAACTCACAATAAGACAACCATGAGGTATGATGCCTTCTTGCAAGGCAAGGTGGGTCTTGCCAAAATGGCGACACATCCAAGCATTAAAGCACATAAAATCAAGTAATGGATGCATCTACAAAAGAATAGTCACTTTGCTCATCTAAGTGGCAGAAATTATCTAAAAGGGAAGCAATTCAAGGGTACACACTCTTTCATAGATGCAATTTCTTCAAACTACTAAGCCTAGAAGGATACCAATAAATCACCTCCAAGTTGTGTCAAGCTAGGGTACCTTTGTCCTTAATCGTTAAATGCTTTTGTCAAGAGTAGACTCCCTATGGTGTTAGAAACACTGGAGGATCGCAGAATTCCCTCTCTTGCCTAGATAAGAAGAAGGGTCGTCCCCTCTCTACCATGCACAAAAATGGATACGATGGATAAAGGGATCGATAGTATTTGAGTTTCATTTGGGAGTTTGCTTTGTTGTTGTTTTTCCCCCCAATTTCTTGTGGCATATAACATTTGAGAACACTTTCTTTTGCCATTTCTTTTGATTTTTGGCAATTCAATACTTGACAACTTTCAACTTTTTGCATTTTCTTTTTGAACATTTTCAAAGTCACCCCATATGTAGTGAGGGTGCGTTATATTTGAAGCATATGAGTCTATTTTTGCTCCTCTTTTCTTTTGATGCATTTTGCAAACTTTTTTAACTTTTCATTTCATTTCTTGAACTCAAATTTTGAACAATTTTTGTGCCCATTTCCCTTTGATGACAAAATATATGGTAGAACATGGATGAATGATGGTTGCATGGTTTCAAGGGTCACCTTGGAATAAATGGTAGCCAAGGAGTTATCACACCACAAGGTACTCTTGACTAGGCCTTAATACATGGGTCAAAGGATACTAGCATGACACATCTTAGGGTGTTTTACAAGTATTCTAACAAGCAAAGTCTTAAGAAGAAAAAACATGTACTAGGGCCTATATACAATTGTCAAGCTTCCCAAGTAGACGGTTTCACAAAATTTTTCTTACATGCAACTACATGCCATGATGCAACTAACATATATACATCCTAATGCATATTCTTCTACCAACTAATATGCCAAGTAATCTAAATGCAAGTCCTAGATTTACATTATTTATACCGCATCAATCAAAATAAAGCCACATAGTCATTAACATAAAGAGGAAAAAGGAGATTGGAAAGATCATACCATGCGGTCTTCAATATCCTCATGTCTCGGATGTGGCATAGTCGATCAATGTGAATAAGGATATACAAACATAATATATACAAACAATATATACACTACAAAAGAAATGAACATGTTTTTGGATTTTCAATTTTTCAATTTTTTTGATTTTTCGAAATTTTTGATTTTTTTGGATTTTTGAATAAAAGTTAAGTTAGAATTTCCCATCCTCACACTAATATGGGCATTGTCCTCAATGGCCAATATGATAGGAAATTATGCAAATATGATGCATGATATCTAAACTAAATGCAAGCTATACTAAGCTACACTACATGATGCATGGGTTTTTGTTTATGACGGAGAGTGTAATTTAGATTACCTCCCGTTGCGTATGCATGTACTTCCCCAAACCAAAATAGACATTATTTCTAATGTCTTAAATTTCGGAGTAGTTCATGCACACGAAATGCAATGCATGAAACTATATATTGTCATTTTGGATTTTTCAAGTGGGAACAATAAAAAGAACACCTTAATGGGGCCAAGGTGTTAGTCCTCGTGTTGCTAGGACTCTCTAAACTATGATCAAGATAAAATAAAGAAAACAAAAAGAAGTAGACAAACCTCCAGAGTGTAGGAGCCTCCGATGTTTGCTAGTACTCCATCATATCATCATTGTCATCATTTTCCTCCATGGATGTGGAATCATCTCCACTCCCATCCTCACTTCCATCTTCACTTCCAACTTGCTCACTTTCTTCATCATTTTCATTAGCCTCTTCTTCTTCATCTACCTCTTCATCAGCACCCTTATCATCAACAACCTCATCATCGACATTCTCATCTTCACCCGGTCTTTCACCACTAGATGTGCTTGGAAAGAAAACTTCCCTATCCGCCCAACTAGTCAAAGGACATGATGGATCAAGTAGTCCTTGCCTAGCTAAATGAAGGAGGGGTGGATATTGGGCCAAGTATGCATCTACTCGATCATTATAAGCTTGTTTGTGCATCTCTCTCATGAGTAGAGTCATGTAATCATTTCCTACTTCAACATCTTTGGGTTTGAACTCTTGATATTTGAATGGGTAGGGTGGTGTGACAATGGAGGAGGAGGGCTCTTCAATCTCGCCCCTTTGTTGACGGATGATGTACTCGGCGTCCTTGGAGAGTGGAAGAAGGTAGTTTGTTCGGTGAGCACTTAATCGGCAAATCTTTGAAGACAAAGTGAAAGATCTAGCATCATTGGTTAGCCACCCATAGTTGGTGTCAAGAGAATTATGCTTGACCCACTTATACTTGTTAATCATGGCGTCCATATCAATGAGATGACCCACTTTGATCGCCACATAGGTGTTATCTTTGTTTAAATTTGTGTCAAAGTGTTTGGCCAATAGAGTAACTAGACCTCCATTTACAATATGAGCGGTGCCTTCCTTACCACAATCGACATTAAGCCATCTTTCCATCAAAAGCCTTAGAGCATTGTAGGGCTTAGTGAATTCTCTTCCTACATTTAAGGCCGACTCGAGTAGAACACAATCGAGCTTGGTAAAGTGATTAGTGCCTTTTCTTGCTATTATAGTATTCCCGATGACCTTGTGCCACACTCTAATGCCCGGATGGTGGACTAATAGAGCACGACAAGCATGAAAGCTCACAAATTTCTTCCCGGAAATTGCCTCCCAAAGAGGAGCGGGGTCATACTTTTCGGGTATCTTGTGATAATATGGTGTATCACTAAGGCTTAATATCTTACCCAAAACATCAAAGGTGATGCGCCTATTCACATTCGCAAGACGAAACTCGATGTATTCTCTAGTCTCTACCTTAGTCACTTTCAATGAACTTAAGAATTCCAAGGTAAGGGAAGGGTATGTCAATTCTCTTATGGTAAACAATTTACCCAATCCCATGGCTTCAAAGAAGGCTTTTGTTTGTTCAAGAACACCCAATTTGTTCAAGGCATCTTCACAAATGAATTTGGTGGGCAAAATGGCTTTCTTAGCATACTTGGCAAATGTATCCCTATGGGAGTTGCAAATGAAAATTACCTCCGGATAGTTGGATAATTGAGCGATTTCCGGAGTTGTTGATGTTGTTGCTTCCAAGGGAGGACCTTGTTGTTGAACTTCCAAGTTTGCATTAGAGACCACCATAGCCATTGAAGCTTTCTTTGCTTGAAGGCTTTGTTTCCTTTTCGAAAGTGTCTTTGCCTTGAGTGCCTTTGTTGCTCCTTTTGTTCTTGCCATTGTTGATTACACCAAGGAAAGATTGAAAATCTTCAATTTCTAATTATACCCAAATCGATTTAAGATGAAAGGATTTTGCTTTGTATTTCAAAAATCGACTCAAAGGTTGAAGATTTTGGTGCTTGAATCAATTATTATTGCAAAAGGAGTGATTAATTGTTGTTTTGAGGAAGTTTGAATTTGTTTTTGTGGGATTTGGTTAAGAAAATCTTGTTTTTGGTGATGGAAAGGATGAGGTTTTTGGGGTTTTTGGGTTTATGGGTAGTGTTTGAATGTTTGAATGAATGAATGAAATGAATGTGGGAAGAGGTTTAAAACACCCGAAAAATTCAAAACGGCAGTGGGAAGACGAGCGGATTCCTGTCGGGATGCTCGGATTCTGCTCAAATTGGCTTCAGGAAAACTCGCCTTAAGACGAGCGTCTTTCAAAGAAGACGAGCGGATTCTGAATATGGGACGGGCGGCTTTCCTTAAAGATGAGCGGATTCTCTTACAGGAACTTTGCTTAATGTGCACTGGCAGAAAGACGAGCGTCTTTCTACAAAGACGAGCGGCCAGTTTCAGACGAGCGTCTTCTCAGTTTGGACGCTCGGATTCCCTTACAGACCAAAATTTTTGATTTTTGCAACTCATTTAGACGGACAGATTCCTCGACAGATGCTCAGATTGCTGTAAGACGAGCGGATTACCCATAAGCCGCTCGGATTCCTCCTGGTTTACCCGGATTCAGGTCCATCCGTGCACTTGCATATCCCGTGTTCTTCCTTGTAGGGGCACTACAAAGGCAAGAATAGCCTAGGTAATTGCTATCCCCACACTAAGTTCAAGCACTACACATCAATAAAATCATTAGTCCCTCCCTCACTTCTCTCAAAAATGATGAATATCTTGATCAAGGCACAAAAAACCAAAAATGACAAAAATGCAATGTAAGAATTAAAATGCAAGTTAGAGAGTTAAAATATTTACAAATGGTGGTTTGGAGAGGACTCAACCAAACTCTCATCCTTAGTGAGATGTTATGGGGGCATGGCCAAGGTGTTGTTGATGTTACTCAACACCTTGAAGAAGTAGTCAAAAGCTTGTTCATTATCATGATAAAGATCCTCAATAGATCTTTGCACTTGTTATCCTTCATGTTGGTCTTGATCGATAGCATTACCAATATAGGGATTCAAAATCCCTTCAAACTCATCGTCCCAAAGACCGCAAACTTCGTCTTCCTTATCACTAAAGATCTCTTGAGTTGAAAGAGACAACTCTCCTCCTTTCTTGTTTTGGCCAATAAGGCCATCTTCTTCACTTGTCATGGGTGAGCTTTTCAAGCTCTCTTTGTTGCTATTCTCTTGCTCTTTTGATGGAGCATCATCAACTTTATTTTTTCATTGGAATTCCGACTTCTTCCTCTCATCCTTCCGGCTATAATGATCAATCATAAAACATGGTTCATGCAAACGGAGAGCTCTCATGGTCTTGTAAAGATTGAAAGTTATGCTCTCATCTCCTACCTCTAGAGTGAGCTCTCCATGCTTCACGTCTATCACCGCACCCGTGGTGTGCAAGAAAGGTCTACCTAGAATGATTGTAATATTGGAGTCTTCTTCCATATCAACAATGACAAAGTCCACCTGGATGAAAAATTTCCCAACTCTTACGGGAACATCTTCCCATATCCCTAATGGTGTCTTCGTCGATCTATCGGCCATTTGGTGTGTGATGTTGGTACATTTAAGCTCTCCCATCCCTAACCTTTTACTCACCGAATACGGTATAAAACTCACACTAGCCCCTAGATCACATATGGCTTTGGTGATCGTTGTGTCGCCAATGGTACACGGTATTGAGAAGCTTCCCGGGTCTTTAAGTTTCGGAGGTGAACTCCCTTGAAGGATTGCACTACTCACCTTAGTGAAGGCGATAGTCTCAAGCTTCCGGATCAACTTCTTTTTCGTAAGGATGTTCTTCATGTACTTTGCATAGGCCGGAACGTGATTGATTAATTCCGTAAAAGGAATCAAGACTTCCAAATTCTTCACAATTTCCATAAATTTTTCAAGTTGGTCATCAAATTTGGGCTTAGCTTGACGACTTGGAAAAGGAAGTCTAATCACAATGGGTTCCTTCTCCTTGGCCTTGTCTTCATTTTTCCTTGAAACTTTTTCTTTTGATGGTTCTCCATCCTTGAAGTTTTGCACAACTTCCTCTTTATCACTAGCTTCCACAACTTCATCCTCAACTTGCTTCTTCGGTGCTTTATATCTCGTACCACTCCTCAAGTGTATGGCACTAACCGTTTCTTGTCTCGGGGGATTATTTTGAGGTGGTAATTGCCCCTTTTGTCTTTGTGAGCTTGAAGATGCTAGTTGAGTCAATTGGGTTTCCAACATTTTGGTGTGGGCTTGGATGTTGTTGATGGTGATTTCCTTTGCTTGACTATCCTTTTGCATTTGAGTGAAAAACTCTTGTTGATTCTTTTGCATTTGGAGGACCGATTTTTGAACATCAAAACCTTGGTCATTTTGTTGATTGTATGGAGTTTGATTTTGGTAACCTTGGTTTTGGTTGTAAAAGGGTCTTTTATTTTGGTTTCTCATGGGAGGTGGGGTGTATGTTGGTTGAGGGTTTTGAACATTTTGGCTTTTGTCTGAGAGATTTGGGTGGAATTTGGTGTTTTCATTGTAATAATTTGAATAAGGGGTACCACTCTTGTATGCTTGAAAAGCATTCAATTGTTCATTTCTTCCCCTACATTCACTTTGGTCATGTCCCAAAGTTCCACAATTCTCACATATCCCACTTGGGATTGATGAAGATGCCGTCTTGGCATTAACATGATGCTTTGGTGATTTTGAGGCTTCTTCAAGTCTAGCCATAGCTTTTTCGAACTTCAAATTGATGGTATCAATGTGAGCACTAAGTTGAGCACCCAATTGAGTAATAGAGTCCACTTCATGTTTTCCTCCTCTAGTACCCTTGCGAGGTCTACTATATTGTGAATTATGGACCGCCATTTCCTCAATCTTGTTCCAAGTTTGATTGTCTTCAACTTCGGTGAACATACCATTTGATCCCATGTTGAAATGTTTCTTGAGTCTTCATAAAGACCATTCCAAAATTGTTGTACCAAGAACCACTCGCTAAGTTCATGATGAGGACATGAGCGACAAATTCCTTTGAACCGCTCCCAAGCTTCATACAAAGATTCTTCATCTCTTTGCTTAAAGCCCGTAATTTGAGCTCTTAGCATGTTAGTCTTTTCCGGTGGGTAGAACTTTTTGTAGAAAGCTAGAGCCAATTTCTTCCAAGAGTTAATTCCGAGAGTAGCCTTATCAAGGCCTTTCAACCATTGTTTTGCGGTGCCAATTAGAGAAAAAGGAAATAAGACCCATAGAATTTGGTCTTGAGTTACACCGGTTTGTGAAATCGCATCACAATAGTCGCAAAAAGTCTCCATGTGAGAGTGAGGGTCTTCACTAGGCATCCCCCAAATTGGCTTCTTTCGACTAATTGGATAAATGCGGATTTGGCAATGAAATTTCCGGTTAAGTGTTGTGGTGTGGGAGTACCATTAGGTAGGTTCTCCTCGGTTGGTACGGAATGTGATGAAAATTTAGGCATTGTGGGTTGATTTTGTGTTGGATTTTGTGTTGGGTTCTCCTCCCGTTCTCTTGCAAAAGGGTTGACGAACTCAATAGCGTTTGGTTGAATATATACAACCTCACCAATACCTCTCAAAGTACCTCTAGCAAGTCTTCTATTGTTTGTCAAAGTCCTTTCAATTTCGTGATCAAAGGGTAACAAGTTACCTTGTGATCTTCTAGACATGTAAAATATCAAACAACTTGAAAATAATTAGAACAAACCTTGAGGAGTTTTACTTCCCCAAGGCAAAGAAAGACACAACTAATACCAATCTAAGAAAATCTAAATCAAGTTAACACCGTCCCCGACAACGGCGCCATTTTTGGTCGTACTCACTTGGAGGTTTAGTTTTCGGTACTTGTCGTTAGGAGCACTTAGACCAAAACAATATTTATAACTTCACAAACAACTCTACTATTAGTAAAGAGGCAAGTAAAGGTCGGATCCCAAGGGACGGGTATTGAAGTGATATTTTCAATTGTAAGTAGTGGTGTCTAGGGGTGTCACAATTTGAGGTTGGAATAGAAGATCACTAAACTAAAAGCAATGAAAGTAAACAAGCAAGATGATTAAAAAGGGATGGAAACATTTGATAAAAGGCACTAGGGTGTCATGGGGTCATAGGGGATTCATGGGAATTGATCATACAAACTTATTCTCAAATTATAAACAAGCAATTATTGTTGTGATGGATCGAGTTGGTTTACATCTTACAATCCTAGGAAAGTTTGGGTCCCGGAGCCGAATCGATTAAATTATACAACACCTACAAGTCGACTTAATCTTCCCTACTCAACTATATGCATGGTCTAATGAGACTCGAGTTGGTTTATGTCTTACAAGTCTCATTGAAAAGGTAGGTGATGGGTAAAAAAATGCAAGGATTCATAGGCTCGAATTTCATCAAACATAACATGTTCATAAGTTGAGATCACAACAAGCAAGCAAATAAACTATGAAAAAATATTAAATTAAGCATGAATCATCCCCCGTGTTGGTTTCCCCTAATTACCCATTAATCCTAGTTAAGGAAACTACTCACTCATTATCATGTTGAACATGCTAGCAAGGTTGTCAATCACACCAACAAAGTAAAACATGATGAATAAATGAAGATGATTAACAATAATTAAAAAGGGATTAAAAGAATTATACCTACTAATGATTCCAATAATAAAGCAAAAAATAATAAAAGTACTTGATGATTGATTGGAAGGTTGTCAATCTCCCAATAATAACCCAACTAATCTTCAATTACCCAAAATGAAAGATGAACAAAAGAGAGATTAAGGAAATGAGATTTGTATTAAAACTTGATTAAAAGTTGATTACAAGATTAACGAGAGATTAGAATGATATAAACTACACTAGAGATTGATAAGAAGAACATGATTATCTAATTAGACTAATGAGGTATTTATAGTGAGGATTAGGTACACAAATTAGGGTTTACTAAGAGCTTAAATGACGATTAAGTCCTTGAGGAATCGCTCCTCTCAGAAAAATATGCGAGTCTCCTTTTTGCCGGTCTTTTCGAGATATGCGCATCCTTCATAGAACAAGAAGAAAACGGAATAGCTGTAACACAATCCGAGCGTCCAAGGCACGGGACGAGCGGATTCTTTGGCTGTTGGACGAGCGGATTCATTGGCTGGACGGGCAGATTGTGGCGGTTTTGGACGAGCGTCCCTCTGAAGAAGACGCTCGGATTCCTGGTCTTGGACGGGCGTCCAGAGGGCAATCCGCTCGGATTCTGAGTCAGCTTCTTCCTTTCTTCTTTTCTTCCTTCTTCTTCATACAATCCTCGGGGATTTCGTCGGAGATGCAAGGATCTTTTCTCATCATTGCCCAAATACTATAATATGTACAAAGGTCATCTAGTCTTGTCTTCTCTTTGATGCTTGGTCATTGAATTCAATCAATTTAGCTCTATTTTGCCTTGAAAATGCAAGGTTTGCAATCCTTTCCTACCAAGGGAATAAAACCTCAAAGAATATGCAAAACAAAGGACTAAAGACAATAAATGACCTAAATATGCACTAAAAAGCATGGGAAAAAGGCTAATTCGGGGACTAAATATGCTCAAATAATGGTCACATCAACTGTAACACCCCAATTTATTCAGGAGCCTTTAGCAAGACATTCCCAAATAAATAGAACTGTTAACATCTCGGTTGCCCGAGGTAGTGAATAACAAAGTAAAGCAAACCAAAGTACGTTATATAAAATTTAGCAATTAAGGTCGTATTACAAAATAACCAACAAAATAAATTAAACGCCTAATAATACAATCTACTACATAGCGGAACTAAATAAACTGAATAATAAAACAATGTGATCTATACTTCTAGGTAGACTAGTCGAAATCCTCATGCATCCCCATGAGCTCCCAAGTCAGTTAACTGAAGTACCTGTCAGTCAATCTGCTCCCCAATAATTGGTTCAACACAGGTGCTTAAAGAATACACGATCAACCGAACGGTTGAGTAGGGATAAATATTAACAACAATAATTAACAATAAATAATTACATTTCATACACATGGCACCACTCCCTTAACAATGTGCTCCATCTTATGACATGGCACACCTCCCTTAACAACATGCTCGTATCACCATGGTACCTCTCCCTTAACAACGTACCGCCTTTCCTTTCCTCTGCAATAGTACCCCTCCCTCAACAACGTACATATTACAGTTCATCTCAAAGTACAACTCCCTTAACAACGTACATCTGACCTCAACACCTCCCATCACAATTCCACATTCATACGAACATTCAACAATAGTAATTAATCTCATCTCATCATAATTCCACATCCACGATATTAATAATAAAACCAAAGCACAATATAATTTCTCCCCTTCCAAAAATTACAACAATATCAATATGTAAATAATTCATCTCAATATAACATCCACTATAACATACAATAACATACATGAAACACATATGAAAGTTGAGTAGGATTTATCCCTACCTGATAAGCAAGTACTCCAAATAACGCGATCCAATTAAATAGCAAAGAAATCTAATTGTTTACGCTCCACGACAAATCCGTCACCTAGATAAATAGTAATTATTCTAATTATACAAAATATAAAACAATTGAACTAATTTTATATCTTACTATTCATTAATTATAATAACTAGTTATTAATTATATACAATACAATTAAACTTATTATTCATTCCTTAATATAATTTAATTAAATTCCGTCTTAACCCGAGTTATATCCCAAGCATACCCTTAAACCCGAGTTAACCCCTATGTCAACACCCACATAAACCCGTCTCCAAAACCCGTCTAACAACACCAACTATATAATAATATTTAAAGGTCACGTGTAACAAAACAACACCTTACAAAACTCACACCAACGGATCCCCCACAATACCCACGACAACAGACACACACACGACACCAACCCTCCACCAAACACCCCTATCGAGAGCTCTCTCTGCCACCTACTGTAGATACCTCATTTCTACACCTCTCGCCAACCACCCAGTGATGATTGGGCAACATTTTTGATACGCGGAACGATTTATGACAGTCCGTAAGTTCATCGACAAGTGATAGCTCAAACATTCGAGTCAACCCTTAGTCGTCATCTACGCACCGATACGATTGTTTTGACAGTAATTAGAGTTCATTTGGAGTCCGGGTCAAAAACCGCTTCATTTTCTAAAAACCATTTAAACGCCGAGTTGGAATATTCCGGAATGTTCTAGAATTATCTGGATATTTATTCCTAATTAAAATTAATATTTTTAAGTAAATATCTTCCGTATATTGTGTTTTATGGAATAAGGAAGTGTATATCTACCGAAATTCCATAATAAAACGCGAAAATCTTTCTTGCTGAGGAGGAAACCTCTGAGAAAGGACGCAGCAGGTGTTGCGCCTCTTCCAAGGGTCGTAGTGGCTGCTGCACTTCTTCTCCAGCCCTTTTTTCATGCTTTTCAGAATATTTCCGTGATTTGTTTCCACATCCGTGTCATTCCTAAACTCTACCATATATTTAGTATAAATAGAGGCCTTCGGTCTCCATATTTGGCACGCGAGTGTACCGCCCCTTCTGTTCTCTCTCTTTGCATTCTAGACTACGTTATTGCTTTTGACGCCTACGTGCTTGATCAATCGACCATGTAAGCTCAGATCTTTCTGAGTCCTAGTCACGTTGCATAGACCGACCAATTTGACCAACTCCACCTTTAATCAACCTAATCAACTTGTTAAATCCTCTAACGAGGGCACTTCCACGCATATTCGAGTCGAGCAATCACTAAACAATAACTTTAGTCAATCTCGTTTCGTCAAACATGTAAGTCTGAGGGTGTAAATCCATTTTATTTATTATACTTCTTATTTTGTATCATTTATATAGATCAATATCAAAAGTACGTTCGAAAACCGATTTAAAATCCATCTTTTAAAGTCGTTTTTATAAAACAGTAGAGGTCAGACGTCGAGAAGAAATGCAGCAATAGCTTTGCCTCTTCGAAAGATCGCAGCATCTGCTGCGCCTCTTCCAGAGGTTTCTTGCTGCTCTTGCTTTTCTTCTTCTTCCTCGACTTCGTGCAAGTTTCTCTTTTTCTTATTTCTTTGGTTTTTCTTTGTTTTCTTTGTTTTTTCAGTATATAAATCATATTTTTAACTCTCCTTTTTTATTTACAGTGCATAATTTGTCCTTAATCCCGAGTAATTCAATATTTGCGGGTTTTCGTTGTTTTATTTCAAATCGATTCTTTGGGGTTTCGACTTGTTCATGTCGAAGTTCTAAAATCCTAACTTGATACATAAATTTTATTTTGAGTCTTATTTGTCTAATTCCTTTCTAATCTAATCTCAAGTTTGTTCATTTGAATTTCCGACACGAGTTAATCATAATCCTATAAACCGCTGCAATTTCTCATTTTTTAATCCGTTTTATGGCTTGCCCAGATGCATATAATCAGTTAGAGCACTTCAATTCGAGTCTAATATCAATAATCGATCTTAAATTTACCAATGAACGATAACAATGTTGCGGTTCTGACTTCACAGCCAGAGCCCAGCTCTAGAACATACACATGGATTGCAGCGGCTCTTCTAGAGGACGCAACAGATGTTGCGGCTATTCTGGGTTGGTTTCTGTCTCTGAACTCTTTCTCGCTCTGGCGTAGCTTCTAATTACGGTTTAAATCAACTATTATTCATATTATCGCCTCTAATCTGACGTATTTTCATATTTTAATTCATATTTCTTTTTTTTTCTTCTTCGAAATCTCGTCTTTGAGCGTGCTTTTGACGTAGGTCAAATAAACCTTGTAAAGTTTGTAATTTTAATTCATGTAATTTTTAATATTCATTTATTGTTGTGTATGATTTATTTACTTGCCTCTCGCATGTAATTAATCTAAATATCTACTTCGAGCAAATTGTTTGCTAAAACACGTGTTAACCGACATTGTCTAATTTCACCTGCTAGGATTAATCTATGTATGTTGCATTACATGCATTACATCGATGACATATCAAATATGAATAAGTTCCCTAATCATTAGTAGAGGTCGCTATCGAGGCGGGCGAGATTAGGTGTTCGAATTAAAGAGTTTCTTAGTACGTACCCTCATCCCTTACTCCAGTTATCTCTGGACATCCGTGTCTATTGGCATCTAGAGAGTCAGTCTAGACATGGAATGCTAAGAGTAACCAGTTATTAGTGTTCATGTCATTACTTTGTGTCTTGACATGGCATGAGGTATAACAGTTTCTAGTTTTTCCACAATAAATTGGTGGCGACACCACAAATGCAGGCTTATTCAACCTTTCACCGGTTTCAACGCCTCATCAATCGGTAACGGCCCATAACGTGCTTTGGCAAACCAAGGTTCCATGGGACAAGTGTCGCCGCCTCGAAACCAACGCGCGGGTGTACGCGGCACGGGTGGCCCATGTCCACAGTTTGGCGACTCCGCTGGGGAAAATGATACACTTACGTGTTATCCAGGGTGAAACTTGAACAAGGTTAGGGAATAGTTTATACGAGACAGTTGTCGATTTTCATTACTCGACCTTCTTAGGTCGTTTTTGCCAGCCTTGCTAGGCTTAACCCAACCCATTCGACCAATTATCCCGTCCGGAGGTCCAAATTCCTATCTGGGCCTAAAGATGGATAACGATTGATGTCAACCATACTGTGGTGCTTACTCATGTTTGTATCAAGAGCTTTCACTACTCGAGGAAATGGACTAGGAACCGAACTTACTCATGTTTGGCACGGACCTCCTCAGAGACCAGGGTTTGACTGCTTGGTATGGCAACCCACCTTTTTAAGCCAAAACCCTTTAAATGCACTCAGTATAGCGTTATAATGCCCATATGTATATTTGTATCATATACGTGATCACCTTTTATAAAGAAAACCATGGCGAAATTTTGTAAAATAAAACCCATTTCAAAATGTAAACCATTTCAAAAATGGCCTAAAACAGTGCAAAATAAGCCAAAACTCTTTCCAAATGTCGAGTCAAAATTCGGGCCTCAAACCCATTTCAAACCTCATTTCGAGTCAGCACTCCTAGAACTACACTACAGTTGTCTAGGACAAACATTTCAAAATTTGTCATTTCCAAATCCCACTTGACACAGTGGCACACACTCACTTCACGAGTCAAGTCCTTTTCACAGTAAGTGTGCGAAAATGGTCAATCGTGTTTTGATTCGTTGTCGATCTCTTATCCTCAGTCCAAAATGGTGGGAACTAGTCAAGGAAGTGTTAATGGTCGATCCGAACAACCCTCAAATGGTAATGATCAAATCCTAGCTGTACTCCATCGTCTCCAGACAAGCCAAGACCAAGCTTATGCTCGCCTTAACACTATCGAAGGCCGTATTGTCGCTGTAGAAGCTAGACTTCCTCCTGCACAGGATCCCATTCCCGACATGCTCGTACACGATAATCTTCCACCCTTTGTTGGACAACCAGAAGTCAATCTTCCACCAGGTCCTACTGAAGCTGAAAAGCGACTCCAGTAGTTGGAAGAGCAACTAATGTATCTCAAGGGAGATGATATCTATAGGGAAAACAGTCGCAAATGTGAGGCAGTAAATGCTCAACTGTCAGCTAACTTCAACATGACTGACATTCCAAAATTTAAGGGGCATAAAAACCCTTTGAACCATATTCGTGCATTCAAAGATTATATGTCTATCAAAGGCATCAATCCATAGATGTTCTTAAGGATCTTTCCTTCATATCTCGAAACAATTCCTAAGAAATGGTTCTACTCCTTGGATCACAAGAAAATTGCTACTTGGGACGATGCTGCGATTGAGTTCACCAAACAGTACGCAGATAATGCTGAAATTCAAGTCAATATGCGCACTCTAGAGGTTCTTACCCAAAATGAGAAAGAAGGTTTCACCGACTTCCTAAGTAGGTGGAGAAAGACTAGCATGCAACTCGTCGAACGCCCAGATGAAGCTACTCTTGTTGAAAAGTTCGTAGACAATTTAAGGCCAATCTATGCGAACCATCTAAGGTACCAAAACATAAAGTCTTTCAAAGACTTAACCGTGCTAGGAACAAGAATTGAAGATATCAAGGCACAACGAGTCGTTCTTATGGCACCACTAGCAAGACCGACGAGGTCAACGTTGTTGAATCGTCTACTAAGAAGAATAACCCGCAGAGGAAGTTCACCAACGTGGGTGACTCGTACTCCAATGCTCTAAAAAGATTGATGAAACAAGGCAAACTCCAACCCATAGGACCTACACCTGACCCAGAGAAGAAGTCTAGGTTCTGGGATGAAAATGCCTACTACGAGTACCATAGAGGCAAAGGGCATGATATAGAGAATTGCTTCAAATTAAAGCACGCCATTCAGCATATGATTGAAGATGGCGCTTGCCTATACCTCCTGCAAGCAAGCCTAACAATACTCAGAATGCTCTTGGAATTCTGATGATCACAGATGAGGAATCCACCTTGGATTGTTCGCAACTCATTTATCCAGCAGAAGATGAGATTAGTGCACTAGAAAATGAGGAGAATTATTCCACCATCTCCCCTACTATCGCTGATTTTATCGCATGGGCAAAGGGTGTAAGCAGACAAGTTTCATAGCTAAAATCAATAGTGGCATCCCTATGCAATCCAAGCATTATACCTATGGCAAAGAGGCCAGTGGTTCCAATCTTATCTCAAGGATCCATAATGCAAGAAGTAATCGCAGTGACCGACAATTTGGTCGAGCAAATAAACAGCTTAGAAATTGAAATCAGAAGCTTGAAAGAGCCCAGTATCGTCAATGGGATATGGGCAGATGACGATGAACATGTTTACCTAAAAGAACATCCTCTATTCAAGCATAGTGAAGATCAAGATGTAGACCACCTTACTCGCTCGGGACGTCCATATCAAAATGTCACTCAAGGACAAACGAGTGGTCCAGTTGCTACTAACACCAATGTCATCACACCAAATGATGGCGAAGATACATCTCATGACCATTTTTTGATATAACTTCAAACGACAAAGGAGGATCTTTCATTCTGGCAACTAGTGGCAAGTTCATTTCCTCATTGCCAGGCTTCACTGCAAGCATTGGCTAAATTGAACGTAGCACACAACTCTACACCCAATGACGTCGTCAACCTAGTCTTCTAAGACTCAATCAGGCTAAGTAACCCAGTTACTTTCTCAGATGAGGACTTACCTCCCTTTGGCGCCACTCATAACCTTACTCTATACATAACAGTCACATGCTTGAAGAAAAATGTACAAATGACTTTGGTAGACAATTGCTCCGCAGTCAATGTCATACCACTAAAGACAGCATACAAGTTAGGCATGAAAGAATCAGACTGGACTCCTACTAACCAAGGTGTTCAGGCATACGATGTAATGCGACGTAAAGTAGTTATGGCCACTGGGCTAATCGAGCAAAAGGTTAATTTTCAGATAGTGGACATCGAGGCATCTTTCAATATACTTCTAGGTAGGCCCTGGATTCACGCTTCCAAAGCAGTAACATCCACCTTACACCAAAAGATAAAGATCCCTCTAGATGGCAAGGTAGTGACTATCACTTTATCACCTATTAAGGCCGTGATAGAGAAAATGTCAAGCAACCAAGTAGTTACAGATCCAGTGTACGAGTTTGGAGGATTTCAAATCATAAACCTTGTAGAGAGGGAGCTGGCTCCCTTATATTTCGACCCATACTCTAACTTAGTGGTCCACTACATACTCAAATCCCAGGGATACTTCCCACGAATGCCACTAAACCCCATCAGAGAGAGTACCATTACACCTTTTAAAGAAGGTAACTCCCAAAAGATACCACTAGGCTTGGGGTACAAGCCCACGAAGGCCGAAACCCTCGAAATGCTTGCTTAAGTTCATAATCGCAAAAGTAAGGGAGTCCAAATGCAACCTTATCTCCCTACATTAAATGGGTACTTCTTCAGGGAAGGGGACTGTGAATATTTTTATGGATTTCCCGAACCTTGGTTGTACAGACGTATTAAACTAGCTGGAATCGAGGTCTTCCACGATTGTAATTTCATTCCTCAAGAAACGGTTCCTAAAGTCAAAACTTGTCAGACACTTTGTCTCGACGAACAGGCTGTTAGCCTCCTATTTGTAGAGGATCGATTCGTCAAGGCAGCATAGGATGAGATCATTACCATGATACTTCAAGACGACCATTTCAACCCTACATCACTAATCACTAACACCAGCTCAAATCAGCAGAAAGGATAGAGAAAGTCGATCAAGTGCACCAACAATTAAGAAAAACTCTTCAAGGTCACTGCTGGAGAAGGAGAGATGTTCAAAAGAGAACCCGAAGACGATGAATTTGAGTTAGAGTCGGAATCAGAGTCGGAGTCGGAACTTAAGTCTAGAGAAGTCGCTAGAGAGTCTCCTCCTGTCGTCACTCCCCACCCTTTTGTTTCTCCTAGCATAGTATCGCCTAATAACAGTAGCTTGGGGAATGTCCCAATAACTGTCCCTTTACCGCCACTGACTACTGCGCAGATGGCTTCTTTATTTCACCTATTTTCAAATATTAATATGTATAAATCTGATTCTGCTTACTCCTTGTGTTATTCTGAATACAATTCTGTTTACGATGATAATGAGGATGATCCTGACCCAGACTCAATCGAATTACCTCCCTATATAATTAAAGAAATACTAGAAGAGGAGGAAGGGGCACCAGTTATAGAAAACACCAAACCTATCAATGTAGGAACGGAATTAGAACCCCAAGAACTTAGGATAGGAACAACCCAAGACCCAACTGAAAAGGCCAATTTCATCGACATCTTACACGAGTTCAAAGACGTCTTCGTTTGGTATTACAAGGACATGCCAGGGATCGACAAGGATATTGCAGAACATCGTAATCCAATCAAGCCGGGTTTCAAACCTTTGAAGCAGAAGCTTTGTCAGATGAGGACAGAATGGGCTCTTAAGATTAAAGAAGAAGTCGATAAGCAATTCAAAGCCGGATTCATCAAAGTTTCCGAGTATTCAGATTGGGTCGCTAATATAGTCCCCGTACCCAAAAAGGATGGGTGAATCCGGGTTTGTGTTGATTTTAGAGACTTGAACAAAGCGACTCCTAGAGACGACTTCCCTCTACCACACATCGATATGTGGGTAGATAATACAGCAGATCACGCGTTGTTATCCTTCATGGACGGGTATGCAGGGTATAACCAAATCAAAATGGCCAAAGATGATATGCACAAGACAGCTTTCGTCACTCAGTGGGGCACATACTGTTATACTGTTATGCCATTCGGGCTAATCAATGCTGGGGCTACGTATCAATGGACTGCGACTACTTTGCTACATGACATGATGCATAAAGAAGTGGAGGTATACATGGACGACATGATCGTCAAATCTAAGGATAGAAAAGGGCACATCGATAACCTTCACAAGTTCTTCCTCAGATTGCACAAGTACAACATGAGACTCAATCCTCAGAAATGTGTATTCGGAGTAACGTTAGACAAGCTTCTAGGATACGTTGTCAGCCAGAGGGCAATAGAAATTGATCCATCCAAGATCAAGGCCTTAATCGAGATACCATAACCCCAAATAGAAAAGGAGGTTAGAAGATTCCTGGGCAAAGTGCAGTACATAAGTCGATTCATATCGAAACTCACTATGATTTACGAACCTATCTTCGAAAAGCTCAAGAAAATGGGCCATACCATATGGGACGATGACTGTCAAAAGGCATTTGACAGGATAAAGGAGATATTGGCCAAGCCACTAGTGCTAATGCCTCTCCAACAAGATCAACCTCTTGGTTTATATCTCACAGTTACCAAAATAGCCATGGGAGCTATGCTCGCACAAACTATTGGAAGAGAAGAAAGAGCTATCTACTACCTTAGTAAGAAGTTCTTGGAGTACGAGAGTAAGTATACACCTCTCGAGAAGACATCGCTCTTGTGTGGGAAACAAAGAAACTACGCCATTACATGCTTAGCTACTCGGTCAAAGTGTATTCTAAAATGGATCCCGTCAAATACCTCTTCCAGAAACCCGTTCTTAATGGACGCTTGGAAAGATGGACCTTAATGCTCTCCGAGTTCGATCTAAAATACGTACCTTTGAAAGTCATAAAGGGACGTGCCGTGGCTGAATTCTTCGCAGATAATCCTATCAACGATACGCAAGCAATAGACATGTGGTCGTTTCCAGATGAGGATATTTTACAAACCAGTATTGATTATTGAAATCTTTACTTTGATGGGGCATCCAATTTGAGAAGATTTACAATAAGAATGTTTCTCATTTCTCCTGAAGGCGAGCATACACCACTTTTTTGTTAAACTCGACATCGAGGTGACAAACAATGCAGCACAGTATGAAGCTTGCCTTATTGGTCTACAAACAATAGTAAGTTTAGGCATCAAGAACCTTCGAGTTCACAGGGACTCATCTTTAATGATTAACCAAATCACTGGATCCTGGAAAATCTAAAGTGAAAGTCTAGCACTCTATCACGCTAGGATAAAGAGGATTGCTCAATTCTTCGATCAAGTTACTTATTTACACCTGCCTTGCGAAGAAAATTAGTTTGCGGACGCTCTTGCAAAACTCGCATCCTTGATTAATATGCCGGACAACATGGTTGAAATGCCTTTGTGCATCGACGGTGGTTAGAGCCAGCCTATGTACACTTCCTTACAGGTAAAGAGGAAAACCCAAAGGAACCTTGGTTCCAGGCCATTCTAAATTTCAAGCTCAATGGTACATACCCACCAGATATGGATAAGAGGGGGACAACGCGCCATATGCCTACTTGCCTCTCAATACCTCCTCATGCAGGGAGAGTTATACAAAAGAACACCATTTGGTGTCCTCTTGCGTTACCTTGATCATTCACAGGCACAGCAAGTAATGGAGGAAGTTCATGATGGAGAATGTGGCCCTCACATGAGTGGACCTATGATGGCAAAGAAGATTATGCATCTAGGGTATTACTGGACGACAATGGAGTCCGATTGCATAAAATACTTCAGCCATTGTCATAATTGCCAAATCTTCGGGAATGTACAACATGTTCCTCCCTCAATGCTATATACCATGACATCTCCTTCGCCATTTTCTGCTTGGGGAATAGACATCATCGGGAAGATCACTCCAGCTGGGATAGGAGGCCATTGTTACATTTTAGTAGATATCGACTATTTTACTAAATAGGTCGAGGCAGTATCCTACACAAGCCTTAGAGCCAAACATGTGGCAAAGTTCATACAAGCCAATATCATTTGTCGATATGGTTGCCCACATGGAATCGTTAGTGACAACGGGTCACATTTTCAAGCCGAAGCTGAACAGTTGTTAGCCAAATAGAAGATCAAGCATCACAATTCCTCGCCATATAGACCTCAAACTAATTGCGCGGTAGAGGAAGCTAACAAAAATGTCGTCACAATCCTCAAGAAAATGATTGACAATTACCGCGATTGGCCTAGCAAAATACCCTTTGCGTTATGGGGATATCGCACGTCATTAAGGATGCCCACTGGGACCACTCCTTTCTATTTGATTTACGGCATGGAAGTTGTACAACCAGTAGAGCTAGAGATCCCATCTCTTTGCATTTTACTCGAAAGTTAAATTCCAGAAGCTGAATGGAATAGGGATAGATATGATGAACAGGTCCTCTTGGACGAACGACGGCTACACACATTACATAATGTGCCGACATATCAGGCATGTATCAGAGGAACCTTTAATAAACGGGTCAAGCCTAGAAATATCAAGGAAGGAGATTTAGTGCTCGAGCCAGTTAGAGCTCTCTTACCTGTCGATCCATGAGGAAAACTTAAACCTAATTAGGCAGGACCATTTCTGATCAAGTCCATACTTTCAGGGGGCGCAGTTAAGATCACAGACCTAGACGGGAATGAGTTTTCTAATCCAACTAACCTAGACCAATTGAAATGGTACTACCCTTAGAAATAGGATAAAAGCGCCTCGCGTGACACACGTGCCGCTCTTGCGACACGAAATAAAAACGGCCCCTGGCCCGCTAAAAAGCTTATGACATTTCGCTCTTGCGTTTTGACATTTTGACATCCTCATATCATCAAATTGAATTGCATTTCCTTAGGAGTAAGTAAAAGACACGCTTATTTTTATACGTGCATTACAAGCTCTTACTTCGAACATTTATTCTTTTATATTTTTTTGAACTACAAACAGCGTTTGATTTCATTTTTTCTAATGAATACGTAGGCAATGCTTTACAGGATACAACCGGTCATTTCAAGATGTAAATAGAAGGACATTTGCATATTGCATTTGAAATTCGACAAGAATATATAAAGAAAATTTATGACAGTTTCTTAACTAATAAATCTTTTGTTCATTATTCATTAAATAATAATAGTAGTACGCCAAATACATATAAATTTAAAATGCTGATAATTAAAATGCTAGGCTAGGAATCTAAAAACCCCGCCATTTATTAGAACTCAAATAATAATAAATAAAACTATAAAAATGACTAAGGCTACTCTTCCATTTTCCCCTTGCCTTTGTCACCCTTGTCATATTTCTTGTCTCGACCACGAGCAGGACGCTCTTGCGTTATTTCCGACCTAATCACTAAAGGTCATTCTCGCGGTCTAGCTTTCCCATTTCGATCCACCACCATCTTCTCGGTAGGAGCATTCTTTGGTTTCTTCGACGGACGGACGACCCGACATCCAGCCTCTTCTTCCTCCTCAATTAAGTACTTTTGGTTCTCCTTCGCCACTTCACGGATCTTGTAGTCTACAGGCTCGTGCTTCCATAGCTTTTCACGCTTCTCGGAAGTGCTAGCTTTCGTCCACTACAGATATGAGTCAAATACCCAAAACGAGCCAACTGGAATGGGTATGAACCACATATTCCTTTGGGCCAGCGAATTGCCCACTCTCGATAAGACTCTGAAGTATGCGCCAAGGCCATTTGAGGGATGGTGTCTAGCTTCGGAATTTTTTGTCTTAGGCCCACTTGCCTCTTCAGTCTCTTTAGAAAGGCAAGACCATGAATTCCAAGCCGGGAACGCGAATCGACCGAGTCGGATCCAAGGACGATACTCCAGCCACTGCTCTAAGATGCCACCAATGAACAATCCACCTGATCAAGGGTTCATCTTCACTCTTCAGTTTGTTTTCCCAATAGTTGCGTACTCGAGTGAAGTCCACCATGTATAGCCTCGTTCTCATCGCAATTGATCGGGAACGATATCCTGTTACGTCAACTGGGGGCTCGATCGACCGCAGCCTTTCCATCAGCCAGATCTCCAAAAGAAGGGACGGGAGTCCGTATCAAGACCGGCCGGGAAAAAAAAACGGTCGAATAAGACAAATAACGAGTTCTTACCTGTAAAATAATCGGACTCCCAAGATAAGGATGCTTGTGGTTCGCCTTTGTGTTGTCCAATCCTAGAATGGTCTCCCCTAGAACTAAGCATGCTGGACTCCTGCGCAGTTCCATTTGCTCCACTATGCCTATAAATCGCGGGTCACCCCTTATCTCTTTATCCACATGCCCTCGTAGGACATAGCAATGAAGAAGGCAAAATCCATAAGCTCTATACCTCACCACATGAGAGATAGTAGGGTCCACCCTATTTATAAATCGATCGACAAATTCAAACATACAGACACCTTTTGAGGTCACAAGACGGTCTACCTCAGCCTTGGTCAATCCCAGCAAATCCCTAAATTTATTTTTATATCCTTGCGAGCTAGGGGGTATAGCCGGAACACTTTCTGTGTACCATCCTCCAACTGCAATAATTTCTTCAGGAAAAGGACAAATTTCTCCTCCTGGAAAGGCAAAAACATGAAAATTCGGGTCCTAATATTCAAGACAGATATCCAAAAAGGGCCTAATTACCTTCACCAGTTTCAAACTTATGATTGATCCTAAGTTAAAAGAACCCATGTCGTGTTTCTCCACATTCGTAAATTCATTCGTCCACTCCTTAATGCGATTTTCAAAGGCATCCATATGTTTGTTGAAAACATTTGAGAGGATATATAAGGTTTTATGTAATAGACAAAGTCAAGGAAGAAAGAATTGTGAGATTAGAAGCTCAACAGAGGTCTCTATTTATACTATTCGACGTTTCCTAATTTCAGCTGAGAACGGACTAACTGGAGAGAAGACGCAGCAGCAGCTCCGCCTCTTCAAAGGGTCGCAGCTCTTGCTGCGCCTCTTCCCCAGGCTCTTTTCCTTGTTTGACAGCCGTGGATCTTTCCTAATCTGTTCTAAGGAAAATTTCCTATTCCTATAGGAAGTTATTTCGGTAATTTCAATTAATTGTCAAATTTAAGTTTCCTAATATTTTACGGGTTCGCTTTTTGAGGCAAAATTAACATTTTCGCCAAATACGCACACTTACTCGTTCTTTTTTTTTCTTTTTTTTTGGGGAATCATTTCACTCCCTCTTTTCAAAATGTTTATGATATACTTAGACATGTCTTTTAAATTCTTTTTTAGGGGGTAGCTCTCCCTACCGTCCGGTCGCGTCATTTTGTCCATTTTCGGGCACTTTTTGTCATTTTCGTCATTTCGTCCATTTTAGGGCACTTTTTTTTTCATTTTCGTCATTTTGTCCATTTTCGAGCACTTTTTTTTCATTTTTGTCATTTCGTCCATTTTCAGGCACTTTTTTTCATTTTCTTTCGCGCTAATTTAGGCCATTTTAATTTTCTACATTAATTCTTTTTGCTATATGTTTTGTTTTGATTTCCTACGTGAATTTGGGCAGCATGACGGCGCAAACTGTCACATGCCAAACCTGTTTTTCAAAGCTAACCTGCAGATACAGCAAACACCCAGTAGCAAAGGCACACATGCCATCATATATACAAATGCAAAAAATGTACACCAAGATATAGGCTCCTGCCCAAAATGACGTCCAAAAATGTACAAATGTACAAACAGCCAACAAGCTAGTCCTGATGACCCCTCAGCTTAGCCACTGTCGCCTCAAGGGCAGCGATCTGAGCATCTCTGGCTTCGAGCTCTCTCAGAAATCGGGTCGTCTCCTCCTAGGATTGCGCCAGCTCACGCTCCAAGCCACGCTTCCTCTACACAGAAAAATAGGGTGATGCTTCACTTTACTTCACTTCAAATTGGAGATAATAAAAATAAAGAACGGGTACAAAAGATTCATACAGGCCACCCCGAGCCGTCTATGAGGGCCTCAATGGCTGTAGCTCGCAGCCGGTTGGCCATCCTCCACGGCTCCACATGCCTGGACGTTGCCACCTTCATTCAAATACGGAGAAGGTTCAAGCAAATGCATTCCCATGTAATAAAGCATAAAATACAAAAGACATCCAAAGCTGGGGGCTTACCCTCCTCACGACATCCTGCCACTTATCCAAGCCAGCGTCAGTCACCGCCTCGCTGAAATCCCGGATCTCCGAGATCACCGTCATGCCCGCCGATTCAGTGTACTCAAACGTCTCTGGAAAAGCTGGGGGCTCGACGCATGCCACCTCGATCTCCTACAAAACTCAAATGGTTCATTATTTTGCTGATCATTCTTCATCTATCAGATTTATCAAAGACAACTAAACTGTAAATTTGCTTACCATGATCGGCCAGTATGCTAGTGGTCGTACTCACTTGGGAGGTTTAGTTTTCGGTACTTATCGTTAGGAGCACCTAGACCAAAACAATATTTATAACTCCACAAACAACTCTACTATTAGTAAAGAGGCAAGTAAAGGTTGGATCTCAAGGGACGGGTATTGAACTGAGACTTTCAATTGCAAGTAGCGGTGTCTAAGGGTGTCACAATTTGGGGTTTGAATAGAACATCACTAAACTAAATATAAATGAAAGTAAAGAAGCAAGTTGATTAAAAAGGGATGTAAACAATTGATAAAAGGCACTCGGGTGTCATGGGGTCATAGGGGATTCATGGGAATTAATCATACAAACATATTCTCAAATTATAAGCAAGCAATTATTCTTGTGATGGATCGAGTTGGTTTATATCTTACAATCCTAGGAAAGTTTGGGTCCCGGAGCCGAATCGATTAGATTATACAACAACTACAAGTCGACTTAATCTTCCCTACTCAACTATATGCATGGTCTAATGAGACTCGAGTTGTTTTATGTCTTACAAGTCTCATTGAAAAGGTAGGTGATGGGTAAAAAATGCAAGGATTCATAGGCTCGCATTTCATCAAACATAACATGTGCATACGTTGAGATCACAACAAGCAAGGTTGTCAATCATACCAACAAAGTAAGACATGATGAATAAATGAAGATGATTAACAATAATTAAAAAGGGATTAAGAGAATTATACCTACTATTGATTCCAATAATAAAGCAAAGAATAATAGAAGTACTTGATGATTGATTGGAAGGTTGTCAATCTCCCAATAATAACCCAAATAATCTTCAATTACCTAAAATGAAAGATGAACAAAAGAGAGATTAAGGAAATGAGATTTGTATTAAGACTTGATTAAAAGTTGATTACAAGATTAAAGAGAGATTAGAATGATATAAACTACACTAAAGATTGGTAGGAAGAACATGATAATCTAATTAGACTAATGGGGTATTTATAGTGGGGACTAGGTACACAAATTAGGGTTTACTAAGGGCTTAAATGACGATTAAGTCCTTGAGGAATCGCTCCTCTCAGAAAAATATGCGAGTCTCCCTTTTGCTAGTCTTTCCGAGATATGCGCATCCTTTATAGAACAAGAAGAAGAAGGAATAGCTGTAACACAATCCGAGCGTCCAAGGCACGGGACGAGCGGATTGTCTGGCTGTTGTCGAGCGGATTCAATGGTTGGACGGGCGGATTGTGGTTCTTTTGGACGAGCGTCCTTCTGAGGAAGACGCTCGGATTCCTAGTCTTGGACGGGCGTCCAGAGGGCAATCCGCTCGGATTCTGAGTCAGCTTCCTCCTTTCTTCTTTTCTTCCTTCTTCTTTATACAATCCCTGAGGATTTCGTCGGAGATGCAAGGATCTTTTCTTATCATTGCCCATCTACTACAATATGTACAAAGGCCTTGTAGTCTTGTCTTCTCTTTGATGCTTGGTCATTGAATTCAATCAATTTAGAGCTCCATCTTGCCATGAAAATGCAAGGTTTGCACTCCTTTCCTACCAAGGGAACAAAACCTCAAAGAATATGCAAAACAAAGGACTGAAGACAATAAATGACCCAAATATGCACTAAAAAGCATGGGAACAAGGCTAATTCGGGGACTAAATATGCTCAATTAATGGTCACATCAAATATCCCCAAATCGAACCTTTGCTCGTCCCGAGTAAAGAGGTGACTAAGAATAGGACCGTTATTTAAACTAACCTAATAGCATAGCCGACATGAGACAATTAGCGGGTCTCAGTCCGCCCCTTCAACTCACAACAAGACAACGATGAGGTAGGATGCCTTCTTGCAAGGCAAGGTGGGTCTTGCCAAAATGGCGACACATCCAAGCATTAAAGCACATAAAATCAAGTAATGGATGCATCTAAAAAAAATATCCACTTTCCTCATCTATGTGGCGGAAATTATCTACAAGGGAAGTAATTCAAGGGTACACACTCCTTCATAGATGCAATTTCTTCAAACTACTAAGCCTAGAAGGATACCAATAAATCACCTCCAAGTTGTGTCAATCTAGGGTACCTTTGTCCTCAATCGTTAAATGCTTTCGTCAAGAGTAGACTCCCTATGGTTTTAGAAACACTGGAGGATCGTGGAATTTCCCTCTTGCCTAGACAAAAAGAAGGGTCGTCCCCTCTCTACCATGCACAAAAATGGATACGATGGATAAAGGGATCGATAGTATTTGAGTTTCATTTGGGAATTTGCTTTTGTTGTTGTTTTTCCCCCCAATTTCTTGCGGCATATAACATTTGAGAACACTTTCTTTTGCCATTTCTTTTGATTTTTGGCAATTCAACACTTGACAACTTTCAACTTTTTGCATTTTTCATTTGAAAATTTTCAAAGTCATCCCATATGTAGTGAGGGTGCCTTATATTTGAAGCATAGGAGTTTGTATTTTTGTTACTCCTCTTTTCTTTTTGATGCAATTTGCAAACTTTCTTTCACTTTTCATTTCATTTCTTGAACACAAATTTGAACAATTTTTGTGCCCATTCCCTTTGATGACAAAATGTATGGTAGAACATGGATGAATGATGGTTGCATGGTTTCAAGGGTCACCTTGGAATAAAAGGTAGCCAAGGAGTTATCACACCACAAGGTACTCTTGACTAGGCCTTAATCCATGGGTCAAAGGATACTAGCATGACACATCCTAGGGTGTTTTACAAGTATTCTAACAAGCAAAGTCTTAAGAAGAAAAAGCATCTACTAGGGCCTATATACACTTGTCAAGCTTCCCAAGTAGACGGTTTCACAAAATTTTTCTAACATGCAAACTACATGCCATGATGCAACTAACATTTATACAACCTAATGCATATGATTCTACCAACTAATATGCCAAATAATCTAAATGCAAGTCCTAGATTCACATTGTTTATACCGCATTAATCAAAATAAAGCCACATAGTCATTAACATAAAGAGGAAAAAGGAGATTGGAAAGATCATACCATGCGGTCTTCAATATCCTCATATCTCGGATGTGGCGTAGTCAATCAATGTTAACAAGGATAGACAAACATAATATATACAAACAATATATACAAGACTACACTACAAATGAAATGAACTTATTTTTGGATTTTCAATTTTTTGATTTTTTGATTTTTTCGAAATTTTTGATTTTTTTGATTTTTGAATAAAAGTTAAGTTAGAATTTCTCATCCCCACACTAATATGGGCATTGTCCTCAATGGCCAATATGATAGGAAATTATGCAAGTATGATGCATGATTTCTAAACTAAATGCAAGCTATACTAGTCTACACTACATGATGCATGGGTTTTTGTTTATGACGGAGAGCGTAATTTAGATTACCTCCCGTTGCGTATGCATGTACTTCCCCAAACCAAAATAGACATTATTTCTAATGTCTTAAATTTTGGGGTAGTTCATGCACACGAAATGCAATGCATGAAACTATATATTGTCATTTTGGACTTTCCATGTGGGAACAATAAAAAGAACACCTTAAGGAGGCCAAGGTGTTAGTCCTCGTGTTGCTAGGACTCTCCAAACTATGATCAAGATAAAATAAAGAAAACAAAGAAAGAAGTAGACAAACCTCAAGAGGGTAGGAGCCTCCAAAGTTTGCTAATCCTCCATCATATCGTCATTGTCATCATTTTCCTCCATGGAAGTGGAATCATTTCCACTCTCATCTTCACTTCCTTGATCTTGCCCACTTCCTTCATCATCTTCATTAGCCTCTTCTTCTTCATCTACCTCTTCATCAACACCCTCATCATCAACAACCTCATCATCGACATTCTCATCTTCACCCGGTCTTTCACCCCTAGATGTGCTTGGAAATAAAACTTCCCTATCCGCCCAACTAGGCAAAGGACATGATGGATCAAGTAGTCCTTGCCTAGCTAAATGAAGGAGGGGTGGATATTGGGCCAAGTATGCATCTACTCGATCATTATAAGCTTGTTTGTGCATCTCTCTCATGAGTAGAGTCATGTAGTCATTTCCCACTTCAACATCTTTGGGTTTGAACTCTTCATATTTGAATGGGTAGGGTGGTGTGACAATGGAGGAGGAGGGCTCTTCAATCTCGCCCCTTTGTTGACGGATGATGTACTCGGCGTCCTTGGAGAGTGGAAGAAGTTAGTTTGTTCGATGAGCACTCAACCGGCAAATCTTGGAAGGCAAAGTGAAGGATCTAGCATCATTGGTTAGCCACTCATAGTTGGTGTCAAGAGAATTATGCTTGACCCACATATACTAATAGAGCACGACAAGCATGAAAGCTCACAAATTTCTTCCCGGAAATTGCCTCCCAAAGAGGAGCGAGGTCATACTTTTCGGGCATCTTGTGATAATATGGTGTATCAGTAAGGCCTAATATCTTACTCAAAACATCAAAGGTGATGCGCTTATTCACATTCGCAAAACGAAACTCGATGTATTCTCTAGTCTCTACCTTAGTCACTTTCAATGAACTTAAGAATTTCAAGGTAAGGGAGGGGTATGTCAATTCTCTTATGGTAAATAATTTACCCAATCCCATGGCTTCAAAGAAGGCTTTTGTTTGTTCAAGGACACCCAATTTGTTCAAGGCATCCTCACAAATGAATTTGGTGGGCAAAATGGCTTTCTTAGCATACTTGGCAAAATGTATCCCTATGGGAGTTGGAAATGAAAATTACCTCCGGATAGTTGGATAATTGAGCGATTTTCGGAGTTGTTGATGTTGTTGCTTCCAAGGTAAGATCTTGTTGTTGTTGAACTTCCAAGTTTGCATTAGAAACCACCATATCCATTGAATCTTTCTTTGAAGGCTTTGTTGCCTTTTCGAAAGTGTCTTTGCCTTGAGTGCCTTTGTTGCTCCTTTTTTTCTTGCCATTGTTGATTACACCAAGAAAAGATTGAAAATCTTCAATTTCTAATTATACCCAAATTGATTTAAGATGAAAGGATTTTGCTTTGTATTTCAAAAATCGACTCAAAGGTTGAAGATTTTGGTGCTTGGATTGATTATTATTGCAAAAGGAGTAATTAATTCTTGTTGTAAGGAAGTTTGAATTTGATTTTGTTGAATTTGGTTGAGGAAATCTTGTTTTTGGTGATGGAGAGGATGAGGGTTTTGGGGTTTATAGGTAGTGTTTGAATGAATGAATGAATGAAATGAATGTGGGGATGGGTATTAAAACACCCGAAAAATTCAATACAGCAGGGGAAAGACGAGCGGATTCCCGTCGGGACGCTCGGATTCTGCTCAAATTGGCTTCAGGAAAACTCGCCTAAAGACGAGCGTCTTTTAGTGAAGATGAGCGGATTCTGAATGAGGGACGAGCGGCTTTCCTAAAAGACGAGCGAATTCTCTTACGGGAACTTTTCGTAATCTGCATTGGCAGAAAGACGAGCGTCTTTCTACAAAGACGAGCGGCCAGTTTCAGACGAGCGTGTTCCCAGCTTGGACGCTCGGATTCCCTTACAGACCAAATTTTCCATTTTTGCAGCTCATTTAGACGGACGGATTCCTCCACAGACGCTCGGATTTCTATAAGACGAGCGGATTACCCTTAAGCCGCTCGGATTCCTCCTGGTCTATCCGGATTCAGGTCCATCCGTGCACTTGCATAACCCGTGTCATTTTCATTCTTCAAATCCCGTGTTCTTCATTGTAGGGGCACTACAAAGGCATGAATAGCCTAGGAAATTTCTATCCCCACACTAATATAAAGCACTACACATCAATAAAATCATTAGTCCCTCCCTCACTTCTCTCAAAAATGATGAATATCTTGATCAAGGCACAAAAATCCAAAAATGACAAAAATCCAATGTAAGAATTAAAATGCAAGTTAGGGAGTTAGAAATAATTACAAATGGTGGTTTGGAGAGGACTCCACCAAACTCTCATCCTTAGTGAGATGTCATGGGGGCATGTTCAAGGTGTTGTTGATGTTACTCAACACCTTGAAGAAGTAGTCAAAAGCTTGTTCATTATCATGATAAAGACCCTCAATAGATCTTTGCACTTGTTGTCCTTCATGTTGGTCTTGATCGATAGCATTACCAATGTAGGGATTGAAAATCCCTTCAAACTCATCGTCCCAAAAACCGTAAACTTCGTCTACTTGATCACTAAAGATCTCTTGAGTTGATAGAGACAACTCTCCTCCTTTCTTGTTTTGGCCAACAAGGCCATCCTCTTTACTTGTCATGGGTGAGCTTTTCAAGCTCTCTTTGTTACAATTCCCTTGCTCTTTTGATGGAGCATCATCAACTTTCTTTTTCCATTGGAATTCCGAATTCTTCCTATCATCCTTCCGGCTATAATGATCAACCATAAAACATGGTTCATGAAAACGGGGAGCTCTCATGGTCTTGTCAAGATTGAAATTTTTGCTCTCATCTCCCACCTCTAGAGTGAGCTCTCCATGCTTCACCTCTATCACCGCACCCACGGTGTGCAAGAAAGGTCTACCTAGAATGATTGGAATATTGGAGTCTTCTTCCATGTCAACAATGACAAAGTCCACCGGGATGAAAAATTTCCCAACTCTTACGGGAACATCTTCCTATATCCCTAATGGTGTCTTCGTCGATCTATCGGCCATTTGGAGTGTGATGTTGGTACATTTAAGTTCTCCCATCCCTAACCTTTTACTCACCGAATACGGCATAACACTCACACTAGCCCCTAGATCACATTGGGCTTTGTTGATCGTTGTGTCGCCAATGGTACACGGTATTGAGAAGCTTCCCGGATCTTTAAGTTTCGGAGGTGAACTCCCTTGAAGGATTGCACTACTCACCTTAGTGAAGGCGATAGTCTCAAGCTTCCTGATCGACTTCTTTTTCGTAAGGATGTCCTTCATGTACTTTGCATACGCTGGCACGTGATTGATTAATTTCGTGAAAGGAATCGAGACTTCCAAATTCTTCACAATTTCCATAAATTTTCCAAGTTGGTCATCAAATTTGGGCTTAGCTTGACGACTTGGAAAAGGAAGTCTAATCACAATGGGTTCCTTCTCCTTGGCCGTGTCTTCATTTTTCTTTGAAACTTCTTCTTTTGATGGTTCTCCATCCTTGGAGTTTTGCACAACTTCTTCTTTGTCACTAGCTTCCACAACTTCATCCTCAACTTGCTTCTTTGGTGCTTCATACCTCGTACCACTCCTCAAGTGAATGGCACTAACCTTTTCATGTCTCGGGGGATTACTTTGAGGCGGTAATTGCCCCTTTTGTCTTTGAGAACTTGAAGATGCTAGTTGAGTCAATTGGGTTTCCAACATTTTGGTGTGGGCTAGAATGTTGTTGATGGTGATTTTCTTTGCTTGACTATCCTTTTGCATTTGAGTGAAAGACTCTTGTTGATTCTTTTGCATTTGGAGGACCGCTTTTTGGACATCAAAACCTTGGTCATTATGTTGATTGTATGAAGTTTGATTTTGGTAACCTTGGTTTTGGTTGTAAAAGGGTCTTTGGTTTTGGTTTCTCATGGGACGTGGGGTGTATGTTGGTTGAGGGTTTTGAACATTTTGGCTTTTGTATGAGAGATTTGGGTGGAATTTGGTGTTTTCATTGTAATAATTTGAATAAGGGGTACCACTCTTGTATGCTTGAAAAGCAATCACTTGTTCATTTGTTCCCCTACATTCACTTTGGTCATGTCCCAAAGTTCCACAATTCTCACATATCCCGCTTGGGATTGATGAAGATGCCGTCATGGCATTAACATGTTGCTTTAGTGATTTTGAGGCTTCTTCAAGTCTAGCCATAGCTTTTTCGAACTTCAAATTGATGGTATCAATGTGAGCACTAAGTTAAGCACCCAATTGAGTAATAGAGTCCATTTCATGCTTTCCTCCTCTAGTAGCCTTGCGAGGTCTACTATATTGTGAATTATGGACCGCCATTTCCTCAATCTTGTTCCAAGTTTGATTATCGTCAACTTCGGTGAACATACCATTTGATCCCATGTTGAGAATGTTTCTTGAGTCTTCATAAAGACCATTCCAAAATTGTTGTACCAAGAACCACTCGCTAAGTCCATGATGAGGACATGAGCGACAAATTCCTTTGAATCGCTCCCAAGCTTCATACAAAGATTCTTCATCTCTTTGCTTAATTTGAGCTCTTAGCATGTTAGTCTTTTCCGGCGGGTAGAACTTTTTGTAGAAAGCTAGAGCCAATTTCTTCCAAGAGTCAATTCCGAGAGTAGCCTTATCAAGGCCTTTCAACCATTGTTTTGCGGTGCCAATTAGAGAAAAAAGAAATAAGACCCATCGAATCTGGTCTTGAGTTACACCGGTTTGAGAAATCGGCATCACAATAGTCACAAAAAGTCTCCATGTGAGAGTGAGGGTCTTCACTAGGTATCCCCCTAAATTGGCTTCTTTTGACTAATTGGATAAATGCGGAGTTGGCAATGAAATTTCCGGTTAAGTGTTGTGGTGTGAGAGTACCATTGGGTAGGTTCTCCTCGGTTGGTACGGAATGTGATGAAAATTTAGGCATTGTGGGTTGATTTTGTGTTGGATTTTGTGTTGGGTTCTCCTCACCTTCTCTTGCAAAAGGGTTGACGAACTCAATAGCGATTGGTTAAATATCTACAACCTCACCAATACCTCTCAAAGTTCCTCTAGCAAGTCTTCTATTGTTTGTCAAAGTCCTTTCAATTTCGTGATCAAATGGTAACAAGTTACCTTGTGATCTTCTAGACATGCAAAATATCAAACAACTTGAAAATAATTAGAACAAACCTTGAGGAGTTTTACTTCCCCAAGGCAAAGAAAGACACAACTAATAACAATCTAAGAAAATCTAAATCAAGTTAACACGTCCCCCAAGAACGGCGCCATTTTTGGTCGTACTCACTTGGGAGGTTTAGTTTTCGGTACTTGTCGTTAGGAGCACCTAGACCAAAACAATATTTATAACTCCACAAACAACTCTACTATTAATAAAGAGGCAAGTAAAGGTCGGATCCCAAGGGACGGGTATTGAAGTGAGATTTTCAATTGTAAGTAGCGGTGTCTAGGGGTGTCAAAATTTGGGGTTTGAATAGAAGATCACTAAACTAAATAGCAATGAAAGTAAACAAGCAAGATGATTAAAAAGGGATGTAAACAATTAATAAAAGGCACTAGGGTGTCATGGGGTCATAGGGGATTCATGGGAATTGATCTTACAAACATATTCTCAAATTATAAGCAAGCAATTATTGTTGTGATGGATCGAGTTGGTATATATCTTACAATCCTAGGAAAGTTTGGGTCCGGAGCCGAATCGATTAGATTGTACAACACCTACAAGTCGACTTAATCTTCCCTACTCAACTATATGCATGTTCCAATGAGACTCAAGTTGGTTTATGTCTTACAAGTCTCATTGAAACGGTAGGTGATGGGTAAAAAATGCAAGGATTCATAGGCTCGCATTTCATCAAACATAACATGTGCATAAGTTGAGATCACAACAAGTAAGCAAATAAACTATGAAAACATATTAAATTAAGCATGAATCATCCCCCATGTTTGTTTCCCCTAATTACCCATTAACCCTAGTTAAGGAAACTACTCACTCATTATCATGTTGAACATGCTAGCAAGGTTGTCAATCATACCAACAAAGTAAGACATGATGAATAAATGAAGATGATTAACAATAATTAAAAAGGGATTAAGAGAATTATACCTACTAATAATTCCAATAATAAAGCAAAGAATAATAGAAGTACTTGATGATTGATTGGAAGGTTGTCAATCTCCCAATAATAATCCAAATAACCTTCAATTACCCAAAATGAAAGATGAAAAAAATAGAGATTAAGGAAATGAGATTTGTATTAAGACTTGATTAAAAGTTGATTATAAGATTAAAGAGAGATTAGAAGATATAAACTACACTAAAGATTGGTAGGAAGAACATGATAATCTAATTAGACTAATGGAGTATTTATAGTGGGGATTAGGTACACAAATCAGGGTTTACTAAGGGCTTAAATGACGAATAAGTCCTTGAGGAATCGCTCCTCTCAGAAAAATATGCGAGTCTTCTTTTTGCGAGTCTTTCCGAGATATGCGCATCCTTCATAGAACAAGAAGAAGACAGAATAGCTGTAACACAATCCGAGCGTCCAAGGCACGGGACGAGTGGATTGTCTGGCTGTTGGACGAGCGGATTCAATGGCTGGACGGGCGGATTGTGGGTCTTTTGGACGAGCGTCCCTCTGAGGAAGACGCTCGGATTCCTGGTCTTGGACGGGCGTCCAGAGGGCAATCCGCTTGGATTCTGAGTCAGCTTCCTCCTTTCTTCTTTTCTTCCTTCTTCTTCATACAATCCTTGGGGATTTCGCCGGAGATGCAAGGATCTTTTCTCATCATTGCCCATCTACTACAATATGTACAAAGGCCTTCTAGTCTTGTCTTCTCTTTGATGCTTGGTCATTGAATTCAATCAATTTAGCTCCATTTTGCCATGAAAATGCAAGGTTTGCACTCCTTTCCTACCAAGGGAACAAAACCTCAAAGAATATGCAAAACAAAGGACTAAAGACAATAAATGACCCAAATATGCACTAACAAGCATGGGAAAAGGCTAATTCGGGGACTAAATATGCTCAAATAATGGTCACATCAGCTAGCCTCCGACGAACAAACGCAGCGTACTCCTCACTAGGGAGAAGGAGAGCATCACCACTCGTGCCGGCCAAGTCATCTGTCCTCTCAGCCTTAGAAGGCTCCCTAAACATCGTCCGTAGAGGGTCGATGGGAACCGTAAAAGCGTCACAGGAGCAGCCAAACCAAACGCTCACCCAAGTACCACACAGGCCCTATGGGCATCGTCAACAGCAACCTACTCGAACTACGGGGACGGAGAACCTCAGCCACAAGGTCTGGAGCCCCAGAGTAGCTCTCCCAAGGCCGGGATACCCACTAAAACGAGGAAAACGAAGGCTGTCTAAACTCAGGGCATTCACGCCCCTCCCACAAATATCATAAGAAGACCGCTGGCTCTTCTGACGACATACTATCCAGTCCCTCACGACGGGGTACGCTCTCGTTACTTTCGCCGCCCTCGTGGGCGCGAAGCTAGGGAAGTAAGAGTACACCCACGCTTACAGGCATAATAATAATAATGATTACTAATCATTCTCTACAAAAATGATCTTTCATATTTTCAAAGAAAGGTTCATACCTCCAAGAGAAGTCCAAACCGACAGTGGCATGAGAAGTCTCCTTCTCCATCAGCTCTGGACAAACCATGGCTCTCATGTAGCGCGTGAGGACCGCAAAACTAGGAGTAACCCAGTCCTAACAACCTAGACTACTCAAGTCATAAAGAAATGGAAGAAGCTTCGTCGATAGCCTCTCCCCCTTGTCTCCGAGGTAAATCGAAGACAAGAACCACAATAACCACAAATGAGCCCGCTGCTCAGTAGTACAAGGTGGTGAAGGCACCATGCGTCCATCCATCCTCACTCTCGTCGGAACCCTACCGCCAAAGTAGTCCCTAACGTAGGTACTCGGCACCAAACCAAGAACATGAGCCGCACCCGTAGCCAGGTTCCAGCCAATCAGACTCCTCGCCTCAGTCGAGTCTACTCTTATGGTCGTCAACGACCACACCAACGACTCCTCTCCACACGGCATGCCCAAGATTATGTTGTAGTCCTTCAAGGTGGCCTTTGATATCTCCAAAAGGCATATGGAAAGTCGAGGTCGTGTCCCATAAACGATCAAGAAAGGCTCGAATCAAGCTGAGGTCAGCCCGAATCTTCCTCTTCTTGATCTCCCTCCAGCCTCATACCAAGGCACCGAAGGCTCCCCGCTTGATGATAGCCTTCTCCTCCTCCGTCAGCTTTCCGAAGGCGTCCATCATCTTCGTGTAACAAGAAAAGGACCTCATGTTCCCAGCCTCCTACGTAAATTAAAAAGAATGCTTTCTTTAGCATAGAAATGGTAAGAAAGAAATAAATAAATAAGGAAGTGTGTAAGAAAAAAAAATAAAGGAATGACAAGCTGAAAGCTTACCGTACTCCTCATCATCCTCTATGATAGGTGGCTCTTCGCCGCCCAAATAAGATGTTTACCATCCCATTTCTCAGCCCACTCAGGCGCTCCTACGAGCTGACGACCTCTTCATCCCACATTGGCCCTCCCCGCAGCCTCCTCCTCTATATCCTCCTCCATCTCCTGGGTTGCTCCAAGAGCGGTAGAAGGGTCAATATCAGTGTCCATGTGGTCTCTCTTCGGTGTAGAAGGAACATCCTCTACAAAATCGAAATAAACAAACCAATGCTAAGCTTTTTCAAGCAATTTTAAGCGTTTCAAGCCTCTAAAAACGGCATTTCTAGCCATCTTTGGCCAGATTTTCCTGGCTCCGACCGCACATGATGTAGGTTAAGTCAAGACGAGTCTAAATTCAAGCCTAGTTGTGGGTTTGAGTTGAAAATTCGGCAGCATTTCGATACAATAGCAATTATACCATACAAAAGTGTCCCGGAGAAGCTGTCACAAATTGAAAATCCGATATGTTAGCAAGTTTACCCACTACTCAAGGATGCTAAAACATCAAGTTTTATCTAAAATTGGCTAGTATAGAGCCATTTTCGAAGGGTTTTACGGTTTACCAAGAAACCGTCACATTTCGTGCTCAAATCGATAATACTTGATGAAAATTCGAAAGAAATACATGGTTATGTTCCTAATATAGTCAATTACTCATTTCTAGTGTCAATTTCATGAGACAAATCCATTTGGGACGAAAGCCCCAAATTTTCGAAATAAATGGGTATGTAAACTCTAATTTTCGACCCAAAATCAAAGCCAAAATGCGAAATAAAGCAAGTACAAGACACATAACTCGATTAGTCATCGTTTATGGTATATTTTGATCAAATTTGGACGGAATTTGGTTGAGTATTTGTGAAGAAATGAAATGTTTTGTGTTTTGAAATGAAAACAAAACACGGCTTAAGTCGGGTTTTTACCCAGGCAGGGGCGAGCTCGGGAGAAGACGCAGCACCTGCTGCGCATCTTCCAAGGGTCGCAGCTTTTGCTACGCCTCTTCCTCAGTAGGTTTCCTTAGAAATTCGTTATAAGTTCGTTATTCATGGGCCCAGGCTTCATGCGCCTCTTCCCTGACATCCTCTTCAACATATGGCTCCCTTTTGACGTTCTCTTCGTCCGAATCGGCATTTTCTATTTAGCAGAGTGCAAACAACCACGACATTTTTTTCCCCGCGAGAATTCATGATCACTAAATACAGTTCATGGGTTTCTCCTCTTTATCGGAATTTTGCTTACAACGACCCGAGCCGATTTTCTCCTCAGCGATGCCAAGGGCGCGTCGTTGTCGATCCAACACTCTTTTCCTCAGCGATGCTAAGGACGCGTCATTGTCCATCTATTATTTTCTCCTCAGCAGTACTAAGGACGCATTGTTGTCGATCACACACCTTTATTTTCCTCAGCGATGCTAAGGACGCGTCGTTGTTGATCTATTATTTTCTCCTCAACGGTGCCAAGGGCGCGCCGTTGTCGACTTAACATATGATTCTTCCCCAGCAGAATCATCAATATGTTCCCCAGCGATAGTTCCTTGCCGCTTACAGCCCACGTATTTCTCAGAAATAGAGTTCGCTTGAGACCGACGCGAGCAGATTCCCCAGCGGTTTCTTCCAACGTCCTGCTGACCCTCATATGGTTTACTACGGAGTTCGAGAGAAACAACTCCCAAAGAGTTCTATCTTTCAGAAACTTGCCTTAATCCTTCAGATCTTTCAGAACTTGCCTTAATCCTTCAGATCTTTTAGAAACTTGCCTTTATTCCTCCAGGACAAACCTTCATATGCCTTAATCCTTTATTCCTTCATATAATCCTTCAGTAACCTTAAGATAACCCCTTCAGTAAATTCCAGAAGTTCTTTTCAGTTAAGTCCTCATGATCAATCCTTCAGAGAGTTATCCTTCTACCTTTCCTTCAAAGATAGCCTTCAGAGTTAGCCTTCAGGAGTGTTAAGAAGTTTCTTCAGAATCCCTGTAACCCCTAATGCTTTCAGACACCAATTTATCTTCGGACCAAAGTGTTTTGCCGAAGTGCCTTCAGTCTCAATTCACCCAGGAGTGTCTCAGGTATGGTTTCTTCTTATGGATGGCGAGCTTCCTTACGTAGTCTAATGGAATTTAAATGACCCTCCTCGATAGTCGACAGGCTCTAAAATATTCCCGACGACAGGTCCTTGATTCAGACCCCTTGAGCCGCATCGCGTCGCCATAGTTGTCAGGTTGAAATCTTCGATTGACCTGATGGCTATACTTTGACTTTTGCCTTGTCCAAGCCTCAGTCAAAGTGGGGGCTCTGTAGATACCTCATTTCTACACCTCCCGCCAACCACCCAGTGATGATTGGGCCGCATGTTTGATACGCGGAACGATTTATGACAGTCCGTAAGTTCATCGACAAGTGATAGCTCAAACACTCGAGTCAACCCCTTAGTCATCATCTACGCACCGATACGGTCGTTTTGACAGTAATTAGAGTTCATTTGGAGTCCGGGTCAAAAACCGCTTAATTTTCTAAAAACCGTTTAAATGCCGAGTCGGAATATTCCGGAATGTTCTAGAATTCTCTGGATATTTATTCCTAATTAAAATTAATATTTTTTAGTAAATATCTTCCGTATATTTTTAAGTAAATATTTACCGAAATTCCATAATAAAACGCGGAAATCTTTCTTGCTGAGGAGGAAACCTCTGGGGAAAGGACGCAGTAGGTGCCGCGCCTCTTCCAAGGGTCACTGTGGCTGCTGCGCCTCTTCTCCAGCCCTCTTTTCACACTTTTCAGAATATTTCCGTGATTTGTTTCCAAATCCGTGTCATTCCTAAACTCTTCGATATGTTTAGTATAAATAGAGGCCTTCGGTCTCCATTTTTGGCACGCGAGTGTTCCGCCCCTTCTCTTCTCTCTCTTTGAATTCTAGACTACGCTATTACTTTTGACGCCTACGTGCTTGATAAATCGACCACGTAAGATCAGATATTTCAGAGTCTCAGTCACGTTGCATAGACCGACCAATTTGACCAACTCCACCTTTAATCAACCTAATCAACTTGTTAAATGCTCTAACGAGGGAACTTTCCACGCATATTCGAGTCGAGCAATCACTAAACGATAACTTTAGTCCATCTTGTTTCGTCAAACATGTAAGTCTGATGGTGTAAATCCCATTTTATTTATTGTACTTCGTATTTTGTATCATAAATGTAGATCTATATCAAAAGCACGTTCGAAAACCGACTTAAAATCCATCTTTTAATTATAAAACAGCAGAGGTCAGATGTCGAGAAGAAATGCAGCCGCAGTAGCAGCACCTCTTCGAAGGATTGCAGCATCTACTGCGCCTCTTCCAGAGGTTGCTTGTTGCTCCTTCTTTTCTTCTTGTTCCTCGACTTCCTGGAAGTTTCTCTTTTCCTTATTTCTTTCGTTTTTCTTTGTTTTCTTTGTTGTTTCAGTATATAAATCATGTTTTTAACTCTCCTTTTTTATTTACAGTGCATAATTCGTCCTTACTCCCGAGTAATTTAATCACTACTACAAATCCAGGCAACTACAACGCCCCTTTAACAACGATTATTCACGAAAATCACAATAGACGTTGTAGAATGTATGGCGCGAATTTTACTAAAATCAATTACAACGGGTATGGTTATAAAAACCGTTGTTATTAGGTTTAACAACGGGTCACACATGCACAACCGTTGTTAATAATTTGGCGCAAAATTGGCGCAAAGTTAGTGAAAAGTAATCACAACGGTTATTTTTGAAACCCGTTGTTAAAACTTATTTAACAACGGGTGTTTTTTTACAACCGTTGTTAAAACATATTTCACATCGGTTGTTGTTTAATAACCGTTGTCAATACCTTCCATACTATAAACCACACAAACAGAAGTCTGCTGCAGCCACAAAACACAACCCTTAATACACAAACACAAACACAAACACAGCAGACAAACAAACACAAAACACACACTCTCTTTCTCTCTTTCTCTCTTTCTCTCTTTCTCATCGTCGCTTTATCTTTCTCGCCGTCCTTTGTTGATTTCATCGTCTATTACGTTCTGTATTTATCAGGTAAATCTCGCCGCCATCCTTTGTTAGTTTCATCGTCATTATTTTCTTTTTCTATTTATTTCTTTTGCATGTATGTGTTTTTATCGACCATTATGTTATTTGTTTAAGTATTGCTCGCATAATTAGTTAGTAAAACAATGAAGAAGCAAGATGAAGAAGCAAGATAAACATAATTAATATATATATATATATATATATATATATATATATATATATATATATATATATATATATAAATACATAAATTAAAAAAAAAATTACATATATAAAAATGCAATTCTTATATTTTCATAGAGGATCTTATTCTGCTCTATCGTATCCGTCCTCTCCTCCTTGGCTATTTGGAGGTTCCATTCAGCAGTTGCTATATCGTCATATAGCTGCAACTGCTGTTGCTCCGTCAAGCCATCTTCTTTGGCGTGCTTCAGTGCGGATCGAGCATCCGCAAGGTAGCTCCTGAAACTTTCCTCAATATGGAGGAACCGGCGGATGAAGCTGTTGTTGTTCTCGATCATGGTAAGAGTCCTAAGGATGAAATCATTCATTTTGTTGGAGTTTTTGGAGTTTGTTTTGAAAGATTAAGTAGAGTTTGTTTTAGCAGTTAGGGTTTGGAGATGAATATTAGACCTGGCAAACAGATCAGGTCGTGTCGTGTTCGTGTTCGTGTCAATTTTAAACGGGTCATTACTACCCCAACCCTAACCCGACCCAATTATATAAACAGGTCATTTGTCTCAACCCTAACCCAACCCATTTAATTTTTTTATAACCCAACCCGACTTGTTTAACCCATTTATCTTTGAGCAGGTCATATTTAACCCAATTATCTTTTAGCGGGTCATTTTTAACCCACTTAACCCGTCTAACCCAATAAACTAATAAAATAAAGTAAGCTTTATAAGCCTATTATCCCACAAATGAGGAATGAAAATACTTATTTTTAAGTTGTTTGGGTGGATTATTGATTCAACCCAAATATATCATAACACTTTTAAATAAGTGGGTTATTCGTGTCGGGTTCGTGTCAAAGAGCTCAACCCTAACCCGACCCATTTAAGTTTCGTGTCGTGTCCGTGTCAACCCAATTACTTAAATGGGTCACAACGTCTTAACCCTAACCCGCTAACTTCGTGTCGGGTTCGTGTCGCGTTTTCGGGTCGTGTTAATAATTGCCACCTCTAATGAATATATTTAGATAATGGAAATGTTAGTTGAGATAATGCAATGTATTTATACTAAGCAATGTGTGGGTTGAGTTGTTTTTTAATTAATATATATGTTAGGAAGTTGTGCCATAATCATCATCATATCTCTCAATGCTGCGTCAAATCTTATTATTAACCCTTCTCATTCCATATTATCCGTTCATATGTATAGTGATGTCAGTAATAATGCATGCATCGGAATTCTAACGGGCCGTAATTATGCATGCATCTAGTAATATTTAATTTTTTTTTTTTTTTTTTTTTAAGAACAAACAACAACGGTTATTTGAAAACAACCCGTTGTCTTTAGTTATAACAACGGTTTTGTATATTAAAACCCGTTGTTATAACTTTCCCCCCAAAATTGAGTCACACTTTCCACAACGGGTTTTTATACTTAAAACCGTTGTTAATATTTTTAACAACGGTTTCCTTAAGAAAACCAACCGTTGTTAAAACCTTTTACTACAGACGCTTTAACAACGTCCGCTTTTTTATACAACAACGGTTTTTGACCGTTGTTATAGCCTGTATTTGTAGTAGTGAATACTTGTGGGTTTTCGCCATTTTAATTCAAATCGATTCTTCAGGGTTTCGACTTGTTCATGTCGAAGTTCTGGAATCCTAACTTAATACATAAATTTAATTTCGAGTCTTATTTGTCTAATTCCATCCTAATCTAATCTCAAGTTTGTTCTTTTGTATTTCCGACACGAGTTAATCATAATCCTGTAAACCGCTGTAATTTCCCGTTTTTTAATCCGTTTTATGGCTTGCCCAGATGCATATAATCAGTTAAAGCACTTCAATTCGAGTCTCATATCAATAATCGATCTTAAATTTACCAACGAACGATAACAGTGTTGCGGTTCTGACTTCACAACCAGAGCCCAGCTCTAGAACAGACGCAGGGATTGCTGCGCCTCTTCCAGAGGACGCAACAGATGTTGTGCCTGTTCTGGGTTGGTTTCTGTCTCTGAACGCTTTCTCGCTCTGGCGAGCTTCTAATTACGGTTTAAATCAACTATTATTCGTGTTATCGCTCTAATCTGACGTATTTTCATATTTTAATTCATATTTCTTTTTTTCTTTTATTTTCTTTTTCGAAATCTCGTCTTTGAGCGTGCTTTTGACGTAGGTCAAATAAACCTTGTAAAGTTTATAATTTTAATTCTTGTAATTTTTAATATTCATTTATTATTGTGTATGATTTATTTACTTGGCTCTTGCATGTAATTAATCTAAACATCTACTTCGACCAAATTGTTTGCTAAAACACGTGTTAACCGACATAGTCTAATTTCACATGCTAGGATTAATCTATATTTGTTGCATTGCATGCATTACATCGATGACATATAAAATGTGAAAAATTTCCCTAATCATTAGTAGAGGCCGTTATCGAGGCAAACGAGATTAGGTGTTCGAATTAAAGAGCTTCTTAATACGTACCCTCACTTCTTACTCCAGTTATCTCTAGACATCCGTGTCCATTGGCATCTCGAGAGTCATTGTAGACATGGAATGCTAAGGGTAACGAGTTCATAGTGTTCATGTCATTACTTTTTGTCTTGAAATGGCATGAGGTATTCGAACGGTTTCCAATTTTTCCACAATAAATTGGTGGCGACTCCACAAATGTAAGCTTATTCAACCTTTCACCGGTTTCAATGCCTTACCAATCGGTAACGTCCCATGACGTGCTTTGGCAAACCAAGGTTCCGTGGGTGAAGTGTCGCCACCTCGAAGCCAATGTGCGGGTGCGCGCGGCGCGGGTGGCCTATGTCCACACCTACACAACCACGCCACTTCCGCCACAACTAGCCACCATACACGGCTTCACCAAACTGCCGTAACCACCCTACACAACTCCACCAAACACAAACATTCAACACAACTAAAACATGCAAACCCGCAACACCCACTATTAAAAACCACCCATGTCACCAGTGGCCACCACGAGTCCCTTCTGCCAGCAGCCTAGGTACAGCCCCAACCACCAGCAACAACCACCATCCATGACTAGCAACCCACGACACCAACAACATCACACAAAACTCGACAAAACAACCTAACACCACCCGTGTACCCACCATACGCAAGTAGCAGCCACCACCTACAACTCCCCCTAACCCGACACAACCAGTCACGGCCAACCACCATGCCCTTGTTACCCTACTCACGACACCCACAACAACAACACTCACGACAACATACAATAACAACCAACCTTTCGAATTTTCGTCAACCACCACGCAAAACACCACCCTTGACCATCTACTACCACCCACTGGCGTCGACTAACCACCCTGATCCAACCCCAACCCAGGTCCAAGTCAGATAAGTCAAAGCCAAGATGTTAAACCCGTGTAACACCCCAAGAGTTGAGAGTAAAGTTGTCCCACATAGGGAAAATAAGGAGCTTGTGATATGTTTATAAAGGATTCCACCCACCACTTAGTAACAAGACTTTGTGCTTTCGGGCTTAAGTGAGGACAAATAATGGGCCCAAAGGTGCACATCTCATCTTATTGGGGTTGTGTTATGACGGTGGTGGGTCGGTTTGTTATAAAAGGTATCAAATCAATCCTGCGACCGTGTGGTGAGCCTGTGATCAGGAGTATCCGGGTCACTCACCTAGCGAGGGAGAATTCTGGGCTTGACTGCGGTCGGCCTCCGGGCACAACAGGGACATTGTATTATTTAAGTGGGAGTGTTTGTAACACCCCAAGAGTTGAGAGTAAAGTTGTCCCATATCGGGAAAATAAGGAGCTTGTGATATGTTTATAAAGGATTCCACCCACCACTTAGTAACAAGGCCTTGTGCTTTTGGGCTTAAGTGACGACAAATAATGGGCCCAGACGTACACATCTCATATTATTAGGGTTGTGTTACGACAGTGGTGGGTCGGTTTGTTATATAAACAACGCTAAATTACTTTTGATAATTTAGCGCTCAAGAATTAATGTTATAATTCTCAAACTTAAACACATGAATTCCAAAGGATACTTATATATCAAGAAGAATCCAATAACACATCATCAACTAGAGTCTTCACAAGAGTACTTATGGATGCTAAATTACAAACTAAGGGATATATGGCTGATTACCTCCATGATTGGATGGTCTTGCCCTGGTACTTCTACTGTTAATGTTAATCTACGCTACGCCTAAGAGACTAATATAAAGATAGACAAAGTTATAGTTGTTGTTGTTGTTTGAGTTGTCGTTTACTTGAATAAAATGCCTCCTTATATATAGGCATCACTCGCCTCTTTGGAAACTACTCCTTAGTGGGAAGGCGGTTGATAAACCGCCGAGTCTTCTTGAAACTTCATCTAGGCGATTATCATGCCTCTTAGCCCAGCATTCCTCCTTTTGGACTTCTTGGACTCTGTTTGTCTTCAACTTGGATTAACACAATTTAGGCCCAATAACTTTCTTCCTTAGTGTTTAGACCCACACTAATATCGTCCTAATTAAGGACGATCAAGCCTCGTCCAATTACCTTATTCCGACTCGATTTTGCGTGCTTAGTTGATTAAAGGCTCATTTTATTAACCAATTTATAATAATTAGTCGTATTAATTATATTTAATAATTAATTAGTTTTAATAATATTAGTATTATTATCATTTCATTATAATAACCTATAGGCAAGAAGGAATAATGAGACGGAAATTGATGAGCGAGTCGGATTGAGACGAGTTAAAGTGGCGGGTCAATGAATTAATCAAAGATAGAAAAGACAAAGTCAACCTTTAACCTTGACTCAACTCATTCATCACCAACCTCCAGTCACACCATCAGCCATCAGCCTACATCGACAACACCCAACATCAACCGCCTCACCTCCTCCATTAAACAAACAATTAGCAGCTCTCGCATCACCACCACTGCACCATCATCTCTACCATTCACTCTCATTCCGTCAACAACAACCGAACACCATTTTCGTCCCCTGCATCTCGTCTTCAACTTTCAACCACGCACCACGGCAGCAGCAGCAGCCCAACTCGTGACCACCACCCGCACCATCATCGTGCTTTAGCAATCCCCAATTGGAAACAAATGCTACTCCCAACCGGCCATAGAACCAACCGCCGCCACACCGGCTCGTGCAACATAACAACTCATCTCACATCACTTAAATGGTGTTCCCATACGAGCCACCGGCTGCCGACACCCCAACCGGCTCAGCACACCATCGATTTCCCTCTTTCTTCCAGAGACTTCCCAGCCGGTGCTATCACCAGCGGACGGTGGGCCGGCAGAGGAGCCCTGTGATGCGTTTTCCTCCGTGCTTTCTCCTTGTTTGTTTTTGTTTTGTTTTATTGCATCGTATAATACTCCCCCTTTTGTTTTTGTTTTGTCATGTCATTTAGTATTTTGGTAGGTGAGTCTTGTATTATTAATATCAATATTAATATTAATATTAATATTAATATTATTAATATTAATATTATTATTATTATTATTATTATTATTATTATTATTATTATTATTATTATTATTAGACTCTCTCATTTTTATTACACACTTTAAGATTATTCAAGACACACTCTCATTATTATTACACACTTTTAGATTATTCTAGGCACACACCCATTAGATTAGAATAATTAGTCTCTCATTTTGTAAGACAAGAACCTAGATTATTTTACCCTCTTATTAATCTCTACCTAATAAAAGAAGTAATTTTTCTTCATTATTAATTTAATTACTCTTTAGTTTATACAAGATCTATAATTCTCATTAGTTTACATTGTTATTGGGTTGTGACTGGAAGACAAGAAGAGATTCACCTTCCTTATTTCAACTAAAGTTTCCACCTTTAATTAATGTTGGTATAATTCTTCTCTTAATTCCTCTTCCTCTCAATTTTTTACATGTTTATTGTAGTTTAATTATTTGTCTTATGATTATATTTGTTCTTCTTATTTTCATGTTAAAGTTCCCATCTTTTGTTCTCATTTGTATTATATGTTTGAGTAGTATATTGCTTGGGTGGAGGGTAATCTTGTGTGGTTAATTTGGGTAGAATTTTGGCTTAAACAAGCAAGTACTACATGAGTAATTTCTCTTCTAATTGTCATGCATACAAAGTGTTTGTGGAAATGTCTCAATGAGAATTCAAGTCAATTTCACTATTTTATAACTTGTTGGGTGAGAGCTTGACTTGTAACTAGATAATTCATGACGATTAGTGGGTTATGGGTAATTAGAACGAAAGTTCGATTATGCTAAGCCTCGGGTGAGTCTCACATCGAGAGGTTGGGATGTACCTTTGAATTTACCTTAATTACTTGTTAATCTGTGCCTTTACTCGACCCTTTAGGTACATGAGTGAACCCGACCACCCTTCCTTCCTTAATTAGCATCTTAATCAATTTGTCATTCATCTAGCTTAATTTCTTGCTTTAGTTGTAGTCTTATTTGTTAGTTTATCAATCATTCAACATTTGCTAGAATTAAACTAGGAAGTGGACAATTAATCTAAGAGCCAAGCGTCATCCTTTAGGTTCGACCCTCGCATATACGGTGACAACTCGTACACTTGCGAGGTTTATAAATATAAAATTTCACAATAACAAGTTTTTTGCGCCGTTGTCGGGGACGGTGATATTGGATTGGAATAATTGTTTGTTTCTAGGCTTAGTTTGTTTATTTGTTTGTTTTTCCATCCTTGTCCTAGTGGATTCTTTGCATTAGGACCATTTGATCTCTTTTTCAGTGCATGCATAAGTAAAATATCGGTTCTATTTTCCCTCTTGACCGAGAGATTGAGAAGATTTTCCGGGCAAGAAGATGGTTAGTCACTACGAGATGTATCACATCCAAGAGTCAAAATCACCACCAAGGACCTATTCTCAACAAAAGTCTCCTCCAAGGAATTATCAACAATATGCTCCTACTTGTGAGAATTGTGGTGGGATTGGGCATTCATATGACATTTGCTCATCCTTTCCACAACAAGACCCATACCCACAAGAATGCTATGATTTACAAGATCAACCACCTTCTAGCCAATTCACTTACTATCATCAAGAAAGTTTTTACCGGAAAATTGAAAATCAAGACCCGAGATTTCCATATGAGGGGAAAAATTTTGACCCCAATTATCAACAACAAAAATTCTTTCCACCACCCGAACCCGATTTTCAAAGACTTCCACCACAAAACAACCAAACATACATTCCACCTCACCAAAATTTCTAACAACAAAATATTTATTCATCTCCACAACAACAATTTCAATAACCTTACCAACCTCCATTCATTGAACCCCTAAATCCAAATTCTTCCACTGAAAGAATGTTGGAAGAAATGGATGCTAGATCCCAACAAAGAGAAGACCAACAATTTAAGAATATGATAATTTATCTCACCAATGTCCAAGCTCAACAAAGGACACTTGATTCTTACATGGCCAATCAAGGGACTTCTAACACTCAAAGAAGTCCACATTCTTATGAACCCCAAAATGATGAGCATTTTTTGTTGCAGGAAATTGAGGTTGAGAAGGTGAGCAACAATTACAACATGAGTAAGTTGGATATTGAGGAATCTGAGACTACACCAAGACCTTCTTATGTGCCACCTTTACCTTTTTCTCAAAGGGGGGAAGTTGCCAATGAAGAATCACAACACGAGAAGTTCGTGAATTTGGTGAAAAAGATGGAAACAACCCCTCCATCCATGGAAGAGATGCCTCCTTACAACAAGTTCCTAACGGAAGTTATCTCAAAACAGAGGAATGTCGATGATCATGAGAAGGAGGAAGTTTGTGTCAATGACAAGTGTGGGGAAGAAGGTAAAAATTGGGAAATGGAGGTTGATGAATTTGAGCTTGCCATATTTGGAGAGTTGAGGAACCATGAGAAAAACTACGAAATTTATAGTTTTGACTCTAGTTTGGAAGAAATTGAATCTCTTATCTTTGGAAATGGTTAGGTTCAATCGGAGAGTGAAAGAAATGAGGATATAGATGATAGCATCGTGAACCTTAATGTTGAGAAGTTGACCCCTCCACCTCTTATTCCTTACCATTCTCCTTCCTTTGATGACAATGAGGAAATTTCCTCATTCTATGAAGTTTATGAGATGCCTCTCCACTTGCCTCCTAGCTACCACTTCAACATAAAGAGCCCACAAGATGGTACAAAGAAGGGCAAGAGGAAGAATGAGAAGAAGTGTTGGAGAAGAGGTCAGGTGCGGTTCACGATAGCTTGGCACTACTTGTGTCTATTTGAGGCTTCCGCTAGAGCTATTGACCGACTTCTCCGTGCCTTGAGTGACATGGATCATGCCACTTGTAGATTCAAGCAACAAAATTTTGAATGAGAGGTTTTGTGGAGTCCCTCAAGAACCACCAAATTGTATATATTCTCTTCCCTTACTTATACTTTACTTGCATTTTAGTTCCCTCCCTACATTTTTTCCATTGAGGACAATGTCACGTTTTAAGTGTGGGGAGGGGATTCATTACATAAAAACCATAAAAATTTGAAAATTTTAAAAAATTCCAAAAACATGTTACTTATTTTATTGCACCTTCCTTTCAAAAAAAATCAAAAATTCCAAAAAATTGAATATTTCAAAAGACAAAAAAATGTTTTTACCTTATTAATATAGAATTTTATATATGTTTGCTTCCGTTCTCTTCTCACAAAGGCACATCACTTCACTGAGACATTACAAAGGGAATATGAATATACCACTGTATGATCGCTCCAATCCTTATTTCCCTCTCGTTTCTTTTCATTTGCTTCATTTGAGGAGGATTGGCTTGTATGTTGAGGATATGAAGTATATTTTGGAGATTGTGCGCCTACGTGTTGTTAGGAGATGCATTAGTTTTCGTGGCATATAGTTTGATAGTTGCACTCGCATTATAAAATGTATATACTAGTTGCATCATGGCATATAGTTGCATTTAGATAAAATGTTTTGAAAAAGTGCCTAATTGAGAACTTTTTTTTTGAGTAAATTGGGATCTTTGACAAGAGCAATTAGGCCATTACAAATACTTTTTCAACTTAAGACTTGGCCTACTAGAATGGAATTAAAACACCCTATATTGTGTCATACTAGTGTCTTTTGACCCATGACCCAAAGCCTAGTCAAGGGTTTGCATGTGAGTCACTTATCCAACCCCGTGATGCGATATGGACTTGGTTAACTTGTCTATGTGACCTTGATTGACTTTGTGGTATGGAAACCTAAAAATACTTTTCATCAATAAGTTTGAAGTCCTCATTTCAAAGATTTTGTTTTGTGGAAACGTTTTTATTGCCAAAGAAACCCCAAATGTTTAAAATGTTGAAATGTTGCGAAAGTTGGTCGTTTTGATGGAGGCGTGTCACTTCGATGTGCTTTGGAGAGGGATCCATTGAATTGGGCCCTCACACGGTTGTGAAGTTAGCCGCCTAAAGACAGAGTGACTATCACCCCGAAAAACTATTGTCTAGAGGTTAACCAGTTGCCTAATAAGTGATTGGCGAAAGCAAAGGACATTAGCAAGGAAGGGACAAACCCCATCTCAAATTTTGAAATGTGAAAGTCAACTGAGGTCAAATTTTGAATGATAGTTAAATCCACCTTTTTTGTACATTGAATCAAGCATTTCACTCCCAAAAACCTTATTGTTAAGCCACCATGTCGAGATTGGGACGATCCATGACCTTTACTTTTGTAGAGAACTCGAGACTTGTCATGTCACATGCCACTAACATCACGGGGATCATCATTGCACCCCATCCGATCGCCCTTGATGAAAGTATTTGGAAATTGAGGTCGAAAGTAGTCTACTTTAACACCATTAGGAGGTGATTTAGTGCCATCCTGTTAGAGTTAGTGATTCGTTGAACTAGTACTTGTGACGGAGTATATGCTCTTATATTTCTTCTCTTTTAGTTGACTCTGCCACAGATGAGAAAGTGGTTATTCCTTTTTGTTGATGCTTCCTATTGTTTGTTGTGTGCTTAATTTTAGGATGTGTTCATTTTTCCGCAAGCCCCCACTTACCTTACAATGGAGTACATACCTCATTGTGTTTCGTTGCGAGTTGAAGGGACGGAGAAGGCCCGTTAATTGCCTCTCATAGGATATTATTAATTTAGCTAGTCTTTTATATTAAGGGTATCAGTTTAGTTTAAATGAGCTTACTCGAGGACGAGTAAGGTTTAAGTGTGGGGAGATTTGATATCGTCCTAATTTAGGACGATCTAGCCCCATCCTATTACCTTATTCCAACTCAATTTTGCGTGCTTAATTGATTAAAGGCTCATTTTATTAACTAATGTATAATAATTAGTCGTATTAATTATATTTAATAATTAATCTATTTTTTTATAATATTAGTATTATTATCATTTTATTATAATAACGTATAGGCAAGGAGGAATAACGAGATGAAAATTGAGGAGCGAGTCGGATTAAGACGAGTCAAAGTGGCATGTCAATCCATTAATAAAAAAAGGAAAGACAAAGTCAACCTTTGACCTTAACTCAACTCAGTCATCACCAACCTTCATTCACACCATTAAGCATCAGCTGCTTCATCAACCCACATCGACTATAGTCAACATCAACCGCTTCACCTCCTCCATTAAACAAACAATCAGCAGCTCTCACATCACCACCACTGCACCATCATCTCTACCATTCACTCTCATTCCTTCAACAACAGTCCAACACCATTTTCGTCCCCTGCATCTCGTCTTCAACCTCCAACAATGCGCCACGGCAGCAGTAGTAGCCCAACTCGTGACCACCATCTGCACCATTGGAAACAAATGCTACTCCCAGCCGGCCATAGAACCGACCGCCGCCTCACCGGATCGTGCAACACAATAACTCATCTCGCTCGCATCACTTAAATGTTGTTCCTAAATGGGCCATCGGCTGCTGACAGCCCAACCGGGTCAGCACAACATCGATTTCCCACTTTTCATCTAGAGACTCCCCAACCGGTTTTATCTTCGGCAGATGGTGGGCCAGCAGAGGAGCCCTGTGCTGCGTTTTCCTCCGTGCTTTCTCCTTGTTCCTTTTTGTTTTATTTCATTGCCCCGCATAATACTCCCCCTCCCTCTTTTGTTTTTGTTTTGGCGTGTCATTTAGTATTCTGGGAGGTGAGCCTTGTATTATTATTATTATTATTATTATTATTATTATTATTATTATTATTATTATTATTATTATTATTATTATTATTATTATTATTATTATTATTATTATTATTATTATTATTATTATTATTATTATTATTATTATTATTATTATTATTATTATTATTATTATTATTATTATTATTATTATTATTATTATTATTATTATTATTATTATTATTATTATTATTATTATTATTATTATTATTATTATTATTATTATTATTATTATTATTATTATTATTATTATTATTATTATTATTATTATTATTATTATTATTATTATTATTATTATTATTATTATTATTATTATTATTATTATTATTATTATTATTATTATTATTATTATTACTACTACTATTATTACTATTACTATTGCTATTGCTATTATTATTATTATTATTTATTTTATTATTTATTTTTTATTATTGAAGGATGCGCGCAGTTTTCATTAAAAGAAAAATAAAAGTTTACATGAAATTGGTGGGGAGCCGAAAGACAATCTGGGCTCCCACACCCTTAGCAACAACAAAGCTAAGTCTAGTAAAAATGTAAGCGGCCACCCGCCCCCGCATCCTGAGATACCGAGAATTTCTGGATCCGCTTGAGCAAGGCAACAACATCTGAACCCAGCTCCCCAAGTGAAGAGAAAGAGAAAGGAAGGAAACCATATCTCGCTGCCGCGCACAAATCCCCAAACTTAGCACACTTTCGCTGAGCAGCATCAGCGACAACCCGGCCAGGCACAAAATCCGCCATCCCAGTCTGAGTCAAATGAGAAGAACATGTCAAGTCAACGCACACATCACGCCCCCTATCCCAAGAATAAAGCAACAAATCCGCAGGACGAAGAGAGCCACCATGTCCATCAACCAAACCGATATCAACCTCCTTTCCCGCAGTAATACCAGATCAATAACAGATGTCGAAAAGAGTGTCCCGGACGAGGTTATGCCGATGTTTAACGCCCACAGTATCAGTACAAGAAACAGCGTGGTCTCCAAAAACATCCTCAGCAAAAACCCGAGAGCAAGCAGGACAGAGGCCTAGATACCGTGAATAATGGAACACCCAAACGATACCCAAGAACACTACGGTAAGTCCTCCCGTTCATAGTCTGACCCAACCCCGAGATAGGAACCGCACGTAACCAATCAGAGGAGTGAGAACCCTGCTGAGACTGCCATAAAGCAAGCTGGCATGGTGTCAAAGAGAAAACAGACTCTGAGGCAGCAGCAACCGTCGCGAAATAAATGTCTGCCAATTTCTTCATAAGTTTGGGGGCAGCAATTTCACTAGGGTTACCTAATATACCCGAGCCTGTAGTCGCAGTAAACACCCGCACGACATCATCAAAAGCAGGGCCACCAACTACAATACCAGAAGGGCCGAGGAGCTTAGCCTGCAAACCAGCAGACTGCAAACGGGACGCAATAAAAGCATAAAATAAAACATTTCCCGCCGCATAGACACCAAGACCACCAAGATAAAAAGGGAATGTAGCAAGGCGCCACTGCCAATCCCCAAAACCCGGCCCAGATGCGGTGACAATACGTTCCAAGCTGGAATGAAGAGCGACATCAAAAGGAAGATGGACCGACCCAAAAACACTAGGGGAGAAAGTACGAAGTGAGAAATAGGGCTTAAAAATACCAGTACAAGCTCGAAGAAGAAGCAACTCACATTGCGGATCCTCAATCCTCGCAACCAAATCCATTAGCTCAATAGTTTTGGTTACTCTCTTTGCCACAATCTCCCTGCTAAAACCAGGACAAGTACTGAGAGGTCCACCCAAAACTGTAACACCACGCAATGGCCGAGAAATAGAAGGGAGGAAAACCCCTAGAAGCCGACTCTGAGGATCCTCAACAGGCCAAAAGACCTCTTTCTTGGAGACATTAAGATGCAGTCCAAAACGAGGGCATCCACCATAATCAAATCCAAGACCTTCCCCACCTCAAAAGTATCACCCACAATGGTGCCATCATCTAAGTACTACGCCTGCATAGTGAAGTCAAAAGTGTCCCAGATCTTGCATAATAAGGGATGCAAAACCAAAGCGAAAAGCAAAGGGTCCAACGGATCACCCTGCTGGACACCCTGACAAGGCCACAAGCAGTGCTCCCCATAAAAAAGACGGGAAGGGCTGGAATAATAAAACTCCACCCAACGGGAAAGAACCGGAATGCGACGGCGGGCCTCCTGAAGTATGGTCACACGATCAACAAGGTTGAAGGCATTCTGGAAATCCACGAGCAACGTAGAAAGCCCCACCTCAACACCCCGAGCCTCAATGAGCCGGTTCAAGGCATGCAAGATAGCCTCTTCTCCACCGGACACGCCCACCCCAAACTGAAACCCATCAAAATAAGAAGATAAAGAAGGACCAACCATAAAAGCACCAACCTTAGAGACAAGCCATCTCCAGACCGTGCCAATAGCAATAGGACGAACCCAACACCCGGTTTAACAAGTGGCGTGAGAGGGGCGCTAGCAATGTACTCACCCAGAGGAAGAGGACACCGGCCCTCAAAAAAAAGATTAACCACCCTAGTAGTAGAAGTGATCAAATCATCAGAGATAGCCACAGCGGCGCCACTCAAACAGTCCATAAGGTGCTGGGCACGAAAACCATCCCGCCCACAAGAAGTACCGCGTGGGAAGCTCCGAATCATATCCAAAACCACAGTCGAAGAGGCAACTAGAGGATTATGATCCCCAGACAAAGAAGGCAATGAAGGAGGCGGGGCGACATGATGCTTCTCACGCAAGGCCACAAGTGTGGCATCGGAGTAGGGGGCGACCCCAGAGGAAGAAAGAACCCGGACAGCAGCAGTATAGTGGCCATCACAAATCTTCCGCCGACATTGGCGGAGGTTAAGCTCACTCAAATCCAGATCCTCGTCCACATGAAACGAAGAAGGACCCTCATCGAAACACTCCTATAACAACTGCAATCCCCCCCCAGGTACCCCCCAAGCAAGGATAGCCCTGACAATACTCTCCTCCTGATGCTAACGCCGAATAGCAGTCCGACACTCATGATTACTCCGAGGAGTGAATGTCCTAAGCAAACAAAGTGGTAGAACAAGCAAACGAACCCAGCGGGAGAGATCACTGGGGGAATCAGCCACATCATCCATGGCTCCTTTCAAATCCCGAGCAAACCCAAGACGGCGCTTAGGTGGAATAGATTTCACGGTGTGAAGGCCTAACAACAATAAACGATCAAGCGAAGATATAGACCACTGAACAAGCTCAACACTATCATCAGAAGAAACCGAAATAAAAGGAGCCAAAGGTCTCGGAATACCACAAATATGAAAGGTGTAGAGGCCATCAACACACTCCGAATGTATCACAATATCACCCTGACTATGCCGACATCTAGCTCGAGTAGTACGGGTTTTAAAACACACCTCACACAACCAAAGCCCCATCCGTCTCAAAGAACTCTCGGCATTGGAATAAACAGTCAAACTATCAGTAAGAGTCTGATGCGTAAGGTCCAATGCACCATCATGACAATATCGGTCCTGTAAATGTTTCTGCCATGCAGTCTTAGTTAGGCCGTTACCAAAACCATCCCGACACGCATGAAGACCCGAAAAAGGACAATGGTACCGCACAAGCTCAGGAATGAAAGGACAAAAAACCCAACACCCTCCTCTCACACAGCGGCGTTGAACAGCTAAGGACGACCAACACACCAACCAAAACGAAAATGGTTGACAAACAACCCAAAAAAACCATACAACCCGAACTCCCAACAGCAACCCGCACTACAACCTGAACCCACACACACAGAGGCAGAGGTGGCAGCGGCCGAGCACCGGACAGGAGCACCAGACCACCGTAACAAGGCTCAAACAGCAAAAAAAGTAACGGAAAAAAAAAACAGCAAAACAAATGAGACACTCACCGGTGGAAGGACCCAAGGGCAGTGCCGCCAACCACCACAACAATGGCCGGTGACTTGAGGTCGGAATGCCAATGGGTGGTGGCGCAGGTCGACAACCATCGCAAAACAGGCGACAATGCCACCTCAAAAAAATGACAAAACACTGCACGAAAATCCCCTCACACCAGCGAAACCATCGCAGGAACCACTAACACCTTTCCCTGACCGGCAACGTGAGGTCTAATGGTCGACATGGGGTGGTTGTTGGCAGCCAACAGCGGAAGAAAAAACGGAAACCCGATGCCCTAATCTTAACGATCCCACAACACAACCCTAACAGCGCAAAACTATACCCCACAACCGCCTGTAACCACAGCCGTTGCCGACGACGAGATTGCCGGCGTGAGATGACGGTGACAGTGGTGACGGTGATGGACTAGGGTCAGCGTAGGTGTGCTGTTGTTGAATCGTTGTTGAGTCGCGTTCTCCCTCTCCTCTCTCTTATCTCAAATTATTATTATTATTATTATTATTATTATTATTATTATTATTATTATTATTATTATTATTATTATTATTATTATTATTATTATTATTATTATTATCATTATTATTATCATCATTATTATTATCATCATCATTATTATCATCATTATTATTATCATTATTACTATTATTATTACTATTACTATTATTATTATTTTGTTTTGGTAAAATGTGAGAAAATATATTAAGCTCAAAAATAATTACAAAGGGAAATTGAGTAATATACAGGCCTATTACTCAACCAAACAAAGACTATCAAACATACAAAGCTCTATATGAACAAACAACCAAAAATAGAATATTTATAACACTCCCCATTTGGTTAACCAAATTTGATCATTACATTTCACTGGCTGATTGATTTCAATCTGATCCTTTTCTGGACTTCAGCAATGATTTGTTCAGTGACCTTTCACGGCCTTAGTAGCACACTGTTGATTCTAGCATTGTTTCTCTGAATCCATACCTGGTAGTAGCAAGCTTACCATACCAGGTAATGAACTTTCTGTTTCAGACATAATTTTGCAGGCAAGCCAGTCCCTGTGTGGATGTTAACTGATATAGGAAATCCACACCACAGTTCCATCAACTTTAGGATTTGTTGTCTATAACTGCAATTAAAGAACAGATGATCCAGTATTTCAGTGTCACTGTCGCAGATGATGCGTCTATCATCAGTACAGTATCCAATCTTACAGAGTTTATCCTTTACATTCAGACCATTATGCATGATAATCCACACAATAAGAGCATGTTTGGGTATGTTCCAGTTATTCCAAACTAAGGTAACCCAGTCTTGCTTAGGTTGATGTGTCCTAAGCCATTCATAGCCATTTCTGATGGAATAACCTCTAGGGTGAGATGTCCATTGTCCATCTGTATAACCATCTTTCATTAGATCTTTTACCTTGCATATATTCTTCCAAGACCTGGAAACATCAGCAGGGGACAATAGTCATGCCAGTTCGTGACTTTTAGATAGATTTGATTCACCCATCTTATCCACAGTCTATCAGCTTTTCCATAAATCCAATCAACCAATTTAGCAACTGTAACATAGTTCCATATCTGAGCTTTTTTAATTCCTAAACCACCCTCATCTTTAGGTAGGGTAACCTTGTCCCAGGCAATGAGAGGGACCCTGTGGTACTCAGCTGTAATACTACGGATTTTTATAAGCTAAGTACTCGACCGAGTAGAGCCTACTCGGCCGAGTAGTGTCAAAAGTGCATTCTGTTTGGGTTCTGCCGAGGAATACTCGGCCGAGTATGATGAATACTCGACCGAGTAGAGGATACTCGGCCGAGTATAAACTTTACTTGACTGAGTATCCGGTCTGGCGGGTAATATTTCAGCGGTTTGATGCGGGAGTGTTTAGGGTTATTTAATTGTGAAAAACAGTTTCTAAACGTCATTTTCAACCCTAATCATTTTACGATACTCTAATCACTCCCTAATCTTCCACTGTGTGTGTAATCGTCATAGCCTTTGCATTCAATCTTTCGTTCTACCGTTGCTAAGTCCTTATTTCCCAGGTCATTTATGTTATTCTTAGGGTTTATTGTATATATGAAATTGGAAAAAGGGGATTGGGCAATGTGTAATTGTGCTATGTGGTTATTATATAGGAGAAGACTTCGTAGAGGAGCCATTCTAAATGTCCGGTTTCCCGTATTGCTGTTGTTGCTTAAGGTAGGGTTTCCCCTACTGAGTGCTGTTAATTGATTAAGATTGTGTTTGTTTCATAATTGTTGTTATCTGCTGATCATCGGAGGATGGGTGTTGTGGTGACGGTGTTGATGTGGTTGCGTTGTGACGGTTGTGGTGTTGTGACAGCTGTGATGATGTGGTGCATGTGTGATTGTGGTGGAGTCACTTGCGGGAGTGGCTTCACACCCTAGTTCGCCCTCCATGGAACCCGTCACGGGAAGGGATATGCACATTAAGGGACATGGATTGTTAGTCGCTCATTGATGAGCTGTACTTGGTGGGGATGGGCTGTGGTCCCCCACCGGCGGAGTGGATTACCTGTTGCGATGGGTAATCCGCCAGGGCTACACACTTTGGTGTGTAGTCGGTTACTGTGGAGGATGATCAGCCGGTTACATTGTTTGTTTGTCTTATATTGATTGAATGGTAATGACCCCGTTGTTGTTGTTTGTGGAATCTGCGGTGATCCATTTGGGGATGGTGAGTAGGCTTGACAGGTATTGCTTTTGGTGAGCTTGGGCAGTCATGGGGGAGTCATCTTCACCAGTCATAGCATCACAGTCTCGAGTCTTAGTTATGACTTTGTAGTTGTCAGCTGTTGGATTTATTTCATTGGTTTTGGATTTGGATTTAGTTGATGTAAACATTTATACTCTTCAACATTTCTAATAAATATGTTAGGACAAACGCTTTTGATATGTACTAACCTCGGGCAACCGAGATGGTAACACTCTTTCATGGCTGGGTGGTCCTGGTAAGGCACCTTGGTATGAGGGGTGATGCGGTCGTTTCTACACCAAAAATAAAATACCTAGATTACTGCTAACAGAAGTCAGCGGCAAGTAGGGTCGATCTCCACAGGGAGGCAAGGTTGCTATCTATCTGTCTAATTTGGTCTGTCAGGGTGTCACAGAAATGGGGGTTTTATATTGATTGTGAACTAACTAGAGACTAAAGCGAGGGGAATGAAAAAGAGAAATTAACAAAAGGAGAAGGGTAGTATGCTAGGAGTCGGTCCATGGCGGTATCAAATCTATTATATCAGGAATATTAAGGCGATTAGACTATTGATAGGAAGAGCTATGGTCGTCACCTTTTGGTCCTTAAACCGCCCTAGAGCGTAAACAGCTTAACTTTCGCCCTCACTGCAATACCCCATTGTAATTAAGCAAGCCTTCCCTTCCAATCTTTCGATCTAGGTCGGGGTTAACTAAATTTATGGTCTCCTGCATGCATTCATTTGACCGGATAACAATTAAATTGCCTAATACAATTCCTACCGCAAGGCTAATCTATTTAATACAGTTAAAGCATCGCTACCACGGCTTCCCTAATCCTAACATACTGGGGGATTTAGCTACTCATTATAAAATAAACAAGAACAAGAATTAAAAGGGAAATAAACATTAAATTAAGAGAGAAAACGGAAGAAATGTTACTGAAATAATGATCCGGAATAAAGAGCAAAGCAACAGTGTATCGAACAGTAACCAAGTAAAAGGAGAGGAGAAGGGAAGAGAGGAGAAGTCCCGTCTAACCTCCTATTAGATTTTATTTATAGTGTAAAACATAAAACCTAATCTAAACTTCACGTGAATAGAGGCCCAATAGCTTGTAACTGCTCGATCGAACAGTTAAGTCACTCGATCGAACAGTTCCTGCGTCTGTTCACTCGATCGACCACAGATAAGGCTCGATCGAACAGTTGGCCACTCGATCGAACAGTTCCTCCGTCTGTTCACTCGATCGACCACAGATAAGGCTCGATCGAACAGTTGGCCACTCGATCGAACAGTTCCTCCGTCTGTTCACTCGATCGACCAAGAAAAACTGCTCGATCGAGTGGTTCCTGGTTCCAGCTCGTGTTGGTCTTGTAGTTTGGTCTTTGACTTGTCCTCTTAGCTCCCGAAATAGCTTCACGCATCCCAAGACAGCAATATTTCCCGCTCCAAATCTACTCTTCCTCCAAATGCATGCAAAATGGACGGTAAATGACTTGATTTCGCTACTTTCTGGTTCATTCCTGCAATTAAGACAAAATAACCCAAAGTAGCATATACGGGGCATTTCGTAGCATAAAACCACGATAAAAGCGTAGAAATACGTGCATAAAATAGGCTAAAAAGACTATATAAAATGCACGTATCAAATCTCCCCAAACCAAACCTTTACTCGTCCCCGAGTAAACTCAAAACTATACGCTAATGGAACGGAAAAATAACTCAGAGCTAGCTACAAATGCCCACTTAAGCCAATTTAATGCAAGCAAACTAAAACTTATAGCTAAACAGTCAAATGCAAACGAGTTATAAGATGTTTATAAATAAAGCTGAACCGTCGACCTTGCAAGACCTTAAATAATGGACTCTCACGGGTCACTCTTTCTCTCATGAAGCAAAGGGTAAGCATATATGTATAGGAGAGAAAGAAAAATAGTCGCTCACCTAGACTACGACTCACATAACATGCATGCAACTAATATGATAGACAATTCTAACTACCGAACACACATTCCAACCAAACAAGGTCCTGTCACAGCCGAGGGCTTACAAAAATATGGTAAAGTGAGGCAATGGGTAAGAAAAGGCAAAACATTTATGGGAATGTGGAGGTATAGGTGATCAAGCTAGTACCTAGACAGAACCATATGACAACATCCAATTCTCAACTCAATTATGGAATAAGCACATGCCCTTCACTTGGCATAAAACTCACCAAACCGAACCAAACATACTCCTCATATGAAATAAGATAGAACATAGGAGTAGAAACCGATCACCAATCATCAACCTCTTTTTTTTCAACTCCTTTTCTATTTCTTTCGGTTTCTTCTTTTTCATTCCTTTGTTTTTTCATTCTTTCTTTTTCTTTTCTTTTTCGATTCTTTTTTTTCTTTCTTTTTCACGTTTTTTTTCAACTCCTTTTCTTCATAAATACCAACTCCAAAACAATAGAATATGCGCCAATATTTGATACAATGAAATATATACCGCAAAACAACAATCTAAACTAGCTTGACAAGGCAGGCTAAATTTGGATGTAGCTAAGGGTCAACAGGCAAATTTGGCTAATGTGGAGTTTATGGGTAAAATGAAAGAAAGGGAATTTGTAAGCACCTCCCTGCGTGTGACACCAACCACTAACCCGAATGTATGCAGGCAAAAAGCAATTGAATTTCATATTCGTGCAAATTAATGAACATGTTATGTAAGGAGTAACTACTCACAATCCTACATGAAACTGGTCATAAATGACACCAGTTTATACGGCTCTAAATCTTAGAATTTATAAGTAGGTTGCCAAAAATCTCAGGTCAAGTCTATTCGTTCAGCTAAATTAAACATTAACTCGTAGATTATGCAAAAGACAAAGCTAAAAGATAATAGTTTAATGCAAGGCTTAAGCAGAAAGACAAATGTAGTGCAATATCATCATTGAAATCTACCGTTCCGACTCGACCTATATGCAAAAATAAACGTGAAAATTTTTTTTGAATTTTCAACAATTTTTTTTTGATTTTTATTGAATTTTAAATTTTTATGAAATAAATAACAATGCAAACAGAAAATTAAATGTGATAACTGAAATGCAATAAAAACAATATGCAGACACGGGTATGGATGCATAACCTCCCCAAACCAAACCGTACAATGCCCCCATTGTACCAAAACAAGGAAAGGAAATGCAAACTAAAAGAAGAAGAGAGAGTAAGTGCGGAAAACTCACAAAACGCGCGAAAATAAGGGACCTCCCCAAACCGACCATGAAATGGGAGGTTGCTAAGGTCCGGGAAACCGTCTCAGGAACTAATCCAAGTCAATATCACTCGATGGCCGTCCAACAGTGGTCGATCGAATGAATGGGCGCTCCAAAACTGATCGATCGAATGGTGCACCAGTCGATCAAGTAGTTTCTCATTCTGCAGGCACTCGATCGAGTGATTAATCAGTCGATCGAGTGAATCCCCTTGCTACAGTGTTCGATCGAGTAAGCAAAACCACTCGATCGAGTGATGCTCGATGAATTCCTGCAAAATGCAATTGAAACAGCCCGCAACTAACCAAAACAAGCATACTGAGGAAGTTTTATGGTAGAAACCCATTTATTACAACTTAAATGAAATAAAAACAAAATAAAATCTCCGGGTTGCCTCCCGGGTAGCGCTAGCTTCAGTCAGGTCCCAGCTCGACCTTCTTTTTCTTCGAGCCACATAATTAATCACGATCAAAACAGCTCAAAGCGCGCAGCATCAAGTCATACATCTGCGCATGTGCTACACAAAAGCATAAGTAGCACAAAAGTGGAATAGCAAAGTAGGAAATAAAGAAATGTAGACATTTAAGTCTAACAAATTTCCTATGGGCGCTCCTAAATTTATCCACCAAATAAAGGAGCGCGGGAGCAATTGTCAATAATTCAGGGCTCCAAATTAGATTAACAATTTTAAAATGACAAGGATGGTGAGAAATTGCTAATTTATGCGTCCACATATGAGGGGGTATAGCTTTGAAAAAGGAAGCATGAATAAGACGAGGCAATTTACAAATAATAATAAAATTACCGCTTACTACCTCAGGTTGATCACTCTTAATGACGGAATCATAGATAAAAGAATTTATTACCTCTTCCGTGCTAGGAGTAATTACCGACTTAGCTGTCCTTTCGTCGCCCTCGGTGGAATCGTCTCCGTAAATCTCGGCCTCAAGCGCATCCAGCTCGGCTTTGAATAAGGGAGACTCACCATAACCGTTGTCATCATCAAAGTCGTCATCTAAATCAAGCCCAAATGACGAATTACAGCTCCCAATGACCAAATCAGTCGACCGAGCAGAATTACTACTCGATCGACCAATCTCTTCCCGCAATTGACTCGATCGAGTACAAACATCACTCGATCGATAACTATCCTCCTGCATGTCACTCGATCGAGAAGGGATATCACTCGATCGAGGACTGTCTTCTGGAAAATCACTCGATCGACCAATAATTGTCACTCGATCGAGTGATTCCTCCTGTACAGCGCTGAAATCTTCGCGTGGGGTAGTGAAATATGATAGGAACTCGTCGTCCGAGTCATAGAAGTCATCCTCATCATTGGGCAACACGGTTTCCTTAGGAGAAAAACCGCTCTCAGCAAGATAAACCTCTTCTTCTTGCATCTCAGCTGTTAACTGAGCTATTTGTGACTTCAGCGCAAGGATTCGAGTATCCATATCCCTATCACTCTCTTGCATTTGTGATACAAGCATTCTCATCAAATATGTCACTCGCGACCTCTTCTCTCTCCATCTCATTGCTAATTGAGCAAGCTGAGACTCGAGCTCATCAAATCGCGAGACATATTCTTGCACTTGGAATGCAAGTTCCTCCATCAAGAATTTCAGCTCCGCAAGGTCTTCTTCTTGTATATCAGGGGAATCTTGTTGCGGTGGCCATTGATAGGGCGGATGTGGCGGCACAACTACAGCTGCATTGTGCTTAGCAGAACCACATCTCCCGCCGTAAATCACCGTCTGTTCCATAAAATGGGACATCGGTGGTGGGTCAAAGGTACTCAAGCCTTCCCTTTGACTGTCTTTCACCTAGAACTGTCTAGGTAGTACCTGTAAGGCCTATCAAAACAAAGACTAAACAAAAGATTAAAACAGACCTCAAGGGAAAAATCCCGAGGCTAAAAAAAGAATAAAATTAAACAAATAAATAAATAGATTGCCTCCCCGGCAACGGCGCCAAAATTTGATGCGGTCGTTTCTACACCAAAAATAAAATACCTAGATTACTGCTAACAGAAGTCAGCGGCAAGTAGGGTCGATCTCCACAGGGAGGCAAGGTTGCTATCTATCTGTCTAATTTGGTCTGTCAGGGTGTCACAGAAATGGGGGTTTTATATTGATTGTGAACTAACTAGAGACTAAAGCGAGGGGAATGAAAAAGAGAAATTAACAAAAGGAGAAGGGTAGTATGCTAGGAGTCGGTCCACCGTGGCAGCTGTCAAATCTATTATATCAGGAATATTAAGGCGATTAGACTATTGATAGGAAGAGCTATGGTCGTCACCTTTCGGTCCTTAAACCGCCCTAGAGCGTAAACAGCTTAACTTTCGCCCTCACTGCAATACCCCATTGTAATTAAGCAAGCCTTCCCTTCCAATCTTTCGATCTAGGTCGGGGTTAACTAAATTTATGGTCTCCTGCATGCATTCATTTGACCGGATAACAATTAAATTGCCTAATACAATTCCTACCGCAAGGCTAATCTATTTAATACAGTTAAAGCATCGCTACCACGGCTTCCCTAATCCTAACATACTGGGGGATTTAGCTACTCATTATAAAATAAACAAGAACAAGAATTAAAAGGGAAATAAACATTAAATTAAGAGAGAAAACGGAAGAAATGTTACTGAAATAATGATCCGGAATAAAGAGCAAAGCAACAGTGTATCGAACAGTAACCAAGTAAAAGGAGAGGAGAAGGGAAGAGAGGAGAAGTCCCGTCTAACCTCCTATTAGATTTTATTTATAGTGTAAAACATAAAACCTAATCTAAACTTCACGTGAATAGAGGCCCAATAGCTTGTAACTGCTCGATCGAACAGTTAAGTCACTCGATCGAACAGTTCCTGCGTCTGTTCACTCGATCGACCACAGATAAGGCTCGATCGAACAGTTGGCCACTCGATCGAACAGTTCCTCCGTCTGTTCACTCGATCGACCACAGATAAGGCTCGATCGAACAGTTGGCCACTCGATCGAACAGTTCCTCCGTCTGTTCACTCGATCGACCAAGAAAAACTGCTCGATCGAGTGGTTCCTGGTTCCAGCTCGTGTTGGTCTTGTAGTTTGGTCTTTGACTTGTCCTCTTAGCTCCCGAAATAGCTTCACGCATCCCAAGACAGCAATATTTCCCGCTCCAAATCTACTCTTCCTCCAAATGCATGCAAAATGGACGGTAAATGACTTGATTTCGCTACTTTCTGGTTCATTCCTGCAATTAAGACAAAATAACCCAAAGTAGCATATACGGGGCATTTCGTAGCATAAAACCACGATAAAAGCGTAGAAATACGTGCATAAAATAGGCTAAAAAGACTATATAAAATGCACGTATCAAGGGGGTGTTACAAAGTGGTATCAGAGCCGAAGATTCCGGCACCTAAAACAAATGAACCTAATGAACTTAGGGAGTCTAAATAAAATGAACCCGGGGAGAGTTGTTTGGAGCTACTGCGAGGACTCGAGAGACGTCCCGGAGTCGCAATTTGGCCCTCACTAACTCGAGCCGGTCACGGGGGGAAATGTGTTGAGAGTTGTGTCGTATATGTGCATGTATGTGAAGGCCCATGGTTGGAACATGTGGTGATAATGAATGTGTATGTGGATTCGTAAAAGTATATTGAGAACTGAAACGAAGTAGAAGGAATAAATATGTGAAATTTAGTGAAACGGTTTTAGCATGTGAATGATTGACATGATTACATGTTTATTATGTGGCATTCGAATTCCTATTGATATATGATTGTTTGTTGGGGTAGAAAGCATGATAAGAGGATACTATGTATTGTTTGTAGCTCGTTTAGCATGACTCGGCCGAGCAGGGCAGGTACTCGACCGAGTAGGGGGTACTCGGCCGAGTAACCAGGCACTCGATCGAGTGTTGTTTGGCAGTAAGCAGCAGTTGCTACTGGATGTGTTTACTCGACCGAGTATTTAGGCATACTCGATCGAGTAGAGCATACTCGGCCGAGTGTTGTTTACACTCTACCTAGTATGCGTTTTGTGAATTTGAGGTCGGCTACTGGAGTCGACTACTCGACCGAGTATCGGTGACACTTGACCGAGTAGTCCTTACTCGACCGAGTACTGTCTGGTACTCGGCCGAGTGCTTCTTTGGCGGAATATTGTTACATTTTGAGCCGTAGGCTTTTGTGCTTACATTTCTGGTCTCTTATCAGCTCAAAATATCGCCTAAAAGAACTGCCGCGCAAATTCAAACTTCTGAGATAACCATTGATGAGATTGCTCGTATGATTGAGCAACAAGATGCACTTCTTGAGGCTCTTAAGATTGTGGGAAAGGGGGCGGAGAAGCCGGTAGATGCCACTCAGCTTAGCATCATAATCGCCCGCTTCAACCCACCCACATATGAGGGTTTTGGGGAACCAAAGTTGCTCGAGAAATGGCACCGTGAGATGGAAAGTCTCATGAAAGTGGTCAACTGTCCCGATGATATGATCATTGAGCAGGTAGTATACTACCTGAGAGGCGAAGCTGCCGTGTGGTGGCAAAACGTCAAGGAGGATGCCAGTGCCTGAGGGTCTGGGGGCTATTCCTTGGTCAGGGTTGAAGAGCGCCATGAGGGAGCAGTTTGTGCCGGAGCATATCCAACACAAGATGAGATCTGAGTTTGATTCCTTCACCATGACAGAGGAGATAACAGTCACCGAGTACTATCACCGGTTCCTAGAGTTGTCTCGTTATGTCGAGGACATGCAATTAGGACAAAGGGGGTTCACTCTTCGTTTCGAGAGTGGTTTGTCTGCCAAGATCATGAACCGTCTACCAGATGGAGTCGCCACCGATCTTAAGGAAGTGTACCTGAGAGCAGGCCAAGCTGAGAGAATGGTGGATCTCTCAAAAGAAATTAATGAAAGGACTGCTGCCGAGAAAAGGAAGGCACAATTAGTCGGGCAACAAGAAGGGTAACTTCAACCATGCCAAAGCTTTTTCTGGTGGGGCTTGTTTCTCCGGGGGATATCGTGGTTGGGGAAAAGCTGGTGGTTGGAGTTTGAGTGATATCTCCAACCTTACATGCTTCAACTGTGGTGGGGTAGGCCACAAGAAGCGGGATTGCACGAGTGTCAAGACCGGAGCAGGTTCGGGAGCTTATCAAGGGAATATTTCTCAAGGGCCGACTCAAAGCTTTGTTAGCAACCGGCCAGGTGGATCATGGGGCAGCAGAGGCGGACATAGCAACCATGGCAGTTATAACCGCAGTGGTGGTGGATCTTATCAGTGCCAGAACAACAGTGCCACCCAGGATTCGGCGGCCAAGCTGAGTACTTCCAATGCTTCGGTCCAGGGAGGAGGGCAGAAAAGCAGTAGAAAGCTCTTGATGATGGATAAGTAGGAAGCGCAGAATGATGCACATGTAGTCACCGGTACCTTTCTAGTTCATAATGTACCGTCTTTTGTTTTGTTTGACTCGGGGGCAACACATTCTTTTGTGTCTTGTAGTCATGCTTTAACTATGGGCTTGGGGAAGTTTGAGATTGTAAGGGATGACGTGTTCATACCTTCTGGGGAGTCTGTGTCATGTGTCAAGTTATATAAGGGAGTGTCTATGGTAGTTGGAGGGGTAGATTTACCGGTAGACCTGTTAGAGTTTTCTATGGATGGGTTTGAGGTGATTGTCGGGATGGATTGGCAGGTAAGTATGATGCCAAGATAGATTGTCGACAAAAGAAAGTGTCTTTAAGGGGTCCAAAGGGTATAAAGGTGTCTTATAGAGGGTTTGTTGTTAGACCTAAGTGAAAGTTCATAGCTGTGATGACTTTAAAGTCATATTTGAGGAAGAAGTGCCCCTTGATTCTTTGTCATGTGAGAGATGGCCGAGTAGAGTCACAATCAGCTGCTGAGATACTAGTAGTGGGAGAGTTTGATGATGTCTTTCCCGAGGAGATACCGGGGCTACCGCCAAAGAGGGATGTTGATTTTAACGTGGAACTCAAACCAGGAACGGGTCCTGTATCCAAAGCACCATACCGTATGGCACCTAAAGAGTTAGCTGAGTTGAAGAAACAGTTACATGAGTTGTTAGACAAGGGTTATATCCGGCCAAGTGTGTCACCTTGGGGAGCTCCACTTTTGTTTGTGAAAAAGAAAGATGGGAGAATGAGGTTATGCATCGACTACAGGGAGCTTAACCGTGTCACAGTGAAGAACAAGTATCCTCTGCCCAGGATTGATGACTTATTTGATCAGCTGAGTGGAGTAGGTGTATTTTCCAAGATTGATTTGAGGTCAGGTTATCACCAGTTGAGGATAGTAGATCAGGATATTCCAAAGACAACATTCCGATCTCGATATGGTCATTATGAGTATGTGGTGATGCCTTTTGGTTTAACCAATGCACCAGCCGCTTTCATGGATTTAATGAATCGGATCTTTACACTGTTCTTGGATAGGTTTGTGGTTGTTTTCATCGACGACATCTTAGTCTATTCCAAGACTAAGGAAGAACGTGAGGAGCACTTGAGGATGGTTTTACAGACTCTGAGAGAGAATCAACTTTATGCCAAGCTATCTAAGTGCGAGTTCTGGTTGGAGGAGGTGGCTTTTCTGGGTCATGTGATATCTAAGAAGGGGGTGTCCGTGGATCCTAGCAAGATTGAGGCCATGACCAAGTGGGAATCATCGAAGAATGTTGCTGAGATTCGGAGTTTCTTAGGCCTTGCAGGCTACTACAGGAGATTTGTAAAAGATTTCTCTACCATAGCCCGGCCTATGATTTCCTTGATGAGGAAAGAGACCAGATTTGTTTGGGATGAGAGTTGTGAGACGGCGTTTCAGACCTTAAAGGAACGTTTAACCACAGCTCCTATTCTAGCTTTGCCAGAGGGATGTGAGAACTTTGAGGTATATACCGATGCTTCAAAGAATGGTCTGGGTTGTGTTCTGATGCAGGCAAGGAAGGTTATAGCTTATGCTTCGAGGCAGCTAAAGCCATATGAGGAGAATTACCCTACCCATGATCTAGAGCTGGGTGCAGTTGTTTTTTCCTTTAAGATTTGGAGGCACTACCTTTACGAGGCAACCTTTAAGGTTTTTTTCGATCATAAGAGTCTAAATTATATCTACACTCAGAAGGAGCTAAACGTGCGACAGAGACGGTGGATGGAGCTGATCGGAGATTATGATATGGAGATCATCTATCACGAGGGTAAGGCTAATGTTGTCGCAGATGCTTTGAGTAGGAAGAGCGTTCATTCGCTATGTACGACCATGTCCTTGCTGAAGCTAAGAGATGAGATGTCTCAGATGGGGATATTTATGATAAGGAAGGGGGATACCATCGGGGATTTGACGATAGAGCCAGACTTGTATGAGAACATTAAGAGTAAGCAAGAGCTTGATCCTAAGATTCAGGAATGGAAGTCAAGAGTGGAGAGTGGAACAGTTTCCAGATTTTCTATCCACAGGGATGGGAGTATTCGCTTTGATGGGAAGTGGTGTGTTCCGGAGGATGCAGAGTTGAGGAGACTGATCTTGTCGGAGGCTCATTGCACTCCTTATTCAGTTCACCCAGGTGGTGACAAGATTTACAAAGACCTTAAGAAGACTTTCTGGTGGTCAAACATGAAGAGGGATGTAGCAAAGTTCGTGGCTAGATGTTTAACCTGTCAGCGGGTTAAGGGTGAGCAGAGGAGACCACAGGGTAAGATTCAGTCTTTGGAAGTACTTGAGTGGAAGTGGGAGTCGATCTCTATGGACATTATTGTGGGATTACCTAGATCACAGCAAGGTAATAACATGATCTGGGTGATTGTTGATCGGTTAACCAAGTCAGCTCACTTTGTTCCTATGAAAGATACCTGTTCTAAGATGCAGCTGGCGTTGGGTTACAGGAGACATGTGGTACGGTTACATGGTATACCAAAGGATATCATTTCTAATCGTGATGCGAGGTTCATATCCAAGTTTTGGCAAGAACTGCAAGAGTGGATGGGTACTACCTTGAAGATGAGTACAGATTTTCATCCGACAACCGACGGTCAGACGGAGAGAACCATCAAGACCTTAGAGGACATGTTGAGAGCATGTGTCATAGAGTTTGGGGGCAGCTGGGAGGACAAACTTTATCTAATTGAGTTCTCATACAACAACAGCTATCATACGAGTAGCGGGATGGCACCTTTTGAGGCTTTGTATGGTCGGAAGTGCCAAAGTCCAGTTTGTTGGGATGATAGTTCTGAGGCTGTGGTTTTAGGACCACAGCTGGTACAAGATATGGTTGAACAAGTTCAGAAGATTCAGCAAAAGATGAGGGCAGCTCAAGATCGCCAGAAGAGTTATGCCGATTTGCACCGCAGAGACATAGAGTTCGCTGTAGGTGACAAGGTTCTTTTAAAAGTGTCACCTATGAGAGGTGTGATGAGATTTGGAAAGAAAGGCAAGCTGAGTCAGAAGTTTATAGGTCCTTATGAGATTTTGGACCGTATTGGCGAGGTAGCCGACAGGTTAGCTTTACCACAAGCTTTGGATAGATTCCACAATGTTTTCCATGTTTCACAGCTTCGGAAGTATGTGAGTGATCCGTCACACATACTTGAGGTGGTGAATATAGAGATTGATGAATCCTTGTCCTATGCCGAGGTTCCTAAAGCGATTCTAGATCGCAAAGTCCGTAAGACAAGGAACCTGTGAGACCGTTTTACTCAAGGTACTTTGGTCTAATCACAATGTGGAAGAGGCCACAAGGGAACCCGAGGAAGTTATGCGAGAACGTTTTCCTAACCTTTTTAATCAGGTATGTTTGGTTACGGGGACGTAACCATTGTCTTTTTAGGAGGGTAGGAGATGGTCGCGTGTATGTTTTGTCATACTTTGAGTCAGGATAGTAGGTCTTGTGATGCTTTGTGTAGTTCTTTGGTGTTGTTAAGTGTTCGTTGGGAAGTCTTTTTGTGTTTGTTGTGTCTTGTTTTAGAGTAGAGTGTGAACTTCAGGACGAAGTTCTTTTTAAGGGGGGAAGATTGTAATACTACTGATTTTTATAAGCTATGTACTCGACCGAGTAGAGCCTACTCGGCCGAGTAGTGTCAAAAGTGCATTATGTTTGGGTTCTGCCGAGTATGATGAATACTCGACCGAGTAGAGGATACTCGGCCGAGTATACACTTTACTCGACCAAGTATCCGGTCTGGCGAGTAATATTTCAGCGGTTTGATGCGGGAGTGTTTAGGGTTATTTAATTGTGAAAAACAGTTTCTAAACGTCATTTGCAACCCTAATCATTTTACGATACTCTAATCACTCCCTAATCTTCCACTGTGTGTGTAATCGTCGTAGCCTTTACGTTCAATCTTTCATTCTACCGTTGGTAAGTCCTTATTTCCCATGTCATTTATGTTATTCTTAGGGTTTATTGTATATGAAATTGGGAAAAGGGGATTGTGCAATGTGTAATTGTGCTATGTGGTTATTGTATAGGAGAAGACTTCGTAAAGGAGCCATTCTAATTGTCCGGTTTCCCGTATTGCTGTTGTTGCTAAGGTAGAGTTTCCCCTACTCAATACTGTTAATTGATTAAGATTGTGTTTTTTTTCATAATTGTTGTTATCTGCTGATCATCGGAGGATGGGTGTTGTGATGACGGTGTTGATGTGGTTGCGTTGTGACGGTTGTGGTGTTGTGACAGCTGTGATGCTGTGGTGCGTGTGTGATTGTGGTGGAGTCACTTGCGGGAGTGGCTTCACACCCTAGTTCGCCCTCCGTGGAACCCGTCACGGGAGGGGATGTGCACATTAAGGGACAGGGATTGTTAGTCGCTCGTTGATAAGCTGTACTTGGTGGGGATGGGCTGTGGTCCCCCACCGGCGGAGTGGATTACCTGTTGCGATGGGTAATCCGGCAGGGCTACACACTTTGGTGTGTAGTCAGTTACTGTGGAGGATGATCAACCGGTTACATTGTTTGTTTGTCTTATATTGATTGAATGGTACTGACCCCGTTATTGTTGTTTGTGGAATCTGCGGTGATCCATTCGGGGATGGTGAGCAGGCTTGACAGGTATTGCTTTTGGTGAGCTTGGGCAGTCATGGGGGAGTCGTCTTCACCAGTCATAGCATCACAGTCTCGAGTATTAGTTATGACTTTGTAGTTGTCAGCTGTTGGATTTATTTCATTGGTTTTGGATTTGAATTTAGTCGATGTAAACATTTATACTCTTCAGCATTTCTAATAAATGTGTTAGGACAGACGCTTTTGATATGTACTAACCTCGGGTAACCGAGATGGTAACACTCTTTCAGGGCTGGGTTGTCCTGGTAAGGCACCTTGGTATGAGGGAGTGTTACATCAGCAGTGTCATCCCATAGGTAGTTTCTACATATGGCCTCAATCCTCTTTATGACACTTTTAGGATCACCTTGCCTCAGACCTCTTTTCCCTTTAAAATAGCCAAATTGAGACACAGAGAAAAGGAGGTGGATTTGATACATGTCATAACTTTATGGGTGAACTCAGCAAGAAAGTGTAAACCCTGAAAAAGCTGCTCAACAAAGTCCCACTCCACAATATCATAGGCTTTCTGCAAATCAATTTTAAACAAGCATCTGGGAGATGCAGCCTTTCTATTATATAGCTTGACAATATCTTGGAAAATTAAGACATTCTCAATAATAGATCTCCCCTTAATAAAGGCACCTTGGTTGTCACTGATAAGATCAGGAAGAACTTAAGCCAATCTATTGCATAACAGCTTAGAGATAACCTTATAAATCATGTTACAACAGGCAATTGGTCTGAATTTTTTAACTGAAGTTGGTCTCTCATATTTGGGGATAAGAGTGATATTAGTAGCATTAATCTGAGTAAGGAGCTTACCAGTAATGAAGAAATATTTTATAGCATCACAAATATCTCCTCCAATAATATCCCAGCTGTCCTTGAAGAAAGCACTAGTATACCCATCAGGCCCTGGGGATTTATCAACAGGTGTATCAAAGAATATCTTTTTAATTTCAACACTAGTAACAGGGGTATTCAGCAGAAGGATATGATCCTGAGTACAATATTTCCCCTCAATGAGCACACTAGGTCTAACCTTTTCAGTAGGTTTATTGCTACCTAGTAGAGTCTGATACTAGTCCAGGAATACATTTTGAATGCTATGGCTATCAGTGCATACAGTGAAATATTGATCCTCAATTTGAATAACTTTGTTCATATTAACCCTCTTTTTTATAGCACCATGAAAATAAGCAGTGTTACTGTCTCCAGCTTCTAACCACTGTGACTTTGCTTTTTGGCTCAAAAAATATCTCTTGCCACAGTTAAATCCTTTAGGATAGCAGCAGTCTCAAACTCTTTCTGAAGCAGTTCAGGGTTCTGGATGTCCTGAACTAATTGTGTTTGAAGAGCATGAAGATTGGCCTCAGCAATTGCTGTGGAATTTTCAATATCAGCATAGGAGTCCTTATTTAATCTTTTCAGTGCAGGTTTTAAGGCCTTCCGTTTCTTAATGACATTAAACATCATATGACCTGGATAATGCTTTTGCCATTGCTCAGTGATTATAGGTATAAAACAGTCAGCCTTTCCCCACATATTAAAATATATGAAGCTAGCTCTTTTGCCATCTCCTAATCCAACATTGCTCACAGTGCATGGACAATGGTCAAATAGACCCTCTGGATGGAAATGAGCCATCATATTAGGGAATTGATTCATCCATTCCTGATTGACCATAAATCTATCCAGTCTACTAAAAACTCTGGTAGATGGATCTTGTTTATTAGTCCAAGTAAAAAATGCATCAATAGCACCTATATCAGTAACGCCACAAGTAGATATACAGTCAAGAAACTCATCCATATCAGCTTGTTTAGTATTAGCCCCCACTCGTTCAGCAGGGGTAATAACTGTATTAAAATCACCTGCCACTGCCCAAGGCCCAGTGCATTGTCCTGCAATAACTCCTAATTTTTGCCACATATCCCTCCTTCCAATTCTATTATTATAAGCATACACCATAGTTAACCAAAACTGCTGCTGGGAGGCTCTAGCAGTTACTCTTGTGTGGATAAATTGTGCATCATATTGACATACCAAAACATCAAACAAATTCGGCTTCCAAAGGATCCACACACGACAACCTTTATGTTTACTACTATTAGTAGTAACACACCAACCATCTAACATATTAGTGGAAATATTTCTCACATTTTTTGTTGGAAAATGTGTCCTCAATAATAGTGCGATCACATGATTTAAATATCATTATTAAATCTCATATTAAGAATACGCGAGGGATGATTCTTTATACAGTCGACTGACCGTCATTAATCGGTAATGATTGGCTAACTAGAGTTTGACATTACTGTCGTGTGACGGTGGTGGTCAGTTGATCCCTTTAGGTCACACCTATAGGATGAGGCCCAAATAGATATTTAATTAATTGTATGCGATACGAATTAATTAATTCCTTAATTATGGGAGTGCAATTTTGCGTCTTATTGTAATGTGATTAAATAAGATTTAATTTAGTAATTAAGTGTTAAATTACTAAATTGGTTGAGGTATTAATATAAGTTTTGAGGTAGAGTTAATTAGTTATTTAAAGTTACAAGAAGTTGTAATTTTAACTAACTAGTATTTATGGGACCCATTTTATGTTGATATAATGGTAGTATACTACTAAAAAAGTGGAGTATATATTATATTATTAATTGTAATATTTAAGTGTTAAATGATTACATTAATAATTACATATGTAAGATAGTTAAACATATGACTTATAAGCATTTGTGGGACAAATGACAAAAGGCAAAAATGGACCAAAAATGATCCAATATTTCGGCCAAAATAAGAGAGCACAAGATGCTCTTTTGTCTTTGTTTGTTTTGATAAAGCATGATAGTGACTTGTCATATGAAGCTTTTATAATGCTATATCTTACACTAGTGTTCCCTATACACTACTTATTCTAAACAATAGCTGAAGACAAAAGGAAAAAGATTCCTACACTTGATGATGCCACCGGTTTTGGCACATAAAATGAGCATTTTTGTTGCTCATTTTTGTTGTTGTAGTCTTTGCTTGTTTTTGCTTATGCTTCTCTCTAACCTTCCTCACATGCAAGTTCATAAAACTCTCTAAATATACTAATACTCATAATCTATTACTAGAGGTAGTAATACAAGAACATTAGTATTATTAAGGTAATATTTCTACTACATATCTAGTTAATATTAGTAGAAATTTTTGGGATTAATCTTGGGTGCAATTTATTGGAGTGGCTTCTATACTTGGAGTCTTAGGAGGATCATCCACAATGTTTAGCTCAAGAACAAGTGAAGAAAGGTGACCTTACTTGTGCCCACATATTTCGAAACACCTAACAATGTAAGGAACATTGTTCTTCTTATAAATCTTTCATTTTGTTATGCATGCACTAGATCTAAAGAACAAATAATTAATAAGTTAATTAGTTCACTATTAGAGGAGTCTAATAATAGGTATATGAACCTAACAAGTGGTATCAGAGCATAAGGATGTTGCATGCATAATCGGTTATTGTTTTTCCGAGTTAAAAGGTTAACATATAAAACTAAAAATTTGTGATTTATAAGTATAAGCCACGAAATCACCATGCATGTTATATATTCTGGTCCTAAAATGGTTTTAGGTCATTTTTATGATTTATGGAAATTTATTGCTTATTTTAATGATTTTTGGTCATTTTATTACATTTTTATGACTAAAATGGGAATTAAAATGCTAAAAATAGTTAAACTAAGTTTCTCACCTTGGAAATTTTATATGACCTCACATGCATATTTTACAAGTTGTGTGTAACATGTCGAGTTAATTTGATTAATATTGCATGATTTATGATTTTTATGAGATAAAAATGGATTAAAAGAAGTAAAATGGTTAAAAATAGTTAAATTTCGAATTAAGCTATGATCTTGTAATATTATGTCACATGCAGGATTTACAGAGTGTATGTAAATTTCTAGATTAAAAGATCTTCTTTAGCATGATTTATGGATTTTTGAGTAAAAATGGCATAAATAGTGACTATTTTAGCAAAAATTAGCTAAAACGTATTGTTGTTGGAATATGTGTCCTCCGACAATAATGCGATCACAACTGTCAATCATGATGAACACATGTTTAAGTCTCATTTTAAGAATACATGTGGGATGTAATATTTTACAATGTCAACTGGTCCACACATATCGGTAATGATTGGCTGACTAGAGTTTGACATTACTGTCGTGAGACGGTGGTGACCAGTTGATCCCCTTAGGTCATACCTAAAGGGTAACACACTTAATTGATCATTTAATTGATCGTATGACGATACGGGTTAATTAAATTACTTAAAATTGACGGACGATTTTGGAAGTAATATTTACGTGTCTCATTGAAATTTGATTAAATAAGATACAGTCTAAGTAATCGAATTGTTTCATTACTTAGATGAAATTATTGTTTAAGGAAACAATTGCATTTGAATGAATAAATTATTATAAATACAAGATGTTGTGATTTATAAATTGGTAAAATTTTTTGTACAAGTAATTATGAATTACTAAGTCGATTTTTGTTTATGATGTACTTTTGTTAATACGTTAATTTTTAATATGTTAAAAATATATAACAATTTTATGTGACATGTGACATATGACAAATTGACAAAGATAAAATGGAATCCATTTTATCTCATTTGGACCGAAAATTATGAGGGAGTATGGTGTTTAAATTATGTTATATTTTTGAGTGGAAAACAATATAATTACACCTAGCCATAGCCATGCAAGCCTATGTTTTCTTGGATAGAAAAACTTCACCATGCATTGGCTCCCTCCCTCTCCTTCCCACCGGTTTTCCAAGGGCCAAATAGAGAGTTTTCTCTATCTTTTTCATTCATACTTTTGCATAATATTTTTCTAGAGTAAGAATTAGAAAATACTCTCTACATCTTATGAAATTAGAGAGATAAAAACTCCAAAAATGCTTCTTCTCTATACCGAAATTATAGAGTGCAAAATAATATTTTGGGTCAATTTTTGGTAAGATTAATATTGTTCTAGATCTAATAATGTTAGTCTTTTAAGTGGTTACCTTGGGTATTATTCCTTAGGAGGGATTCTATACTTAAATCCTTGTTCTTCCATTTAGGAGTGCTCAAGAACAAGTAAGATGGAGATCTTACTTGTGCCCAATAATCCGAAATATCAATGTAAGAATGATAATTTCTTCCTTATTCTTTATATTGTTTGCATGCATAAGATCTAGAATTTATTTTATGACTAAATAAATTTGAAACATATAAGAATATGTTGTATAATGAGATATAGATTTCCAACAAGCGGTATCATGAGAACAAGGTTGTTTGCATGCAAATCGGTTATTGTTTTTCCGAGTTATACGATTAACATATAAAACTCATAAATTTGTGTTATTATGATATATCACGAAAATAATTTATGCATGTTAAAGTTTCTTGTCCTGAAATGTATTTAGGATATTTTGGTTAATTTATGGATTTTATTGTTCATATTATATAATGTTGGCATTAAAATGTGATTTTTATGATAAAAATGTCATTTTTGGACGAAAATTAGCTAAACTTCGAATTTTCCAGTGGTTTTTGTGTTGGAAATCTATATCTCATTATTTAACATATTCTTATATGTTTCAAATTTATTTAGTCATAAAATAAATTACAAATCTTATGCATGCAAACTAAAATAGATAAATGAATAAATCATTTTCTCACCATATGAATTTCGGTCAAATGGGCACCAACAAGATCTCCTTCTTGTTAGTTCTTGAGCTTTCCAATATTGGATGAACATACATGACCTCAAAGTAGAAGCCCTCCAATTAGTTGCACCCAAGATTATCCCTCAAACCCACAAACTAATATGTACTAGATATTTATATTGTGGTTTACCTTAAAATTGATTACTAACACTCATATATTACATTAATAATTTTAGTAATCTTTCATGAACAATTTGGATTAAAATCTCATCTTTTTGATAAAGATTAAAGAGAGAAAAGAGAGAAAAGTACATGAACTTTTGCATGTGTTGTATGAATGAATGATAAGTAAAATTAAGAGAAATAAAATTCTACATCAACCCTCACAAAACCGGTTGGAGGGCTTAGTAAGACCAATGCATGATCTTTTTTTTTTTTTTTTTTTTTTTTACTTTTGTCTTTACAAGAAAATAGATGTGTAAGAGTAGGTGTAAGGCTAGTTGTAGGTAGGCATCAACATGCCATTTTATTAATAAAATAAAACAACCAAAACCCACTAACTCCTTCCATATTTCGGTCCATATATACATAAAATGGACTACCATTTTCTTTTGTCAATTTGTCATTTGTCACACAATATGTCACATGTAGTATGATACATGTTACTAATTAATTAAATGCATATTTATCACATAAATATCATTTTATAAATTAATTAAATTACATTCATCAAATTGACTAGTGATACTTGATCACATAAATAAAATGGGTCATATAATTATAATTCACAATATCTTGTAATTATAATCAACCATTCATTCTTATCTTTATTGTTTCTCAAACAATAAACAATTTTAGTAATAAAGCATTTTATTTACTAAAATAAATCTTATTTAATCCCATTACAATAAGATATCAATATTCTCTCTCACAAATTTAATTGTTTAATTTTAAGGAATTAATTAATCTGTATCGGTATACAATTAATTAACCTTTTGAATTAAGGGAATCGTCCTTTAGGTGTGACCTCAAGGGATCAACTGATCACCACCGTCGCACGACAGTAATGTCAAACTCTAGCTTGACCAATCATTACCGATATGTGTGGACCAGTTGACTATATATGTAATGTATCATCCCTTTCGTATTCTTGGTATGAGATTTAATAATGATATTTAAATCATGTGATCGCACTATTGTTGAGGACACATTTCCCAACAATCTCCCACTTGTCCTCGACAAGTGTGCGTCACCAATTCTCTTGTCCTATTACTATCTCCCACTCAATGCAAGGTGTCTTTCGGGTCGTACTTGCAAGTGATCATATCGAGAGTGGTTTCCTCGATCTGGAGAATAACTGATTGACCGGAATTTATCCACCATGGATACCTTCCGAGCGTGGCCATGCATTTCCAGTTCATTACTCCTCGAGTGGCCCTGAGATATTGTTTTAACCCTGACAAGGGGGTGGACAATTCCTATCGCACTTATTCCCTTCGACTAGCCACAGCCATCATAACCCAAAATATGCCCATTTGACCCCATTTACGAAGGTCGTAGTAACACAAATCAAAGTTAATCTGAAACTGTGCCATCTTAGGCGAACAGCCTTTAGTCAAAAGAATCGACTCATTAGAATACTATAGTCGCTCTCGCCACGACCAGGCTATATAAATTTGCCAGAACTCAATAAGCGGTCACTGCCCGACAAAGTGTTCCTAACAGTCTGCCTATATGATCGACTAGTCATCTCACATGACTCTATGGCACTTGAACTTGCCATCAATCGCATCACACTCTAGTCACTTCGAGACGTCACCTCATATAAGTGACTATGGGCGAATAAAATGCTAATCCTTGTTCACTTTAACGGGGTTCAATGTTGTCCCTACAACCTGTTTGGATGTAACCAAGTATAATAAAAGAGTTTTAAAGAAAAAACTCGAACGACAAATGCGATTACCACATATGAATAGTCAATGCATGATTACTATTTCATGTTTTATAATCTAATTTATTCTTGTATGTAGTTGTTCATTTCAATTCAATTGAAATGACATGACTCATCATGTTTAGCCTTTGAGAAGGCTTTGGTTAGTAGGTTTTATCAATTTCTTGTACCTTACTCAACCTTACTATATACTCGTTTTCCTTTGTAATGTATACATTTGCATCACAAAACTTTCTGAGTACGTGTCGATATCCAATCAAGACATAGGTCCTCTAGCCTAAGAATAGCTCCCACTGTTTTCACAGTGTGCGGGACTCATCCTCTTGCACATCTCATGATTGCATGTGTACTCAATTTCTGTTATAAATATCTCTCATTGTTCTTTATTGCCTAGAACGATTCTAGAAAATCTACTTCTTAATTAACATAGCCACAATGGTATCTTAACCATCCTAATGTGTTTTGATTATGGTTTTGTCAGAAACCATGTGCAATCTCAATTGTCAATTGTCACTAGTGTAACACCCTTACACAAAATTGCATCATAAACACTTTGCTTTACTTCCTTAATGCTTTTGCAAGCACTTAAGGGTAATATTTATAGCTTACTTGGTAAAGATTACTTAAATTCGATTTTGAAAACAATTCATCATACTCAAGGTATATGAAGTGTTATACATCATTACTTATTTAATTGATCCGGCAGCGGAAGCAAATGGAATCAATCAAATATGTTCAATTTAATTGAACTAGTCATGAATCTTATCAACGTAAGACTTCTTATTGACGCCAATATCATGTGGATTTATCTTCATAAATCCGGATATTAAAGATGTATTATAATACTCCAAAAGTCTTACATCATTCACAATGATCAATATGTCATCCACATATAAGACTAATAAAAATTTCCGTAACTCCCACTAAACTCCATGTATAAACACAACTTCTCGACTTATCGAGAAAGGTTTTATAACATGATCAAATCATTGATTCTAACTCATTGATGTCCTACTTAAGATCCTCTCTTAAGTTTCACATTATCTTAGGATTGCAAGAATCTACTAAACTCAAGACATGTATTGAATACATTTCTTCTTTTGAAGAAGTGGGTTTTAGATTCACTTGCTGTATGCATATCCTCATAATGAAACACAATTCCTAAGAAGATCCAAATAGACTTAAGCATTTCAATTAGTGCAAAACCCTTTGCAACCAATTAGTGCAAAACCCTTTGCAACCAATCTTGCTTTGAAATCTCTCTTTATTAGTGCAAAACCCTTTGTCACTAATCAAGCCCTTTTATATCGGATTTTCATGGCTCTAAGCCTTGTATTGAGTTGTGACTTAAACACTCTTATGTAAGTCATATGTTCATTACTTTCTAGAAGTAATCAAATTTGAATCAAACGATTTCTTTTGTAAGTTATAAGCTCTTTACTTTCTTAAAAGTAGCATGAATTCATCATCTTTAACAAGTGACGAATTTAACCTCCTAGGTTCGCAAGAAAAAACGTCTTACACAAAATGTCTCATGTAGCCAAGAAAGACCAGTTTCTTACGACATGACATTCTTTGTGGCTCTTGAAAAATTTCTCCCACTCTTGTCTTCTAGAAATAAACTTGTATTTTAGAAAGACAGCTTCACGAGCCGCAAAAACCCGTTGTAGTCGTGATAATTGAAAAGGGAAAAATGAGCATTTGTTTCTTGTGAAAACTTACAAACATGGTACCCTTACCATTTCATATCTCATATGATTCGATTTAGTGGAAAAATAATTTAGACAAAAATGATAAGATCCCCAAAAGGATCAAGTAACTCAAAGTAACTTGATTGAAGTCCAAACCATATCGAATAGCGTTTGATTTCTTATCGAACCACACATTATCCCATAATGTGTGTCAAGAGAGATTCACTTGCGATATTATATCACATTTCATTTGGCTTATATCAAAGTCTTTACTTTGATAATCCCATCATGATTAAATCATGATTCTTTTAACTCTTTGAACTTCTTCAAAGATTTCCCTATTTACCTTATTAAGTGAACACATTAGCATCAACTTAAATCGATGGTAAAAGAAAATGATCAACCTATTTTGGATCAATGATTTACAACCTCGATCTCCTTTTCAACCAAAAGGCTCGAGACATCTTGCTTTGAATACAAGATACGCATATACCATTAACAATCTAATGGTTTCAAGAGTACTCGATAACTCTTTGCGTTCATCATTCCAAAATTTAAGGTTTAATCTTGGGTTACCAATTTGAGTCTTGCATCATCTTCATGATATATCATTCTAGTTTGGTTTAGAATATAATCACCTTGATAATGGGCTAGCCATACATCAAATCGTGGTGTATAGGGTCACAAAAGTGAAACCTCTTTTGTATCTTAACAAGTTTGTATTCTTATTTAGAGTTTATGTACTTAATAGTCACAATTAAGTACAACTCCAAACCCAAAAACTAGATTTAGTACACAATGACTCTATCTCTCGACTTCATGGTTGCTAGTCGTCATATTCTAATCATCCTATGTATCAAACATAATGATGAAAACCACCACCGGTTTCTAATATTGACGAAGTAGTACTAGCAAAATTTTTATGTTAATCAAATAAATATTTAAAGAAGAAGGTCCCATTAGATGTCCCACAACTAACTTGTTGATTCTTCAATAATTTGGGGTAGTTTCCTTTCTCGTGTCTAACATTTAAGACAATGGAAACTTTATCGGTCGGGATTGATAGGTTTAGTATCGCTATTCTCAACAACTTTACTTTTAACATTACCTTATATCAATTCCATTATAATCTTTACTTTTTGAACCTCGTTCTCATCTTAACGTTTTAAGAGAATGCTCCCACTTATTTCAATGAGTCTTTGCTTTGAGAAGCAAAATTGAATTCATGAAGATCACTCTTCATTTGTTCGTTTTAGTCTTAAAACTTTCATTGAAGTGGTTGCATTATTTTAGTCAATTACGAATTCTGAAAATCTAATCACCAAAACAATTTATCGCTTCAAGGTACTTAATTCAATTAAGTATATGAAACATAATCCATTGTAAGTAGAAGTGTTAGTCAAGAATCAAAAACCTGTTTGATAATGAATAACTTTAATCTATACTCTTTACAAGAGATCCTTAGCAATGGTTTGTTTGAGGTTTTAGAAGCAAATTCAAATTTTGTCTTTAGTTACGCTATTTTAATGGAGATTTGTATTAAAATCGAAATGATATCGTATATGAATTGTGGTAAAGAAATAGAACAATATAAAAACGGAATAGTGGAAAACTTAACATTTATCGTTTTATTAATACTTGTAAATAACAAGTAAAGCATTTACATAGTGACCTCTACCCAACTATGTTAAATGATTCCAAGACCCAAATTCATATTGACTTAGGCACGGTATGGCCGATGAAACCCTTATCAATATAACTCGGTGGATTAACGTTTTAATCGATTCTACTTTTAGAACTCTTGGTCGATAAAATTACTTTAATAATTATCTATAGCCCGGAACACATGCAACTACGGTCACGAATACTTCCGTTGAGCTCAATCCAAATTTCGAATAAATGTGTCCATGATCCAAATCCACATCAACTTGGGCACGGTATGGCCGATGAAACCCTCATTAACATGAACTCGGTGGATAAACATTCATCACCCACTTCCCCTACGTAACAAGGTTTGTACCCCGGTAGGGCCGAGTGCACTCCCTTGCGAAATAGGTTTTCATGGTTTCTACTATTTGGTAAGGCTATTTCTCAATTAATTGTTTTAGCGAGAGGTCATGTCAATTTATTATCTATCACGTTTTAAGTGAACTAAAGCGGTGAACTACGATAATTATAATTGACACGGTCGATATACTCGATTAAAAGATGATGCATGTTTTAGTTATGGCGATTTAGCGGTGCATGCAACATATAAATAAAATGCAAAGCATAAAAAATAAAATCCTAGTATGGCCTTCCTAAAATAGAAAATCTAATTAACTATTACACATTCGGAAACCAACTCCATTGGTCCCTTGAACTTCGGTTGTTGCACGCATCTTGAGGTAACACCGTCTTTATGTATCGCCATCTTGAAGAAATCCGACTTTGGGAACTCCGAAATAAATAAAATTTCATAACAAATTACATAATTTCCTATTATACATTTGTAATTAAAATAAAAAATAAATCTATTAAATTACAAAACGGTGATACGAGATCACAATAAATTACAACCGAATCGATATTCCCATACATTTCGGGTAATACCAATTAAAAACTAAAGCCATACTAAGTAAAAATTACATAATTCAAAAATTACGTAAAATAAAATTATGACAATCATAAAGAAAATGCGGCATTATAATATGTATGAACATGCCCAATTTTATGCTAAATCGCCTTTAAGGAGCCAATATCGTATATTAAACGGTTTTTACGGATTTGCGTGATTCAACTTTATAAAATCACAATAAATTACATAAAATCATATTTATGCACAAGTTAATTACCCTAACTTCTTAGGACTCAAAATTAGTCTTCACTAACCATATGACCATAATTAACTCATATTTCTTAATGTTGTTCATAAAAGGACTCAAAATTACAATAAAATGCTATAAACTTCAAATAAATCACCAAAATTTCAAATAAATTCAAAATTCAAAATTTAAACTCATGAACATTCTGGAAAATTACCATGACACTCATACTATTCAAAAACTTTGGTTAACAATTTTGAAAGTTATCGGAAAAAACAATGTTGCGGTTTATCGGATTTATCAATAAAAAACATAAAAACATGAGAAAAATTATATTCATCAATTTTTCAATTTTAGATATGAAAAACATAATAAAATGCAACATGTGACGTTTTTCCTTAGTCATGAAGTATGTTTTAGCAATTTTTCACTAATTAAGTCACCATTTATGCTATTTTTTATCAAAAATTCATAAATCATGCATGAAGACTTCATTATAGCCTATTATTTTACACACATCTTGTAAAATTTCATGTGACAACATACTAAATTTCTATGACAAGATTCGAAATATTTCTCATATTAACCTATTTATCATTTAAATTCGATTTTTAACATGAAAAATCCATTTTTCGAGCATAAAAATTCATAAAATTATGAAAATTTCCAGATCATCTAAAAATAATATATGTAAAAACATATCCAAAAATCACTGGAAAATTCGAAGTTGAGCTAATTTTGGTCCAAAAATGACATTTTTATCATAAAAATCACATTTTAATGCCAATATTATGTAAAATGAACAATAAAATCCATAAATTAACCAAAATATCCTAAATACATTTTAGGATCAGAAACTTTAACATGCAAAATTAATTTCGTGATATATCATAATAACACAAAATTACAAGTTTTATATGTTAATCGTATAACTCGGAAAAACTTAACCGATTTGCATGCAAACAACCTTGTGCTCATGATACCGCTTGTTGGAAATCTATATCTCATTATTTAACATATTCTTATATGTTTCAAATTTATTTAGTCATAAAATAAATTACAAATCTTATGCATGCAAACTAAAATAGATAAATGAATAAATCATTTTCTCACCATATGAATTTCGGTTAAATGGGCACCAACAAGATCTCCTTCTTGTTAGTTCTTGAGCTTTCCAATATTGGATGAACATACATGACCTCAAAGTAGAAGCCCTCCAATTAGTTGCACCCAAGACTATCCCTCAAACCCACAAACTAATATGTACTAGATATTTATATTGTGGTTTACCTTAAAATTGATTACTAACACTCATATATTACATTAATAATTTTAGTAATCTTTCATGAACAAATTGGATTAAAATCTCATCTTTTTGATGAAGATTAAAGAGAGAGAAGAGAGAAAAGTACATGAACTTTTGCATGTGTTGTATGAATGAATGATAAGTAAAATTAAGAGAAATAAAATTCTCCATCAACCCTCACAAAACCGGTTGGAGGGCTTAGTAAGACCAATACATGGTCTTTTTTTTTTTTTTACTTTTGTCTTTACAAGAAAATAGATGTGTAAGAGTAGGTGTAAGGCTAGTTGTAGGTAGGCATCATCATGCCATTTTATTAAATAAAATAAAACAACCAAAACCCACTAACTCCTTCCATATTTCGGTCCATATATACATAAAATGGATTACCATTTTATTTTGTCAATTTGTCATTTATCACACAATATGTCACATGTAGTATGATACATGTTACTAATTAATTAAATGCATATTTATCACATAAATATCATTTTATAAATTAATTAAATTACATTCAACAAATTAACTAGTGATACTTGATCACATAAATAAAATGGGTCATATAATTATAATTCACAATATCTTGTAATTATAATTAACCATTCATTCTTATCTTTATTGTTTCTCAAACAATAAACAATTTCAGTAATAAAACATTTTATTTACTAAAATAAATATTATTTAATCCCATTAAAATAAGATATCAATATTCTCTCTCACAAATTTAATTGTTCAATTTTAAGGAATTAATTAATCTGTATCGGTATACAATTAATTAACCTTTTCAATTAAGGGAATCGTCCTTTAGGTGTGACCTCAAGGGATCAACTGATCACCACCGTCACACGACAGTAATGTCAAACTCTAGCCAGCCAATCATTACCGATATGTGTGGACCAGTTGACTATATATGTAATGTATCATCCCGTTCGTATTCTTGGTATGAGATTTAATAATGATATTTAAATCATGTGATCGCACTATTGTTGAGGACACATTTCCCAACATTTTGGATATGTTTTCACATATATTATTTTTAGGTGATCTGGAAATTTTCATAATTTTATGAGTTCTTATGCTCGAAATATAGATTTTTCATGTTAAAAATCGAATTTAAATGATAAATAGGTTAATATGAGAAATATTTCGAATCTGGTCATAGAAATTTAGTATGTTGTCACATGCAATTTTACAAGATGTGTGTAAAATAATAGGCTATAATGAAGTCTTCATGCATGATTTATGGATTTTTGATGAAAAATAGATAAATAGTGACTTAATTAGTGAAAAATTGCTAAAACATACTTCATGACTAAGGAAAAACGTCACATGTTGCATTTTATTATCTTTTTCAGATCTAAAATTTAAAAGTTGATGAATATATTTTTTCTCATGTTTTTATGATTTTTATTAATAAATCCGATAAACCACAACATTGTTTTTCCCGATAACTTTCGAAATTTTTAACCTAAGTTTTTGAACATTATGAGTGTCATGGTATTTTTCCAGAATGTTCATGAGTTTAAATTTCAAATTTCAAATTTATTTGAAATTTTTGTGATTTAATTGAAGTTTATAGCATTTTTATTGTAATTTTGAGTCCTCTAATGAACAATTTTAAGAAATATAAGTTAATTATACTCAATTTTTAGTGGAGACTAATTTTGAGTCCTAAGATGGTTAGGGTAATTAACTTGTGCATAAATATGAATTTATGTAATTATCGTGATTATAAAAGGTTGAATCACGCAAATCCGTAAAAACCGATTAATATACGATATTGGCTCCTTAAAGGCGATTTAGCATAAAATTGGGCATGTTCATACATATTATAATGCTGCATTTTATTTATGATTGTCATAATTTCATTTTATGTAATTTTACTTAGTATGGCCTTAGTTTTTAATTGGTATTACCCGAAATGTATGGGAATATCGATTCGGTTGTAATTTATTGTGATCTCGTATCACCGTTTTGTAATTTAATAGATTTATTTTATTTTAATTACAAATGTATAATAAGAAATTATGTAATTTGTTATGTAATTTATTTATTCCGGAGTTCCTTGAAGACGGTGTCATTCAAGGAAGACGATACATAAAGACGGTGTTACCTCGAGATGCGTGCCTCAACCGAAGTTCAAGGGACCAATGGAGTTGGTTTCCGAATATGTAATAGTTAATTAGATTCTCTATTTTAGGAAGGCCATACTAGGATTTTATTTTTTATGCTTTGCATTTTATTTATATGTTGCATGCACCGCTAAATCGCCATAACTAAAACATGCATCATCTTTTAATCGAGTATATCGACCGTGTCAATTATAATTATCGTAGTTCACCGCTTTAGTTCACTTAAAACGTGATAGATAATAAATTGACATGACCTCTCGCTAAAATAAACAATTGAGACTTAGCCTTACCAAATAGTAGAAACCATGAAAACCTATTTCGTGAGGGAGTGCACTCGGCCACACCGGGGTACAAACCTTGTTACGTAGGGGAAGTGGGTGATAAATGTCTATCCACCGAATTCATGTTGATGAGGGTTTTATCGGCCACACCGTGCCGAAGTTAATGTGGGTTTGGATTATGGACACATTTATTCGAAATTTGGATTGAACTCAACAAAAGTTTTTCGATAAGGGTTTTACCGGCCACACCGTGCCCTTGTTGAATGTGTTTTGGGCTAAAGATAAATGTTAATGTAATATTATCGACCAAGAGTTCTAAAAGTAGAATCGATTAAAGCGTTAATCCACCGAGTTATATTGATAAGGGTTTTATCGGCCACACCGTGCCCAAGTTAATATGAATTTGGGTCTTGGAATCATTTATCATAGTTGGGTAGAGGTCACTATGTAAATGCTTTACTTGTAATTTACAAGTATTAATAAAACGATAAATGTTAAGTTTTCCACTATTCCGTTGTCATATTGTTCTATTTCTTTACCACAATTCATATACGATATCATTTCGATTTTTGATTCAAATCTCCATTAAAACATCATAACTAAAGACAAATATGAATTTGCTTCTAAAACCTCAAATGAACCATTGCTAAGGATCTCTTGCAAAGAGTATAGATAAAAGTTATTCATCATCAAACAGGTTTTTGATTCTTGACTAACACATCTACTTACAATGAATTGTTTCTAATTTTGGTAACTAGATTTGTTGGAAATCAAAATTGAGCAAAATATCGCAACCACTTCAATGAAAGTTTTAAGACTAAAAAAAACGAATGAAGAGTAGTCTTCATGAAATCCAATTTTGCTTCTCTAAGAAAAGACTCATTGAAATGAGTGGGAGCATTCTCTTAAACCGTTAAGATGGGATGAGGTTCAAGAAGTAAAGATTATAATGGAATTGATACAAGGTAATGTTAAAGGTAAAGTTGTTGAGAATGACGATACTAAACCTATCAATCCCGACCGATAAAGTTTCCATTGTCTTAAATGTTGGACACGAGAAAGGAAACTACCCCAAATTATTGAAGAATCAACAAGTTAGTTGTGGGACATCTAATGGGACCTTCTTCTTTAAATGTTTATTTGATTGACATAAATTTTTGCTAGTACTACTTCGTCAATATTAGAAACCGGTGGTAGTTTTCATCATTATGTTTGATACATAGGATGATTAGAATATAACGACTATCAACAATGAAGTCGAGAGATAGAGTCATTGTGTACTAAATCTAGTTTTGGGTTTGGAGTTGTACTTAATTGTGACTATTAAGTACATAAACTCTAAATAAGAATACAAACTTGTTAAGATACAAAAGAGGTTTCACTTTTGTGACCCTATACACCACAATTTGATGTATGGCTAGCCTATTATCAAAGTAATAATATTCTAAACCAAACTAGAATGATATATCATGAAGATGATGCAAGACTCAAATTGGTAACCCAAGATCAAACCTTAGATTCTGGAATGATTAACGCAAAGAGTTATCGAGTACTCTTGAAACCATTAGATCTTATGGTTTATGCGTATCTTGTATTCAAAGCAAGATATCTCATGCCTTTTGGTTGAAAAGGAGATCGAGGTTGTAAATCATTGATCCAAAATAGGTTGATAATTTTCTTTTACCAACGATTTAGGTTGACACTAATGTGTTCACTTAATAAGGTAAATAGAGAAATCTTTGAAGAAGTTCAAAAGTTCAAAGAAGCACGATTTAGTCGTGATGGGATTATCAAAGTGAAGACTTTGATATAAGCCAAAGGAAATGTGATATAGTATCACAAGTTAATCTCTCTTAGCACGTATTATGGAATAATGTGTGGTTGGATAAGAAATCAAACGCTATTCGATATGGTTTGGACTTCAATCAAGTTACTTTGAGTTACTTGATTCTTTTGGGGATTTTATCATTTTGTCTAAATTATTTTTCCACTAAATCGAATCATATGAGATATGAAATGGTAAGGGTACCATGTTTGTAAGTTTTCACAAGAAATAAATGCTCATTTTTCCCTTTTCAATTATCACGACTACAACGGGTTTTTGCGGCTCGTGAAGCTGTCTTTCTAAAATACAAGTTTATTTCTAGAAGACAAGAGTGGGAGAAATTTTTCAAGAGCCACAAAGAATGTCATGTCGCAAGAAACTGGTCTTTCTTGGCTCCATGAGACATTTTGTGTAAGACGTTGTTTCTTGCGAACCTAGGAGGTTAAATTCGTCACTTGTTAAAGATGATGAATTCATGCTACTTTTAAGAAAGTAAAGAGCTTATAACTTACAAAAGAAATCGTTTGATTCAAAGTTGATTACTTCTAGAAAGTAATGAACATATGACTTACATAAGAGTGTTTAAGTCACAACTCAATACAAGGCTTAGAGCCATGAAAATCCGAAATAAAAGGCTTGATTAGTGACAAAGGGTTTTGCACTAATAAAGACAGTTTTCAAGGCTTGATTGGTTGCAAATGGTTTTGCACTAGTTAAAATGCTTAAGTCTATTTGGAACTTCTTAGGGATTGTGTTTCATTATTATGAAATACATAGCGAGTGAATCTAAAACCCACTTCTTCAATTAGAAGGAATGTATTCAATACACGTGTCTTGAGTTTTGTAGATTCTTGCAATCCTAAGATAATGTGAAACTTAAGAAAGAATCTTAAGTAGGACATCAATGAGTTGGAATCAACATTTTGATCATGTGATAAAACTTTTCTCGATAAGTCGAGAAGTTGTGTTTATTACATTGAGTTTAGTGGGAGTTACGGAAATTTTAATAGTCTTATATGTGGATGACATTTTGATCATTGCGAATGATTTAAGACTTTTGGAGTATTATAATACATCTTTAATATCTAGATTTATGTAGATAAATCCACATGATATTAGCGTCCATAAGAAGTCTTATGTTGATAAGATTCATGACTAGTTCAATTAAATTGAACATATTTGATTGATTCCATTTGCTTCCGCTGCCGGATCAATTAAATGAGTAATGATGTATAACACTTCATATACTTTGAGTATGATGAATTGTTTTCAAAATCGAATTTAAGTAATCTTTACCAAGTAAGCCATAAAGATTACCCTTAAGTGCTTGCAGTAGCATTAAGGAAGTAATGCAAAAGTGTTTATGATGCAATTTTGTGTAAGGGTGTTACACAAATGACAATTGACAATTGAGATTGCGCATGGTTTCCGACAAAACCATAATCAAAACATATCAGGATGGTTAAGATACCATTGTGGCTATGTTATTTAAGAAATAGATTTTCTAGAATCGTTCTAGGCAATAAAGAACAATGAGAGAGATTTATAACGAAAATTGAGTACAGTTGCAATCATGAGATGTGCAAGAGGATGAGTCCCGCACTCTGTGAAAACAGTGGGAGCTATTCTTAGGCTATAAGGCCTATGTCCTGATTGGATCTCGACACGTACTCAGAAAGTTTTGTGATGCAAATGTATACATTACAAAGGAAAACGAGTATGTAGTGAGGTTGAGTAAGGTACAAGAAGTTGATAAAACCTACTAACCAAAGCCTTCTCCTAGGTAAACACCATGAGTCATGTCATTTCAATTAAATTGAAATGAACAACTACATACAAGATCAAATTAGATTATACAACATGAAATAGTAATCAGGCATTGACTATTCATATGTGCTAATCGCATTTGTCGTTCGAGTTTTTCTATAAAAACTCCTTTTATACTTTGTTACATCCAAACGGGTTGTAGTGACAGTTGAACCCCGTTAAAGTGAACACGGATTAACATTGTAATCGCCCATAGTCACTTGTATGAGGTGACGTCTCGAAGTGACTAGAGTGTGATGCGATTGATGGCAAGTTCAAGCGCCATAGAGTCATGTGAGATGACTAGTCGATCACATAGACAGACTGTTAGGAACAATTGGTCGGGAAGTGACCGCTTATAGAGTTCTGGCAAATAAATAAAGCCTGGTCGTGGCGAGAGCTACTATAGTATTCTAATGAGTCGATTCTTTTGAATAAAGACTGTTCGCCTAAGGTGGCACGGTTTCAGATTAACTTTGATTTGTGTTACTACGACCTTCGTAAATGGGGTCAAATGGGCATATTTTGGGTTATGATGGCTGTGGCTAGTCGAAGGGAATAAGTGCGATAGGAATTGTCCACCCCCTTGTCAGGGTTAAAACAATATCTCAGGGCCACTCGAGGAGTAATGAATCGGAAATACGTGGCCACGCTCGGAAGGTATCTATGGTAGATAATTCCGGTCAATCGATTATTCTCCAGATCGAGGAAACCACTCACGATATGATCACTTGCAAGTACGACCTGAAAGACACCTTGCATTGAGTGGGAGATAGTAATAGGACAAGAGAATTGGTGACGCACACTTGTCGAGGACAAGTGGGAGATTGTTGGAATATGTGTCCTCCGACAATAATGCGATCACAACTGTCGATCATGATGATCACATGTTTAAGTCTCATTTTAGGAATACATGTGGGATGTAATATTTTACAATGTCAACTGGTCCACACATATCGGTAATGATTGGCTGACTAGAGTTTGACATTACTGTCGTGAGACGGTGGTGACCAGTTGATCCCCTTAGGTCATACCTAAAGGGTAACACACTTAATTGATCATTTAATTGATCGTATGACGATACGGGTTAATTAAATTACTTAAAATCGACGGACGATTTTGGAAGTAATATTTACGTGTCTCATTGAAATTTGATTAAATAAGATACGGTCTAAGTAATCGAATTGTTTCATTACTTAGATGAAATTATTGTTTAAGGAAACAATTGCATTTGAATGAATAAATTATTATAAATACAAGATGTTGTGATTTATAAATTGGTAAAATTTTTGGTACAAGTAATTATGAATTACTAAGTCGATTTTTGTTTATGATGTATTTTTGTTAATACGTTGATTTTTAATATGTTAAAAATACATAACAATTTTATGTGACATGTGACATGTGACATATGACAAATTGACAAAGATAAAATGGAATCCATTTTATCTCATTTGGACCGAAAATTAGGAGGGAGTATGGTGTTTAAATTATGTTATATTTTTGAGTGGAAAACAATATAATTACACCTAGCCATAGCCATGCAAGCCTATGTTTTCTTGGATAGAAAAACTTCACCATGCATTGGCTCCCTCCCTCTCCTTCCCACCGGTTTTCCAAGGGCCAAATAGAGAGTTTTTCTCTATCTTTTTCATTCATACTTTTGCATAATATTTTTCTAGAGTAAGAATTAGAAAATACTCTCTACATCTTATGAAATTAGAGAGATAAAAACTCCAAAAATGCTTCTTCTCTATACCGAAATTATAGAGTGCAAAATAATATTTTGGGTCAATTTTTGGTAAGATTAATATTGTTCTAGATCTAATAGTGTTAGTCTTTTAAGTGGTTACCTTGGGTATTATTCCTTAGAAGGGATTCTATACTTGAATCCTTGTTCTTCCATTTAGGAGTGCTCAAGAACAAGTAAGAAGGAGATCTTACTTGTGCCCAATAATCCGAAATATCAATGTAAGAATGATAATTTCTTCCTTATTCTTTATATTGTTTGCATGCATAAGATGTAGAATTTATTTTATGACTAAATAAATTTGAAACATATAAGATTATGTTGTAAAATGAGATATAGATTTCCAACAAGTGCATGGCTTAAGAAAATTATTTTAAGTTGCATTAATATCCCAATATTCAGATCTAAAGTTGTAAAAATTATTGGATTAATTTTCGGATACTTTATGTATTTTATGAGATAAAACCAATAAAATGCAACTATATTTTCTCAAAATTAATTCGAAAATTTTAACCATAATTTTTGACATTATGAGGGTCATGGAATTATTCTAGAATGTTCAAAAATTTAAAATTCAAATTTTGAAATTTCTATAATTTAATTTGGATTTATTTCATAAATATTAAGTTTTTAAGGTAAAAAATGAGCATAAAATTAAATCAAGTTGAATTATTGTCAAAAATTTAGTGATGACTAATTTTTGAGTCCTAAAATGTGTTAGGATAATTAACTTGAGCTTAGATGTGATTTAAGTATTAATTAGTGATTTTAAAAGGTTATCATCACGCATTTCCATAAAACCGGGTTATATGTACGACATAAGTTAAATAGGGCGATTTGGCACATCATTTGGCATGATAGATACATATTATAATGCTGCATATTTCAATTGTTGAATGTCTTTTATTTATATAATTTTGAATTATTTAATTTTATCTTAGTATGGCCTTAGTTTAATCGATATTACCCGTAATGAAAGGGAATATTGATTCGGTTGTAATTTAATGTGATCTCGAATCACTTTTATTTTTATTTCATTAGTTTTTCCATTTTACAAATGTATAATAGGAATAGCTTTGTATTTTTATTATTATTTGTAATTATAGAGCATCTTCAAAGACGGTGCCATTCGGAAAGGTGATCCGACGAAGACGGTGTCTTGGGAATTTTATTTGATTCAAGACGTGCCACTTGAAGATTCAAGGGACCAAAGGAGTTGGTTTCCGAATATGTAATAGATTATTTGATTTTCTATTTTAGGAAGGCCATACTAGGAATTTTATTTATTGCTTTGCATTTCTTTTAATATGTTGCATGCATTGCCAAATCGCCATAACAACACATGCATATCATATCGAGTCATCGACCGTGTCAATTATAATTATCGTAGTTCACCACTTTAGTTCACTTAAAACGTGATAGATAATAAATTGACAAGACCTCTCACATATTAAAAATTGAGAAAAAGCCTTACCAAATAGTAGAAACCCATGAAGTACCAATTTCATAAGGGAGTTAATCCGGCTTCACCGTAATACAAACCTTGTTACGTTGGCGAAGTGGGGTAGTAAAATGTTATTACATCGAAATTTGGATTGAGCTCAACGGAAGTATTGTTGACCGTAGTCGCATGTGTTCCGGGCTAAAGATGAGAATTAGAGTAATTTTTATCGACCGAGAGTTCTAAAAGTAGAATCGATTAAAGAGTTAATCCACCGAGTTATATTAATAAGGGATGAATCGGCTCACCGTGCCCGAGTTGATATGAATTTGGATCTCGGAATCATTTATTTAGTTGGGTGGAGGTCACTATATAAATGCAATGCTTGTAGTTAAATTTACGAGTATTATTAAAACGATAGATGATAATTAATTCCTTCATTTCCTATTTGTAGTCAAATTTGTTTAATCAACCGCAATGGCAACTCCAATCACGTCCGCATCCACTAGTTCCACCACGCTTACCAATGTGTCATGGCTCCGATCCTTCATGGATCGATGTAAGTTAGAAAAGAATGGGTCTAATTTCGCCGATTGGGACGCGCAACTTCGCTTGGCCGCGCAAGGTGACGACAAGCTTCGTTACCTTACCGAGGCATCTCCCACCGAACCTAATACTAGGTCCACCCCCGCCGCTAGGCAAACCTATGAGGTTTACCAAAAGGAGTCGGCCGCGATCAAAAATGTGTTGATCTTTGCTATGGAGGCCGAACTCCAACGAAGTGCTATAAAGATTAGCACCGCTCAGGAGATCTACATGAAGCTTGTGAACATGTTTTCACGAGCTCCTAGAGTCATTCAATATGAGGCGGCTTTCGCATTCTTTGATCTTAACATCAAAGAGGGCCAAAAGGTGAGCCCTCATGTGCTCAAGTTGATGGAGCATGTTGAGACCTTGAAAATACATAAGGTGGAAATTCCCAATGAACTCGTAATTGATCGAATTCTTCATTCCCTCAACAAAATCAAAGCATATGTTCAATTCCGGGTGAATTTTAATATGCAAGATAAGAAAGTTTCTCTTGATGAGTTGCACAAAATGCTTGTGCAAGCCAAAAGGGACATGGGGCTAAGTGTTAGCACCACCAAAGATGTGCTCAATGTCAATCATAAGAGCGAAGGAACTTTGAAGAAGAGCGGGAAAAAGGGAAAGAAGCGGACTCCCAACAGGAACATAGCTAAGACTTATAAAGGAAGCTCCTCCAAGCCCAAGTACAGTGCCCCCTCCGGGGACAAGAGCCACTATTGTTGTGGTGTTGGACATTGGAAAAGAAATTGTTCCAAATACCTTGGCGACATCAAAGCTGGAAAGGTTATTCCAGTAGGTATATAACTATCCCTATCTTTTATGTTTCAATCTCAATTAGTATGTGATACAAGTTGTGATGATTACCCTTTTTATTGTAAATAGGGGCTCCTACCAAGAACAAAGGCAAGGAAAAGCAAACCTAGAGGATCATATGGGAAGCTAGAGTAGCCGACCGTGGTGATGGATCAAAGGAAGCTTGGCTTTTATTTGCTTTGTCTTTAATTTTATGATGTATTTCAAGTTTTTAGAACTATTTTGATTTCCTTGTGTGACTTGGAAATTGGTTTGTATCCTTTAAACACGGGTTGTATTTTGGATATTGGTGATTTGGTTTTCAACCCAAATCACTTGTTTTGTTATGTTATTTGTTCTAAAATCATCATCATAAATTACTTGCGTAGAGAAATATTAGATAAACAACTCAAATTGATCATATAAACGATTATGATGATGGGATCATTATATGCCCATAAGCTATGAATTTGATTCTCATTATGTCATCATTACTAAAAGTAACAACTTACTTATGTAAGATCAATTAAAGTTGTAATGAGTGTTTTGAACTCATCAAGTAAGGAATTCACGATACCATATGGACACATTATTCTAAACGGATGGTCAACCAGGATATACCTAGAATAGAGAGTCTATTAAACAGATGACATGGATAAGACTCGCATATTATCAAGCTGCCATGTTAGGATGACCTTTTGAATGCTAACACATAGTCTAGATAAAATCCTAATAGTCCGTTAAATATATATGTTTGTGACTCATAAAGTTATCTCTCGAGAATATAGATGTATTTCTGAGAGATAGAGTGGGAGTAGATTGAATCGTCACAAACATGTCTTATAGTTGAAATGTTACTTTGTGAAAGTAATAGAATTATAGAGTGGGAGTTGGTATTGAACTATTATCTATGAAGATAGTATAAGAGCATAGTTCAGTGGGAGTTTATCGCACATGTCTTATTGTTCAAAAATTACTTTGTGAAAGTGATTGTATCATGACCTTGTTACATACGAGCCGAAGCATTACAATCCGAAAATTGTTGCTCATGAGTAGATTTACTTTAAAGTGAGGGTCTCTTTATAGGTAAATAGAACTTTAGAGTACATAAATGCATAAGATTTACTTGAAGATGTTGATCAAGATAAATTGTGTTAGGAATTGCCGCATTTCATTTTAATGAAGAATGGCAAATTAAATTCGCTTTTCTAAAATGGGAATTTAAAGAAGGAAGTGTTTGAAACACAAAAATCTTAGATGAAGATCTAAGAATCCTAACATCTTATGTGTAGCTTTCTTAAGTGAACCTAGGATGGTCTTAAGCAAGCATTATAGGATTATATTTTTCATGTGATAATAGTGAATGTTTTTCATTCACATGGTTGAAGAATCATGATTATACATGAAGTTAAGTGGGAGCCATAATCATGTTTCCATGTCTTATATGTTGATGACATATTACTTATTGAGTATTATGTACCAATGCTCTCTTCTGGCAAGAGTGATTGGGAGACTTGGAAAGAGATGCAAAGTATTCTAGATTTTGAATCTATGTGAGAGTATATTGGCATAGAGTTGAGAGTCTTATGAGGATAAGTTCTTTCGTATCTGTTTAACATCAACAAAGTTGAATGGCTTATTCATGATGAAAGTGGAATTACTATGATGGAATCATAGTCGGTCACTGAACCCATTAAGTTGTTGATTACATGAAATCGATTGCTAATGTTTCCGCCATTAGAACGATTATGTATGCCAACAGACGCACGTGCTGTGATGTACCATTTGCTAGGTACATTATGAGTCAATAATAAGTTAATTCATAAGATGGGCTTGTGAAAGCCTTAAAGTACAATTGATGACTTGTACACATGTTTGGATGATAAACTAAGTTAAGGTGTTGAAGGGTTGCACCAACTTTAGTTTCCAAGCTTAAAAGGATTTGATGAAATCCTAAGCTAATGTTATTGACAAACGAGTAAGAAACTAAGAAAGGTCTTTTAGTTTCGCGCATTGCAAATTTTACAAAAGGAATCCAAGTAAATTGTGATAAAATCGTGAATGTATGGATTAAGGGTGAATCCTTCTACAAATGATTTTGTCACAAGTTATGTGATAACAGTGGGAGCATCTTTCAAGTTAAAGAGCCCAAGTCTAGTAAGAAGTCTAGACATATAAATTCATGTTATTCGAGATAACATCGAATTGAAGGAAATAGCAATTGATAAAGTTGGAATATATGGATATCGGGTATGTCCACCTGCCAAACTTGTATTGCATTTTAACTAGTGTTCATAATACACTAAAGATTATAGAATATGAAGTAGTAATAGTGTATTGACTATTCATATGTGATAATCACATTTATCGTTTGAGTTTTATTAAATTCACCCGCTACCTTGTCGTATCCGAATGGGTTGTAGAGACAAATTGAACCCCATTAAAGTGAACTGGAGTAACATGGTATTCACCCCTAGTTACTTATATGAGGTGACGTCTCCGAGTGACTAGAGTGTGATGCGATTGATGGCAAGTTCAAGTGCCAAAGAGTCATATGGGATGACTAGTCGATCACATAGGCAGACTATATGGGACAACCTGTCGGGCAGTGACCGCTTATAGAATTCTGGTAATTCATAAAGCCTGGTCGTGGCAAGAGCTACTATAGTATTCTTATGAGTCAATTCTTTTGACTAGAGACTATTCGCCCAAGTTAGCACAACTTTTGATTAGCTTTGATTTATACTCTACGATTTCGTAAATGAGGTCAAACTGGGTATATTTTGGGTTATGATGAACTGTGGCTGAACGAAGGGAATAGGGCGATAGGAATTGTCCACCCCTTGTCAGGGTTGTTTGAAATCTCAAGGCCACTCGAGGAGTAGTTAACTGGAAATGCGTGGCCACGCTCGGAAAGTATCTCTGATAGATAATTCTGGTCAGACAGTTAATCTCCAGATCGAGAAAACCACTCAAGATATGATCAAATGTAAGTATGACCTGCAAGACACCTTGCATTGAGTGGGAGATTATTATAGGACAAGAGAATTGGTGATGCACACTTGTCGAGGACAAGTGGGAGATTGTTGGGAAATGTGTCCTCAACAATAGTGCGATCACATGATTTAAATATCATTATTAAATCTCATATTAAGAATACGCGAGGGATGATTCTTTATACAGTCGACTGACCGTCATTAATCGGTAATGATTGGCTAACTAGAGTTTGACATTACTGTCGTGTGACGGTGGTGGTCAGTTGATCCCTTTAGGTCACACCTATAGGATGAGGCCCAAATAGATATTTAATTAATTGTATGCGATACGAATTAACGAATTTCTTAATTATGGGAGTGCAATTTTGCGTCTTATTGTAATGTGATTAAATAAGATTTAATTTAGTAATTAAGTGTTAAATTACTAAATTGGCTGAGGTATTAATATAAGTTTTGAGGTAGAGGTAATTAGTTATTTAAAGTTACAAGAAGTTGTAATTTTAACTAACTAGTATTTATGGGCTCATTATATGTTGATATAATAGTAGTATACTACTCAAAAAGTGGAGTGTATATTATATTATTAATTGTAATATTTAAGTGTTAAATAATTACATTAATAATTAAATATGTAAGATAGTTAAACATATGACTTATAAGCATTTGTGGGACAAATGACAAAAAGCAAAAATGGACCAAAAATGATCCAATATTTCGGCCAAAACAAGAGAGCACAAGATGCTCTTTTGTCTTTTTTTGTTTTGATAAAGCATGATAGTGACTTGTCATATGAAGCTTTTATCATGCTATATCTTACACTAGTGTTCCCTATACACTACTTATTCTAAACAATAGCTAAAGACAAAAGGAAAAAGATTCCTACACTTGATGATGCCACCGGTTTTGGCACATAAAATGAGCATTTTTGTTGTTGTAGTCTTTGCTTGTTTTTGCTTATGCTTCTCTCTAACCTTCCTCACATGCAAGTTCATAAAACTCTCTAAATATACTAATACTCGTAATCTATTACTAGAGGTAGTAATACAAGAACATTAGTATTATTATGGTAATATTTCTACTACATATCTAGTTAATATTAGTAGAAATTTTTGGGATTAATATTGGGTGCAATTTATTGGAGTGGCTTCTATACTTGGAGTCTTAGGAGGATCATCCACAATATTTAGATCAAGAACAAGTGAAGGAAGGTGACCTTACTTGTGCCCACATATTTCGAAACACCTAACAATGTAAGGAACATTGTTCCTCTTATAAATCTTTCATTTTGTTATGCATGCACTAGATCTAAAGAACAAATAATTAATAAGTTAATTAGTTCACTATTAGAGGAGTCTAATAATAGGTATATGAACCTAACATTTTTCCCATTTATTTTAGTCTCAATTAGTCCAAACAGACCAATATCTTTATTATGAATGAACCATTTTACAGTTTTTTGTTTATTTACATTGTTCAAACCTCTAACATTCCAGAATCCAATGTTATTCATTAAGAGGAGGGGAGATAGGGTTACCCTGTTGGCCAATACCAACCTTTGGAGTCACATCTCCTTCCACAACATCTCTGTATGAAGCAGACCCGTGGGATGATGCTGGTGTAGAATTGTGACTGGTAGCAGTGTGTTCAGGAGAATTACAAGGAGTACACACTGGGGAGCTCACCTTCTTTGGACTGGTATTGACACTAGGTGTAACAGTAATAGGCTTTGGCTTCCATACCTGATGGACAGGCTTGTGCTTCTTAATTGTGGTTGAAGCTTTCCTGCAGTTAGGCAACTCATGACCAATTCCTTTACACTTTAGGCATATGGAAGGTTTCCATTCATAATCAATCCCCACATGTATCATCTTTCCATATTCCTCCATGAATTTCACTTTAGAGGGAAATTTTTGTCTAACATTTAATTCTATTATTATACGTGCAAAACCCAACCTAGTTTTGTCTTGTGTCGGTTGATCAACTTTCTGATATTTGCCAACCAGTCCTGCTATAGAAGGCAAACATTTACCCCAAAACTTAAGTGGCAAATCATGAATCCTTATCCATGAAGGAACTGTTTTGACATCCTCTTTCAACAGCTCAACATTCACATCCCAAGACCTGATGATCAATGGCTTATTATCATACATGAAGTGCCCTGCTTGCAATATGGTCTCCTTATCCTTACTGCTCTTGAAACGTACCATAAATATACCATTTGGCATGAATGATATCATGTCCACGTCGTGCTTATGCCATATTCTATGAATAAATCCTTGCAACACCTCCCATGGAGGGTTAACACCTAGCACAAAGCAGTATACTGCATTATTCCAAAACTCAATCTCATCTTTAGGTCCTCTGTGGTGAATTGAAGGATATTATCATTATCTTCATCTTCTTCCCTAACCACAACACTCTTTTTGCCTCTTTTCGTGATCCATACGTTGTTCTCAATCTCACTTTCAGTAATATCTTCAACAATAATCTCATCATCTTCATGCCTAATGTCATTAGGGTCCTCATCAAAAGCCAAACCAGGAATACCATTAATCTCCTGCATAGGTTTTGTTCTTAGCACATCCTCCTCTGATGGTCCCTTTTTTTTAGCTTTCTTTTTACTATCAGTGCTTCTTCCTGCTGATTTCATCTTCTGAAGCCTACTAGAGTGTTTATTCTTCATTTTACTAGATGAATTAGGTGCCATAATGAAGAAATCAAGCTAAAAAAAGAGTCTAGGAGAAGGCTGCGTAGGGTTTTCTTGTAGGGTTCATAATCGCCTTCCTAGGGTTTTTTTTGTTTTAGTTTTCTTAGTTCTTTTTAGAGCAATTATTATTATTATTATTACTACTACTACTACTACTACTAGTAGTCTACTACTACTACTACTACTACTACTACTACTACTACTACTACTACTACTACTACTACTACTATTACTATTATTATTATTATTATTATTATTTTTTGCAGAAAATCAAGGGATCTTTTAATAATAGAATAATTATATGAGTACAGGCCTATTATACCGGCAAACAGCCTACAAGGTTAGCTCACAAACAGCCACTTTGATATAAAAACCAACATCTCCTACTTAGCTAGAGAATACATTCAAGTAGAGACCACATAGCAAATTTTCTGGCTTAATGTCTGGGGATCAATCCTCTTGTCCAGGAAAATGCGCCCATTACGTTCCCTCCATAACAGGTAAATTGTGCTAGCCAGCAAGCATCGCCGCATAGCCTTCGCTCTTGCACCTCCTCGATTATACAAAGCAAACCAGCGCAGTACCTGAGGCAGAGTATCAGGAGGATCAAAATGACCCATCCTCTTACATACAGCAGCCCATACTGAAGAGGAATAGAAGCAAGCAAAGAATAAATGAGTAGTGTTCTCCTCCTCTTTTTCACAAAGCACACACCTATTAGCTAAATAGAACCCCCTGTTTTTTAGATTGTCAACTGTAGAGAGTTTATTATGGCAGGCCAAGATCCCAATAACAGCATGCTTAGCTAGCACTGCATGGTCATGCATAGTCCTCTTCCAGCCAACAACATCCTTTTTAGGCCTTATCTTCTGAAAGAACAGACTCACGTGGATTTTCCCCTGTTTAGTACATTCAGCCAACAACCCCTCAGCAGTATTATTCACCCCAGCAATTTGGATGAGCATGTCTTTAGTAGCAATGACAGACTTCCAAAACCATGAATGAGAGATGGTACTAGTAGCCTGCCATATGGTCCCCCCTTTCAAGACATAATGCGTGAATCAAGCTGACCAAAGACAATCAGGTTTGTATATAAGCTTACAGTCCCATCTTGTCATTTGGCATTTGTTCTAACTAAGAATTTCCTTAATATCTATTCCCCCTTCCCTTCTAGGAAGACAAAAATCAGTCCACTTTTTGAACATCATTCTTCGTTTCCCCTCTTCTATGCCCTAGAAAAAGTCTTTACAAATCTTCCGAAGCTGCTTAACAATGCCTTTAGGCAGAAGAATACTAGCTCCCCAAAAATTTTGAATACCACAAACCACAGAATTTATGAGTGTGGCTTTCCCTGCATAGCTTAAAGTGTGATTAGCCCAGTGCATAATTTTTTCTCTAATTTTGTCCAACATAGGCTTAAACCTGGCAGCAGTGAATCTAGAGGTTGAAAGGGGAAGACCAAGGTATCTTAATGGGAACTCCCCTTCACTAAATCCAGTAGTAGACCTGATTAAGCTTTTAACTTGCCTGGTAACCCCTCCAAAATAAACACAGGTTTTGAGAGGATTAGCAGCAAGACCAGAGAGAGCAGCAAAGTTATCCAGACATGAAGCAACTGCTGTCACAAAAGGATGATGTAATACTCCGTATTTATAAGTTTGGGGTACTCTATCGAGTAGGCCTTACTCTGTCGAGTAAGGGTAAGTTGCGTTTTAGAAAAGTTTCTGACCTGTTGGGTACTCGATCGAGTAGCTGGGGCACTCGATCAAGTAAGGGGGTACTCGATCGAGTACCTCGGGTACTCGATCGAGTAGCCGGTTTTACGGGGAGTTTTCTCGGGTTTTGTTAATTATGCGATTAAGGTATATAAGCTTTGTCGTCATTATTCTAAATCACTTTTGCAAAACCTAAATTACTGTTTAAGAGAGAAACCAAGCAAGTTCTTCATCCTAATCGCATTATTAGCAATACCCGGAGTTTGGATGGTCGGTTCTTAGCGTTAATTATACCGTTGAGTTCCTTGCGTCGAGGGTAAGATCTATGTACCCTTTTTATTGTCTTTCCTTTGATTTGGTTAAACCCTAATTTAGAGATTTGGGGGTTTATATGTAGTATGTGATTTGGTAGCCTTTATATGTTGTATGATAGGAGGAGGGTTCATAGAGGAAGCTTTTTGATTCAAAGAAGAGAGACCGTCGATTGTGTGCTTACGGTAGGATTTCCTACTCGTATTAGTCCCATAATGGGATATTGGTTGATGTGTTGTGTTTGGTTGGTTGATATAGTAATTGTATTGTGATTGTGGTTGTGATCGTTGTCTATGGTTCGCGAGGCGTGGCCTCGGCTGAGTGCGGTCACTTGCGGGAGTGGCTTCACGCCTAGTTTCGCCTTCTGTGGAACCCACCACAGAAGGGATGTGCACATTAATGGACAGGGTTATCGCTCACTATGTGGAGCGGGGATTTGGTGGGTACGGCTGCGGTCCCCCACTGGCAGGGCTGGTCTAGTGGACAGTCAGTGATAGAGATGATTGGATTTAGCGTGATTGTGTGTGTGTGACAGTTAAGCTGTCTGTTCATCTTATTGTTAGTATATATTGAATTGTGTGATTAGTACTGACCCCGGTGTTGTTTTGTAAACCTGCGGTGATCCATTCGGGGATGGTGAGCAGGTATTGAGATGAGTACTGGGATAGCTGGGATTGCCACGACATGATGATAAGAGTCTTCCGCTGTAGCTTATTAGTTATTTACATTTCAGTTAGAACAGTCAGTTTGAGGACATGTATTATACATTTGGTTTGGTTTTGAGAATTGTAACTCTTCGCTAAGTATTTATATTTAAACGTTGTTTCTTCATTGTTATTTGATTATCATTGCCTCGGGTAACCGAGATGGTAATGTTTTCATACCTAAGTGGTCCTGGTAAGGCACTTGGAGTATGGGGGTGTTACAAATGGTATCAGAGCAACGATCCTGAAACCTGTAACCAATGAACCTAATGAACATAGAGAGTCAACTAAAATGAACCCGGGGTAAAAGTTGTAGGAGCTAATGCAAAGGCTTGGGAGACGTCCTAAAGTCTTGAAGTCGCCCTACAATTTTGAACCGGTCACATGGGGGGAGTGTTTGTCGAGTCGTATGTGTGTTTGGTTAACTTGTGTAAGAATGTGATGAAATGTGTTAATTGTTGGATGTTTGAAGTAAAAGGTTGAGAATGTGAAAGAAAGGTTAATGAAATATGTAGACTTGTTGTTGGAGTGATAATGTGTTGGATGTTTATAAGGTGGCATTTAATCACATGATATAGTGATCTCGTAGATCGTACGAAAGGATGCGTAGCATTATATGCTTAGTTATGATATAATATGTGGTTTTATAAAGTTTTTTTTTAGCATGTTAGCATATGATATAGCATGCGGGTAGCGTTTCTGAGTTAGCATGACTCGATCGAGTGGGACTGACTTGATCGGGGGGGTTTTTGATGATTTTGAGTCCAGAATCGTGTTTTTGGGTACTCGATCGAGTAACTAGGGATACTCGATCGAGTAAAGGGTCACTCGATCGAGTAGCCTAGCTCTCGGTCGAGTATGTAAGAGATCAGAAGGTCTGTTTGGGGTCTGATGTTTGGGTACTCGATCGAGTATGTTGGGCACTCGAACGAGTAGCCCGTTACTCGATCGAGTGTGTTTGGGAACTCGATCGAGTAGGTTCTGGGCAGCGTGTTTTCATGTTTTGAGGTTTAGTACGTGTGTTTATGTCTACCCTTTCTTATATATAGTTTCAAGATGCCGCCCAAGAAGACTGCTTTGTATGCGAGAGCTGAGCTTATGAACATAGATGACATCGTTAAGATGTTGGAGCATCAGGATGCTCTCACTGAGGCTTTAAAGACTGTGGGGAAAGATAAGGATAAGGATAAGGAGAAGGAGATTGATCATTCTAAAATCAGCCTCTATATCGCGAGGTTTAACCCGAAAGAGTACAAGGGAGTTGGGGAGCCTAACCTTCTTGATAGTTGGCTGAGCGAGATGGGGAACATATTAGATTTGGTTCATTGTCCTGATGAGATGAGAGTGGAACAGGCTGCGTTCTATCTGAGGGAGGCAGCTGGCAAGTGGTGGGATACAGTGAAAGTGAGTGCTAAGGAGATATATACAAACCAAGGGTTAGCTTCTATACCTTGGGAGGAGTTTCGTAGGGCTGTGAGGAAGGAGTTTGTACCGGAACATGTGAGGAGTAAGTTGAGGGAAGAGTTTGACAGGTTCTAGATGACCGCTGAGATGTCTGTGGCCGAGTACTACAGGCAATTCAATGAGAAGTCTAGGTATGCTGAGGATATGGGTTTGAGTGAGGAGAACACGGCGTTGAGGTTTGAGAGGGGTTGACCCCTAAGATTATGGATAAGTTACCCGTGGGAGTCCTTACTGATGTTAAGGAAGCCTATGAGAGGGCTGGGAGAGCTGAGAGGTTGGTGGAGATGGCTCAGGAGAGGTCAGGTGGTGAGAAGAGGAAGTCGGAGAGCGAGGGTGGTGGCCAATCTAATCACAAGAAAGGCAACCACAATCAGTCTAAGGGGTTTTCTTCGGGTCGTGGTTCGATCTTTGGGGCTTCCTTTGGGCGTGGCCGTGGAAGTGTTAGTGGTAGTTGGGGTGTGACCGCTATAGTTTGTGGTGGTGTAGGCCACAAGAGACATGAGTGCACAAGTGCACCGGGATCTTTCCAGAGACTCGCAAAGAGCTTCGCGAGCAACAATGACCGGGCTGGATCATGGCCAAACCGGGAAGTCATAGTTGCAGTGGAGGCAACCGCAACGGCGGTAATTTTATCGAAACCACCAACGAACAACAACAACAATCAAGGGTCGGGTGCTAAGCCGACCACATATGCCGATCTTGTCCGGGGAGGTGGGCGAGAAGACCGTGGCAAGTTATTCATGATGGAGAAGAAAGCGGTGAGGAAGATGCGCACGTTATCACTGGTACTTTTCTTGTAAATGGTATTCCTACCTTTGTTTTGTTTGATTCGGGGGCTTCTCAGTCGTTTGTGTCTTCGAGTCATGTTAAACAGTTGGGTTTGAGGGTATATGAGTCTGTTAGTGAGCGAGTTTTTATACCTTCGGGTGAGTCTGTATCATGTGGGAGATTGTTTAGAGATGTATCTATGATAGTTGGGCAAGTTGATCTACTTGTAGACTTGCTAGAGTTTCCTCTTGACGGTTTTGAGATGATAGTCGGGATGGATTGGTTAGGAAAGTATAAAGCTAAGATAGACTGTCATCAAAAGAAAGTGTCTTTAAGAGGTCCTAAGGGTGTTAGTGTGTCTTATCGTGGGTTTCTAGTCAAACCCAAAGTTAAGTTGATTGCAGCTGTCACCTTGAAGTCTTATCTGAGGAAGGGATGTCCTTTGATCTTGTGCCATGTGAGAGTTGACCGGATAGAGAGTCCGACAGTTGATGCGATACCAGTGGTGGGGGAGTTTGCCGATGTTTTTCCTGAAGAGATTCCGGGGTTGCCACCAAAGAGGGAGATATATTTCACATTAGAGTTGAAACCAGGGACGGGGCCAATCTCTAAGGCACCGTACCGCATGGGTCCTAAGGAGATGGAGGAGCTTAGAAAGTAGTTGGATGATCTGATAGAGAAGGGATACATTAGACCTAGTGTATCGCCGTGGGGAGCACCAGTTCTTTTCGTGAAGAAGAAAGATGGGAGTTTGAGGTTATACATAGATTACAGGGATCTGAACCGAGTGACGATAAAGAACAAGTATCCTTTGCCAAGGATAGATGACCTGTTTGATCAGTTGAGTGGTGCATCAGTCTTTTCTAAGATTGATTTGAGGTCGGGGTACCATCAGGTGAAGATTAGAGAGGTGGACATACCAAAGACAGCTTTCACGTCGAGGTATGGCCATTATGAGTATGTGGTGATGCCGTTTGGGTTGTCTAATGCACCGACAGTGTATGGATTTTATGAATAGAATCTTCAGACAGTTCTTGGACCAGTTTGTAGTGGTATTTATCGATGACATCTTAGTCTACTCTAAGACTAAGGAGGAGCATGAGGAGCATCTGAGTGATCTCTAAAGATGGGGTAGCTGTGGATCCGGCGAAGATAGAAGCAGTGACAAAGTGGGAAGCACCAAAGAATGTTGCCGAGGTTAGGAGTTTCTTGGGTTTAGCTGGATACTACAGACGGTTCGTGAAAGATTTCTACAAGATAGCTAGACCTATGGCAGCGTTGATGAGGAAAGAGAACAGGTTTCGTTGGGATGAGAGTTGTGAGACGGCGTTCCAAACATTAAAGGAGCGTTTGACCACAGCTCCTGTCTTAGCATTGCCTGAAGGGACCGAGAACTTTGAGGTTTATACAGATGCCTCGAAGAATGGGCTGGGATGTGTGTTGATGCAGAATGGTAAAGTGATTGCCTATGCTTCTAGGCAATTGAAGCCTTATGAGGAGAACTACCCTACTCATGATCTGGAGTTGGGGGCTGTGGTGTTTGCCCTCAAGATTTGGAGACATTACCTTTATGGAGCAATCTTTAAGGTATTTTCTGATCACAAGAGTCTCAAGTACATCTTCACTCAGAAGGAGTTGAACATGAGACAGAGGAGGTGGATGGAGCTGATTGGCGATTATGACATGGAAATCATCTACCATGAAGGGAAGGCCAATGTTGTAGCTGATGCTTTGAGTAGGAAGAGTGTACATTCTCTGTGTACAACTCTATCTTTGATGAGGCTGAGAGATGAGGTAGCGAGCTTTGGGATACATATGATGTAGAAAGGAGATGCCATGGGTGATATGACAAAGACAGCTGACTTGAGTTTTATGATGATATTCGAGGTAAGCAGGCGTTGGACCCTAAGATAGTGGAGTGGAGAGCTGGAGTAGAGAAAGGGACAGTGTCCCGGTTTTCTATTCATACAGATGGTAGTTTGAGGTTTGATGGTAGGTGGTGTGTTCCTAATGATGAGGAGATGAAAAAGACTATCATGACAGAGGCACATTGCACACCATATTTAGTACATCCGGATGGTGACAAGCTATACAAGGATTTGAAGAAAAAGTTTTGGTGGCCTGGGATGAAGAAAGAGACAGCTGAGTTTGTGTCCCGTTGTTTGACATGCCAGAGAGTTAAAGGGGAACAGCGACGACCAGAAGGTAAGATTCAGTCTTTAGAGGTACCTGAGTGGAAGTGGGAATCCATTTCCATGGACTTCATTGTGGGTTTGCCAAAGAGTCAACAAGGTAACAACATGATTTGGGTAATAGTGGATCGACTGACCAAGTCAGCTCACTTTGTTCCAATGAAAGATACATGGACTAAGGCACAATTGGCTATGGCCTATCGAAAGAACGTGCTTAAGTTACATGGAGTCCCTAAGGACATAGTGTCTGACAGAGATGCGAGGTTTATATCGAGGTTTTGGAAGGAGTTGCAGGAATCGTTGGGAACAACTTTGAAGATGAGTACAAAGACATTTCATCCCTGCGACAGACGGGCAGACTGAGAGAACAATCAAGACTCTTGAGGATATGTTGCGAGCTTGTGTGATGGATTTTGGTGGTAGCTGGGAGCAGAGGTTGGACTTGATAGAATTTTCTTACAATACAGCTATCACACTAGTATTGGTATGGCACCGTTTGAGGGTTTGTATGGGAGAAGATGTAGGAGTCCAATCTGTTGGGACGATAGTGCTGAGGCAGTGGTTTTAGGACCAGAGATGGTGCATGATATGGTGGAACAGATTAAGATGATCAGGGAATGGATGAGAGCAGCTCAGGATCGACAAAAGAGTTATGCAGATCTACATCGCCGGCATATAGAGTTTCAGGTTGGGGATAAGGTTCTTCTGAAAGTGTCTCCTATGCGTGGGGTTATGAGATTTGGGAAGAAAGGCAAGCTAAGTCAGAAGTTTATAGGGCCGTATGAGATCTTAGAGCGGGTTGGGGAAGTTGCATATCGTCGGCTTTACCAATTTGCATTAGAGAGAGTGCATAATGTGTTTCATGTATCGCATCTGCGGAAGTATGTGAGTGACCCGTCACATGTGTTAGAGGCCGAGAACTTAGAGCTAGATGAGTCCTTATCATATCTTGAGGTGCCTAAACAGATTCTAGACCGAAAGGTTAGAAAGACTAGGAGTGGTGAGACAGTTCTGCTCAAGATCCTTTGGTCTAACCACGAGACCGAGGAAGCTACATGGGAGCGAGAGGAGGCTATGAAAGAGCGTTACCCTTTCCTTTTTGATCGGGTATGTATGGTTACGGGGACGTAACCTTGTTTCTTTTAGGGGGGTAGGAGATGATCGCGAACAGTTTTTAAGAGTTTTATACCCCTTTTATATGTTGTGTCGGGATGTTTGTCGGGATGAGTTGGGTTAGTAACATGTTTTATGTTGAATTTTGTTTGATTGTTGAGTCGGGAATGTTATGGGAGTACCTTTGTTTAGTAGTGGTTTGAACTTCGGGGACGAAGTTCCTTTTAAGGAGGGAAGACTGTAATACTCCGTATTTATAAGTCTTGGGGTACTCTATCGAGTAGGCCTTACTCTGTCGAGTAAGGGTAAGTTGCGTTTTAGAAAAGTTTATGACCTGTTGGGTACTCGATCGAGTAGTTGGGCACTCGATCGAGTAAGGGGTACTCGATCGAGTACCTCGGGTACTCGATCGAGTAGCCGGTTTTACGGGGAGTTTTCTCGGGTTTTGTTAATTATGCGATTAAGGTATATAAGCTTTGTCGTCATTATTCTAAATCACTTTTTCAAAACCTAAATTACTGTTTAAGAGAGAAAGCAAGCAAGTTCTTCATCCTAATCGCATTATTAGCAATACCCGGAGTTTGGAAGGTCGGTTCTTAGCGTTGATTATACCGTTGAGTTCCTTGCGTCGAGGGTAAGATCTATGTACCCTTTTTATTGTCTTTCCTTTGATTTGGTTAAACCCTAATTTAGAGATTTGGGGGTTTATGTGTAGTATGTGATTTGGTAGCCTTTATATGTTGTATGATAGGAGGAGGGTTCATAGATGAAGCTTTTTGATTCAGTAGTAGAGACCGTCTGATTGTGTGCTTACCAGGTAGGATTTCCTACTCAATATTAGTCCCATAATGGGATATTGGTTGATGTGTTGTGTTTGGTTGGTTGATATAGTAATTGTATTGTGATTGTGGTTGTGATCGTTGTCTATGGTTCGCGAGGCGTGGTCTCGGCTGAGTGGGGTCACTTGCGGGAGTGGCTTCACGCCCTAGTTTCGCCTTCTGTGGAACCCGCCACAGAAGGGATGTGCACATTAATGGACAGGGTTATCGCTCACTATGTGGAGCGGGGATTTGGTGGGTACGGCTGCGGTCCCCCATCGGGTGGTGGTCCAGTGGACGATCGGTGATAGAGATGATTGGATTTGGCGTGATTGTGTGTGTGTGTGCTTAAGTCGTCTGTTCATCTTGTTGTTAGTATATATTGAATTGTGTGATTAGTACTGACCCCGGTGTTGTTTTGTAAACCTGCGGTGATCCATTCGGGGATGGTGAGCAGATATTGAGCAGGTATTGAGATGAGTACTGGGATAGCTGGGATTGCCACGACATGATGATAGGAGTCTTCCGCTGTAGCTTATTATTTATTTGCATTTCAGTTAGAACAGTCAGTTTGAGGACATGTATTATACATTTGGTTTGGTTTTGAGAATTGTAACTCTTCGCTAAGTATTTATATTTAAACGTTGTTTCTTCATTGTTATTTGATTATCATTGCCTCGGGTAACCGAGATGGTAATGTCTTCATACCTTAGTGGTCCTGGTAAGGCACTTGGAGCATGGGGGTGTTACAGATGATCTCCCCTGGTAAACACAAGGAGATCATCAGCAAATACCAGGTGAGTGAGATGAAGCTGGACACACTTAGGGTGATAAGAAAACCCAGGGTAAGCAGGGAGCTTCCTAAGCATTCTAGAGAGAACCTCCATTGAAAGGACAAAGAGGTAGGGTGACAAAGGATCCCCTGACGTAGCGCTCTTTGACCCTTAAAGAAGCCCTCCACCCCTCCATTCACAACAAGGGAGGAAAATGGAGTAGTAATACAAGCTTTAATCCACTTCACAAAAACACCAGGAAAGCCAAAATGACCCATACAGTTGCACATAAAATCTGAATTAACTAAATCAAATGCCTTCCCTGATATCAACTTTCAGGAGGCATCTAGGTTTCAGTTTGACTCTACTATATTTGGCAGTGAGCTCATTGGCTAAAGCAGAGTTCTCAAATAAGTCTCTATCCTTAACAAAAGCAGCTTGCTCCCACCCTACCAGACTAGGGAGCACATCCCTTAATCTGTTGGCCAACATTTTATTGATGACCTTATAGAAAGTGGTACAACAGGCAATTGGCCTATATTCTACCACCGATGAGGGTATATCAGTCTTGGGGACTAACACTAGTAGAGTAGCATTAGCAGCCTTAGAAAGGGAGCCTTTCTAAAAAAGCTCATAGACAACAGCTTGAAAATCAGCTCCAATTGTATTCCAAGCATCCAGGAAAAACCCAGAAATAAAATCATCAACCCCAAGGCTTTTGTACCGGTCAATAGATTTCAGTGCCACCATGAGTTCCTGGTCAGAAAAAGGTCTCACAAGCTGCTGCTTCTGATTATCCTCCAAAACAGCATCCTGAAATAGGTCAAGAGGGAGAGGCTTGACAATAGAAGAGGACCCAAGTAGGTTCTTGTAGAAACGAACAAAGGCATCCCCTACTTCCTCAGTTCCCTTACAAAGATACATCCTCATCCGTAAGAGAGCCAATAGTGTTCCTTGACTTCCTCTCAGCTATCTTTGCATAGAAATATCTAGTGTTAGCATCAGTAAAGTTTGTATGTTCAACCTTAGCCCTATGCTTCAGAATGCCCATCTCAGCTTTTTTTAGAATAGTATAGGAATAGATCAAGAGCTTTTCCTGGTCAAGCAAAAAAACAGCTAACTAATTAGTAAATTAATTAAACACCCTAACAGGAGTTTGACTAGGAGGTGGATACTGAGGATAAACTTGATAATAAATCAAGCTTACTACATCGGTGATACCCGTCATTGTGAGTACCAAAAATAATATTTATATTTTTTATTAAAACTAACCTAGGCTAGTGGTAACAGGGTCGAACCACAAGGAGGCGAATGTAATTAATAATTGTCTAATTCTAATCTAAGGTAACGAATGTGGGGGTTGATTTGATTTGGTCTATAGCTAATAGAAATGAAAATTAAACTAAAGAAATATATTAAATCAAAATTAAAGAAGGGTACTAGGATGGTCGGTTCACTATAGTTTCGGCGGCAACAAGCTAAGTAGGTCTAAATCAAATATATGAGGCAGGAAAACAAGAGGTCCTCTCGGTCCACTCTTAACAAGTAGGATCTTTGATCTCGCTACAAGTCCCTAATATCACTAATACTAACTTTCGTCCTGAAAAATGACTAACGGTCTAAACTTTACCTATCTTTCGATCTCAGCATAGTTTAGTCATTTTAATTGGTGGTCAAGCAACTTTCCCTATCTTTTAATCTAATGGGTTAGTCATATCCTAAGCATTCAACTAGTCGTGTGCACTCGATTCGTCAAATATAGAATTTAAATCAATTAAAACGAAGCAAATCCTCACGTGGCCAGTCGATCGACCAGGTATGGCGGTCGATCGACTGACACGCGATTTCAGTCTACTATTCTACGCCGCCTAATCCTACAGTTCCCCTACATCCTAGCACGAATAAATTAGCTACTCATGACTATATTGGAAACAACAATAATATTAAGGATTAAAGCTACTGATTTCATGCTTGGATTAACGGAATAAAAGATTAGCATAAAACGATAATTATGGCTTTGGGAAACTAACTAGCAATTCATATACTATCAACGCAATAAAGATGAACTGAAATAGAACAGAAGGAATACCGAAATTGCAGAGGAATTGTAACGGAATGATTAGAAGTACGAACGAAAATCCGATGCAAACCAATATTCCGAACCCTAATTATTTGATATTCTAAAACTGATAAAAACTGAATGTTAAAAACTGACTGAAAACTGAATGTTCTAGGTTACGTTATTAGATAAATATACGTAACACTTATTATCAAAACCTAAACACAATGGGCTTGCTTTTCCTCGATCTTCTTATTCTCGTCTGATTAGCGGTGTGGTCGATCGACCGAGTGCTCTTCAGTGTACAGTGGCTTCTGTAAGTCGTATGATGATCGATCGACCATAGGCATCAGTCGATCGACCGCTTTAGCTGGTAGCCCGCTTCTAAAACTTCGTGGATGAGTCTTTCGGGCCTCGAAATGCGAACCAAGCTCGTTCCTTGAGTAAGTAACTTCATGTCAAATGCAATGCAAGGTACTCGGGGACGGATTTTGCTTGATTTCCGCTTAATTCTTCACATTTCTGCAATAATGTACAAAAATACGGAAGTAGACGGAAATAGGGAGAAATGCAGCATAAACTACACAAATGAGCTCTGAAATGCGTGTAAAATGGGGTTTAAAATATCATATAAATGACACGCATCAATCGGCATCAAGACGGTGATCAAAATGAGGCACTTCTTCGTCTTCCCATGATTTCGGTACATTAATAAACATGTACGGTATGAACCTTCTCATCAGATGAGCGTCCTCAGCGGTGGCAACCCATAAGTAAGGCCCAACGTGTACACAACGATCCTTAGGATCGTCACCATAATAGTCACTTTTGCCCCTTTGATGGTCACGTGATGCATACCTTGCAGCGAGTTATTTTGCTTGGCGAAAATCGTCAAAACCATCCCCTCGAAACACGATCAAAGCATATCCAAGAAACCCACGACCAGAAATCCAAGCCGGGTGGATTGTCCTAACATTTGAAAACCCATTCTAAATGAGGATGTCCCTTAATGGGTTAAGAGACTTAGAAGCTGGCTTCCCAGCAGCATCGCGTATGATTGGGAGATTGTGAATTATGCAGGTAATCGGGTTGATATAGCGGGTTACCGATTGCTGAGGAGATGCGACTACGGATGATGAAGACGACGACATTATTTTAATTATGATATGTATGTATATGTAGATTATTTAAAAAGTGAAGTAGAAAGTGTAGATACCTCATTTCTGCACCTCCCGCAAACCACCTGGTGATGATTGGGCCGCATGTTTGGTACGCGGAACGATTTGTGACAGTTTGTAAGTTTATCGTCAAGTGATCCCTCAAACACTTGTGTCTACCTCTTAATTATCATCTACGTGCCGATAAGGTCATTTTGGCAGTAACTAGAGTACATTTGGAGTTCAGACCTAAAAACCGTCTTCATTTTCTAAAACCGAGTCAGAATGTTCTGGAATGTTTCGGATATTTCTATTCCATATTTTCCAATATTTTAATCTTTGGTAAAGAATTTCCCGCAATATTCACACAAAATATTAAGGAAACAAGATTAATCCGTTATTCTATAATCAAAACACGGAAATCTTTCTTCCGCAGGAGGAAACCGCTTGGGAAAGGACGCAGCAAGTGCTGCGCCTCTTCCAAGAGACGCAGTGCCTGCTGCGCCTCTTCCCAAGTCCTTTTCTGCGTATTTTTTCGTATCTTTTCATATCTTTTCGAGATTCAGTTCCAAAGTTTCTCCGAAAACCCTACTTCCGTCGTGTGATTAGTATAAATAGGGACCTTCGTTCCTCATATTTCTCACGCGAGTGTCCGCCCTTCTCTTCTCCCTTTGCATTCTAGACCACGTTCTTACTTTTTGGCGTCTACGTGCTTGAACTTTCGACCACGTAAGCTCGGATCCTTCTGAGTACCAGCCTCGTTTTGCATGACCGACCAATTTGAGCAACTCCACATCAATCAACTTTAATCAACTTTATTCCTTTCCTCCTAGAGGGCACCTTCGTCTACATTCGAGTCGAGCATCACTAAACGTATACTTAGTTCATCTCGTTTCGTCAAACATGTAAGTCTGAGGGTGTAAATCCTTCTTTTATTATTGTTCTTTATTTTCGTAATCAGCATTGTAAGATTTATGTCGAAAATATGTTTAAAACCGATTTGTAAAACCTTGTTTAAAACTCCTTTTACGGATTATCAGAGGACAACCGTCGAGAAAGGACGCAGCAACTGCTGCGCCTCTACGAAGGGACGCAGTACCTGCTGCCCCTCTTCCTGAGGCTGCCGCAGTTCCTGCTTCTTTTCTTCTTCCTTCGTCTTCTGTTCGTCCTATTGTTTTGTTTCGTCTTCAATTGTTCATTGTTCTTTTAACACGATAATTCTAGTATGATAATTTTAACATGTAATTCATTATTAGTATTTAATTCATCTTTTAAATCCCGACTTAAATCCCTTATAACCAATATTTGCGGGTTTTCGTCATTAAAGTCAATCCGGGTTTTAGAGATTTGATTCATTATTATTGAATCTCTAGAATTCATCTTTGATAAATTTGTATCTGTTATTCATCCGTCACTGTCATTAATTCATCATTAATAATTTGTTTAACCTAATTAATTTGTGTTTGTAATAATCCTTTTAATCTTGTATTAATTAGTTCTAATTAGTTTTGTTCATGTTTTATCGTTTTCATAACTCAATCGTATGTAAATAATCCGTTAAATCACTTTCATCCGAATCAATTATTCATAATCGATCATTAAAATCACCAACGAATATTAACAATTTGCAATTCCGGCTTCACAGCCAGAACTGAGCCAAGGAACGGACGCAGCAACTGCTGCGCCTCTTCCAAGGGACGCTGCTCTGCTGCGGCTGTTCCTGGTTGAATTCTGTCTCTGAACTCCCGTTTTGCCTTGACTTAGTTATTAGTTTACGTATTAATTTACTATTATTCGTATTATGACCCCTAATTTCTGTTCGTTAATTTATTTATTCTTTCTTTTCTAGAACATCCGTTTTAAATTTATTTTCGACATGAATCATTAAATCCGATGTAATTACTGTAATTTTCTTTATTGTATTTTTATTGTATTTCTTTTATTGTATTGCTTGTATACCCCTCACATGTAATCGATCTAAATTTCTACTTCGACCTAATTGTATACTAAATTACGTGATAACCGACTTAGTTTAATTCTTCACATGCTAGGATTAATCTAATGGATGTTGCATTGCATGCATATAATCGACAATATATCGAGTATAGATAATTTCCCTAATCATTAGTGGAGGCTGCTATCGAGGCGGGCGGGATTAGGTGTTCGATAAAAAGAGCTTTCTAATACGTACCCACACCCCTTACTCCAGATCTCTGTAGACATCCCTATTCATTGGCATCCACGAGAGTCATTCTAGACATAGAATGCTAAGGGTAACGAGTGCTTAGTGTTCGTGTCATTACTTTGTGTCTTGACATGACACGAGGTATTCGAACGGTTTCCAATTTTCCACAATAAATTGGTGGCGACTCCACAAATGCAAATAAACCAAAGAGTTAAAAGCTTGCTTCGCTTTTCGCCCCCGTGGGCCCGCGTCCACAGTTTGGCGACTCCGCTGGGGATAATAAACTTACGTGTAGCCAAAAGGGTGAAACTTGAACAAGGTTATGGAATAGTTTATACAAGACAATCGTCGGTTTTCATAAATCGGTCTTCCTAGATCGTTTCATTCGGCCTTCCTAGGCCCAACCCAACCCATTCGACCAATCGTCCCGTCTAAACGGTCCTAATTCTTATTTGGGCCTAAGGATGGATAGCGATTGGCGTCATCCATACCATGGTACTTACTCTTGTTTGTATCAAGGACTTTCACCACTTGAGGAAATGGACTAGGAATCGGCCTTACTCTTGTTTGTTACGAACCTCTCCACAGACTTCGGGTTTGATTGTTCGGTATGGCAACCCACCCTTTAAACCAAAACCCTTCTAAATGCACTCAGCATCCCATTATAATGCTTGTATAATGTTTGTTCCATATGTGATCACCGTTTCTAAACAAAACCATGACGGTTTTTTTTGTAAAATCAAAATCCGTTTTTAAAATGTAAAAATTTCGAAACTTAGCCCTAACATTAGCGCAAAACCACTCGAAACTCTGTCCATTTGTCGAGTCAAAATTCGGGCCTTAAAACCCATTTCAAAACCTCACTTCGAGTCCACTCCTACAACTACACTAAAGTTGACTAGGACCAACATTTTCAAACTTCGTCATTTCCTCAAAACTCACTTGACACAAGTGGCACACTCCCACTTCACAAGTCAAAACATTTCTTTTTAAGTAAGTGTGGTAGAATGGTCGATCATGTTTTGATCCGTCGTCGGTCTCTTATCCAGTTTCCAAGATGCCTGAAACAAGCGACGTGAACTTCAACCAACTGCAGAATGGTAATGATCAAATCCTAGCTGCGCTAGCTCGTCTCCAAGTCACTCAAGACCAAGTGTACGATCGCCTTGACACAATCGAGGGCCGAATATACGCCGTGGAAACGAGGATGCCTCCTCGAGAAAGTGAAGTGTCTGATGAATTTGTGAATAACTTCGGGGACGAAAACCCTCCCATAGGTATGACTACACCTGAGAAACGACTCCAATAATTGGAAGAATAATTGATGTATCTCAAAGGGGATGACATTTATAGGGGAAATAATCGCAAATATGAAGCCGTGAGTTCCAAGTTGCCAACCAACTTCAACATGACAGATATCCCTAAATTCAAGGGGCATGAAAACCCTTTGAACCATATCCGTGCTTTCAAGGATTACATGTCTATCAAAGGCATTAAACCCGAGATGTTCTTAAGGATCTTTCCTTCATCTATTGACACCATCCCAAAACAATGGTTCTATTCTCTAGAACATAAGAAGATCGCTACCTGGGATGATGCCGCAATTGAGTTTGTTAAGCAATACACGGATAATACTGAAATCCAAGTCAATATGCGCACTTGTTGAACGTCCAGATGAAGCTACCCTCGTGGAGAAATTCGTGGACAACCTAAAGCCCATCTATGCAAATCATTTGAGGTATCAAAACATTAAGACCTTCAAAGACTTAACCGTACAAGGGACAAGGATCGAAGATGACATCCGTAAAGGACTCTTGTCCAAAATGATAGGTCGTGGGTATCAAGGTTCAACAAGTCGTTCTTACGGCTCTACTAGCAAAATCGATGAAGTTAACCTTCTCGAGCCATCTAAGAAGAGTACCCCACCAAGGAAATTCACAAATCTAGGGGACACGTATTCCAACGCTCTAAAAAGGTTGATGAAACTGGGTAAACTTCAACCCATAGGCCCTACACCCGAACCAGAAAAGAAATCCAAGTTCTGGGATGAGTATTCGTAGTGCGAATACCATAGAGGCAAGGGACATGATACAGAAAAATGCTACAAACTAAAAAATGTACTCCAACATTTGATTGAAGACGGTCGCCTACCAATACCGCCTGGAGGTAAGCCTAACAACACTCAGAATCCTCTTGCAATTCTAGTGATTACGAGTCAAGAATCTACCATAGATTGTTCACACCTCATTTCTCCAGTCGAAGATGAAATTCATGCAATAGAGAATGAAGGGAACTACTCTACCATTTCCCCAACCATCACCGATTTCATTGCATGGGCAAAGAGTGTGAATAGGCAAGTCATGAAGCTAGAGAATGCAGTGGCAACCCTACGTGATCCCAACGCCACACCTAAAGAACGTGCACCACTAGTCTTCTCACAAAACACTACAATGCAAGAAGTAGTAGCCATGGTTGATGAACTAGTCGACCAAATTATCCAATTGAAGGCCGAAATCATAAGAATGAGGGAACTTGCTACTGTCAATGGAATATTGGCCGATGATGATGAAGACGAGTATCTCACTGAACACTACCTAGTCAAAGTTAGTGAGGAAATAGTCCAAAATAGTGAAGATCAAGATGTAGACCACCTTACTCGTTCGGGACGCCCATACCAAAACACTTCTCAAAATGGTCCCATAGCAAACAGTCCAACCAATGTGGTCACACCAAATGATAATGAAGATGGCTCCACCGACCATTTGCTAAAGCAACTGCAGAAGACAAAGGCTGATCTTTCAGTCTGGCAACTAGTGGCAAGCTCATTCCCACATCGCCAAGCTTTACTGCAAGCCTTGGCCAAACTAAATTTGGCACATAACTCCACACCCAGTGACGTGGTCAACTTGGTCTTCCAAGAATCACCAAAGCTAAGTAATCCTATTACTTTCTCGGATGAAGATTTGCCACCCTTTGGTGCTAGTCATAACTTGGCTCTGTATATCACTGTCATTTGCCTAAAGAACAATGTGCCAATGACTTTGGTAGATGATGGCTCCGCGGTCAACGTCATACCTTGAATACGGCATACAAATTGGGCATGAAAGAGTCGGATTGGACCCCTACCAATCAAGGTGTTCGCGCATATGATGGTACACGGCGAGAGGTAGTAGGACTTGTTAACCTAACCATAGCCAGAGGGCCAATTGAGCGAAAGGTCAACTTCCAAATAGTCAACATTGAGACATCCTTTAACATACTTCTGGGAAGACCCTGGATTCACGCTTTCAAAGTGGTAACATCCACCCTCCACCAGAAAATCAAAATCCCACTAAATGGTAAGGTGGTGACGATCACTTCGTCACCCATCAAGGCAATAATCGAAAAGAAGTCAAGTAATCAAGTCCTTGCGGATCCAGTACATGAACTTGGGGGCTTCCATAGCATATGCGTCATAGAAAGCGAGTTGGCACCTTTGTACTTCAATCTCTACTCTAATTTAGTGGTCAACCACATACTCAAATCCCAGGGATACATCCCGGAAATGCCTTTGAATCCTATCCGAAGAAACACCTTTGCACCCTGCAAAGAGGGTAACTCACAAAGAATACTCCTTGGACTAGGATACAAACCCACTAAAGAGGACGTTCTCGAGATGCTCGCTCAAGTTCAAAACCGTAAGAACGTTGGAATCCAAATGCGACCCTACCTCCCTACCCTAAATGGATACTTCGTTAGGGAAGGAAGTCAAGATATCTTTCACGGATTTCCCGAGCCTTGGCACTAACCCGAAAGGAAGCTAGCCAGGAATCGAGATCTTTCACGATTGCTACTTCATTCCTCCAGAAACGGTTCCTACCGTCAAGACTCGTCAAGCACCTTGCTTAGACGAACAAGCTGTGAGTCTACTATTTGGAGAAGATCGATTTGTTAGGGCCGCGCAGGATGAGATCATTACCATGATACTTCAAGACGATCACTTCAACCCTACCGCGTTAATCACAGAAACTAACACCAATCAGCAGAAAAGATGGAGAAAATTGATCAAGTGGACAAACAATCAAGGAAGACTCTTCAAGCTCACCACTGGAGAAGGATAGATGTTCAAAGGAGAACCAGAAGACGATGAATTCGAGTCAGAGTCAGAGTCAGAGTCGGAGTCTAGAGATGTTCCTAGAGAGTCTCCTCCTGTCGTCATTCCCACTCCCCTTGTTTCTCCTAGCTTAGTATCAAGTAGTAACAGTAGTTCGGGAAATGTCCCAACGGCTATCCCTTTACCGCCATTGACTACAGATCAGATGGCTTCTTTGTTTCAACTTTTCTCAAATTTTAATATTAATAAATTAGGTTCTGCTTACTCTTCGTGTTATCTTGAATGCAATTCTGTTTACGATGATAATGAGGATGACCCAGACCCAGACTCAATCGAAATACCTCCCTACATAGCCAAAGAAATACTACAAGAGAGGGAAGGGGGACGAGTGATAGAAAATACTGAACCCATCAATGTAGGAACTGAACTAGAACCCCAAGAACTTAGGATAGGGACGACCTTGAGCCCTACTGAAAGGGCCAATTTCATAGACCTCTTGCACGAGTTCAAAGACGTTTTTGCTTGGTCATACAAAGATATGCCAGGGATCGACAGGGACATCGCAGAGCATAGAATCCTAATCAAACCAGGTTTCAAACCCGTGAAACAGAAGCTTCGTCGAATGAGGACAGAATGGGCTCTCAAGATCAAAGAAGAAGTCGATAAACAATTCAAAGTCGGGTTCATCAAAGTTTCCGAGTACTCAGACTGGGTAGCTAACATAGTACCCGTACCCAAAAAGGATGGGAGAATCCGTGTTTGTGTTGACTTTAGATACTTAAACAAAGCAAGTCCTAAGGTTGACTTTCCTCTACCACATATAGACATATTGGTGGATAATACAGCAGATCAGGCGCTACTATCCTTCATGTATGGATACGCAGGATATAACCATATTAAGATGGCCATAGAAGATATGCATAAGACCGCCTTCGTCACTCAATGGGGAACCTATTGCTACACGGTTATGCCGTTTTGGTTAATCAACGCCGGAGTTATATACCAACGCACCGAAACTACGCTCTTACATGACATGATGCATAAAGAAGTTGAGGTATACGTAGATGACATGATTGTCAAGTCCAAGGAAAGAGAGGGGCACATTGCGAACCTTCGCAATTTCTTCTCAAGGCTACGGAAGTACAACATGAGGCTCAATCCTCAGAAATGCGCATTCGGAGTAACATCTGGTAAACTCCTGGGATACGTTGTTAGCCAACGAGGAATAGAAATAGACCCTTCTAAGATCAAAGCTCTAATCAAAATGCCGCAACCTCAAACGGAGAAAGAAGTTAGAGGATTCCTAGGCAAGGTGCAATACATAAGTTGATTCATATCGAAACTCACCATGATCTGCGAACCTATCTTCAAGAAGTTAAAGAAAACATATCACATCATGTGGGATGATGACTGTCAGAAGGCTTTCGACCGAATCAAGGAAATACTAGCCAAACCACCAGTGCTCATGCCACCTCCACGAGATCAACCTCTTGGTTTATATCTCACGGTAACTGAAACGGCCATGGGCGCCATGCTAGCTCAAACCGTAGGAAAAGAAGAAAGAGCTATCTACTAATTTACTAAGAAGTTCTTGGAGTACGAGTGTAAATACACGCCACTCGAGAAGACATGCCTCGCTCTTGTGTGGGCAACGAAGAAGCTATGCCATTACATGCTTAGCTACTCCGTGAAAATATACTCTAAAATGGATCCTGTCAAATACCTCTTCGAGAAACCCGTTCTCAATGGACGTTTAGGGAGATGGACTTTGATGCTCTCAAAGTTCGATCTCAAGTATGTACCTTTGAAAGTTATAAAGGGGCACGCCGTTGCCGAAATCTTCGCAGAAAATCCCATTAATGATACACAAACGGTAGATACCTAGTCATTTCCAGATGAGGATATACTCTAAATCGATGTAGACTCCTGGGACCTTTATTTTGATGGAGCATCGAACTTAAGAGGATTTAGAATAGGAGTGTTGATCATTTCTCCTAAAGGCGAGCATACACCAATCTCTGTCAAACTCAACTTCGAGGTGACAAATAACGCTGCAGAATACGAATCTTGTCTCATTGGATTGCAAGCGGCGTCTCATTGGATTGCAAGCGGCAGTAAGTTTAGGCATCAAGAATCTCCGAGTACATGGGGATTCATCTTTGATCATCAACCAAATCACGGGATCTTGGAAAATCCGAAGCAAAAGCTTAGCACCTTATCAAGCCAGAATAGACCAAGTTGCCCAATTCTTCGATCAAGTGACCTACCTACATCTCCCTCGAGAAGAAAATCAATTTGCAGATGCTCTTGCAAAACTTGCATCTTTGATTAACATGCCGGACAACATGGTAGAAATGCCTTTATGCATCGAACGACGATCAGAGCCAGCTTATGTGCACCAAATCACCAATGAAGAGGAAATCACAGAGGAACCTTGGTTCCAAGCGATCCTAAACTTCAAACTCAATGGCACCTATCCACCAGAAATGGACTGATCCGGTTGATGTCGTCACTCATCCAATCAAACACATTTATAATACTCAACAAACAACTAGTTAGCGGTAAGTCGAGGTCGATCCATGGGACGGTGTGCTTTGGGTTCTAAGTCTATCTATCTCAATTTATGCTAGTGTCACGATTTGTTTGGGTTTGTAGTTGTGTCTAAACTAATGCATGCAATATAGTAAAACAAGCAATAAAAGGAAGGATGTAAACAAATGATTAAAAATGCTAGGATATCATGGGGTCATAGGGGATTCATGGTGTTGATCATACAAACATGTTCACAAGGTTGCAAGCAATTAATGTTGTGGAGGAACCGAGTTGGGTTATATCTTACGGTTCATAGGAAGAGTTGGGTCCCGGAGCCGAATCGATTAGATTGTACAACACCTACAAGTCGACTTACTTTCCTCCTATTCAACTTCTATGCATGGTCTAACAAGACTCGAGTTGGTTTATATCTTACAAGTCAAGTTGAGAAGATAAGAGATGGTAAAAATGCAAGGATTCATAGGCTTAGCATTTCATCAAACATAACATGTGCATAAAGTTGACATCACAACAAGCAAGCAATTTGATCATGTGAACATATTAGATTAAGCATGAATCAATCCCATGTTGGTTTCCCCTAATTACCCATTAATCCTAGCTAAAGAGACTACTCACTCATTATCATGGGAGACATGTCATTAATGGTGTCAATCATCACAACAAGTATAAACATGATAATAGAATGAGGAAATAAACAATAAAGAGTAAAGGATTTATACCAAACTTGAGATGATCCAAATAATAAAGCAAAGAATAATAGAAGAAACTTGATTGATTGATGGAAGGTTGTCAATCTCCCAATAATAACCCAATAATCTTCAATTACCCAATAATAAACTTGAATAATAAACTTGAACAATAATTATGGAAAGATTAATGTGTAATTTGTGGAAAGATTAAAGAGTAATCTATTCTAATTTACTCCTAATCTAATCTAAAGAAGGATTTCCTACTCTAAAACAACATAAAGGAGCCCCCTTTGATTATTTACAAATGGGGTATTTATAGTGGAAATTAGGGAGGATGCATTAGGGTTAACTAAGGGCTAAACTAGTAATTACACTTTTTAAGTTGAGCAAGGAGCCTCCGGGATTATCCGAGAGAAGGGCTTCTCCATTTCGTAGCTTGAAGAACGAAACTGTGCTGTGCTGTGATCCGTGCGGCTGGGAGTCGGGACGGCCGGATCTGGGCAGAGGAATCCGAGCGGATTCTTAGGCAAGACGCTCGGACTGGTAAGGGGGAATCCGAGCGGATTGTAGGGAATCCGGGGCGGATTCTCCTCCAGTGAAATTTATTGTTTTTCCCAGCCAGAAGACGGGCGGATTGTAGAGAAGACGGGCGTCTTGGGGAAGACGGGCGGATTCCTGCGGAGACGGGCGGATTCCTGAACAGCTTCTTCGTTTGACCTCGGATTGTAAAACGGACGTCATTTTCTCATCCGGACTCCTATTGGAGTGATTCAAAAGCCTAGATCGCTTATTTTTTCGACGCCGTTCCATCTAGCATATTTTCAGAGCCAAAGGAGCAACCCTTGGTTTGCGTTCCGAGCAATTTTCTTCATGAATGGCTTCCTTGCTTTTCCTCCTTGCTTTAAACCTTATGACCCTTCTTTATACTCTTTATTCCTACATCATTGGTCATCATTCTTGCCTCCTCTTCATACTAGTCCATCTAATATCATCAATAAGCTTCCAAATATGCACGAAAGACGGGAATTTCCGCCTTATTCTCTCCTTTTCTACAAAACATATGAAATGCGATAGAAAAGCAAATAGGAAGGTTTTGACGGATAAAATGGCCATAAAATGCTATAATAGTATGCAAAATAGGCTCAATTAGGGGACTAAATGTGCGCAAATAATGTTCACATCAAATATCCCCAAACCGAACCTTTACTCGTCCCGAGTAAAGAGGTGACTAAAACTAGACCTTTATTTAAACTAACCTAATAACATAGCCGATATGAGACAATTAGCGGGTCTCACTCCGCCCCTTCAACTCACAACAAGACAACCATGAGGTAGGATGCCTTCTTGCAAGGCAAGGTGGGTCTTGCCAAAATGGCGACACATCCAAACATTAAAGCACACAAAATCAAGTAATGGATGCATCTACAAAAGAATAGCCACTTTCCTCATCTAAGTGGCGGAAATTATCTACAAGGGAAGCAATTCAAGGGTACACAATCCTTCATAGATGCAATTTGTTCAAACTACTAAGCCTAGAAGGATACCAATAAATCACCTCCAAGTTGTGTCAAGCTAGGGTACCTTTGTCCTCAATCGTTAAATGCTTTTGTCAAGAGTAGACTCCCTATGGTGTTAGAAACACTGGAGGATCGCGGAATTCCCCCTCTTGCCTAGACAAGAAGAAGGGTCGTCCCCTCTCTACCATGCACAAAAATGGATACGATGGATAAAGGGATCGATAGTATTTGAGTTTCATTTTGGGAGTTTGCTTTTGTTTTTGTTTTCCCCCCAATTTCTTGTGGCATATAACATTTGAGAACACTTTCTTGCCATTTCTTTTTGATTTTTGGCATTTCAATACTTGACAACTTTTTGCATTTTCTTTTGAACATTTTCAAAGTCACCCCAATTAGTAACGAGGGTGCCTTGTATTTGAAGCTTAGGAGTTCTATTTTTGCTCCTCTTTTCATTTGATGCATTTTTGCAAACTTTCTTTCATTTTTCATTTCATTGAACTCAAATTGATTTCTTTTTGTGCCCATTCCCTTTGATGACAAAAATGTGGTAGAACATGGATGAATGATAGAAGTATGCATGGTTTCAAGGGTCACCTTGGAATAAACGGTAGCCAAGGAGTTATCACACCTCAAGGTACTCTTGACTAGGCCTTAATCCATGGGTCAAAGGATACTAGCATGACACATCCTAGGGTGTTTTACAAGTATTCTAACAAGCAAAGTCTTAAGAATAAAAAGCATCTACTAGGGCCTATATACACTTGTCAAGCTTCCCAAGTAGACGGTTTCACAAAATTTTTCTATCCATGCAACTACATGCCATGATGCAACTAACATATAGACATCCTAATGCATATGATTCTACCAACTAATATGCCATGTAAACTAAATGCAATCCTAAATTCACATTGTTTATACCGCATCAATCAAAATAAAGCCACATAGTCATTAACATAAAGAGGAAAAAGGAGATTGGAAAGATCATACCATGCGGTCTTCAATATCCTCATATCTCGGATGTGGCGTAGTCAATCAATGTGAACAAGGATGAACAAACACAATATATACATGACTACACTACAAAGGAAATGAACTTGTTTTTGGATTTTTCAATTTTTTCAAATTTTTATGGTTTTTGCTTTTATGAAATTAAAAGACATATTTTTGTGATTTTTCGAAATTTTTCAATTTTTATGCATTTTTTGAATATAAATTCCCATCCCCCACTTTATTTTGGACATTGTCCTCAATGTACATGTAGGAGTAGGAATAAAAAGGAAAACATGTTTTTGGATTTTTGCTTTTTTTGAAATAAAGTACAAATGCAATGATATGGTATGAATGAATGCATGCTCTAACTAAATGCAATTTTATATGACATATACAACAAATGAATGCAATCTAAACTATACTATATGATGCATGATTTAAACTATGGTCACTTATGATCAAACCTCCCCAAACCGATTTAAACACTATTTTTAGTGTAGAAATGAATAGGTTTGGCCATTAGCAACTATGCATGAATTCTAGTCTATATGCAACTATCTACATGAATCATGTGAGATATATTACAATGCAACTATACTATATGAACTAACTAATGTAAATGCAATATGAGATATAATACAAATGCAAGCTTAAAGTATATGTATATAACTAAATGCAAGTGCAAAGTTAAAGGGTAGGATATCTTACAAATGGTGGTTTGAGATAGGACTCCACCAAACTAGTTTGAATTGTTGAAGTTCTTTTCTTTGTCCATGGAGCTCAAGGCTCTTAGAAGAAGATCAAAGGCTTGTGAACAAGCTCCAAATAAGCATATGTATGGGTTTCTCCAAGTGAATACGAAATTTGGCCAAGGGAGCTTGTCATATATTCTCTTCTTCACCTTACCCTTGGCATTTGAGTCTTTGAAACACTTCCAATAAGTAACCCCATGATTCTTGTCAACATTTGGAATGAAGTATGGATCATTTTCGTTTGGAGACTTCGACTCACCACCTTCTCCTTCAATTTCGGTGACGGTGATAGCATTTTGATTTTTCAATCCTTCCAAGGTGGAAGGAGAATTGTCATGGCTTTGATGATCAAGTTCCTTAGATGTTGACATTGTGGATGCCAAATTCCCACAAGTAGCTTCACGTGCAAGTTTCTCTTTGAGCTTTGCCACCAAGTAGCTTTTGTATGATGCCTTGACCTTTTGAAGAAGGTCCACCATATCCTCTCCAACAATCATTGGCTCCATGGTAGGGGCCAAGTAGTCTTCATGAGAAATGGGGAAAAGGAATTCATCTTCTTCATGGAAGCATACCTCAAACTTCTCAAGGATGGACTCCTCAAGTAAGGCAATCTCACAACTCCATTCCTCTTCTTCATTGCAAGACACATATCCCGCATAAGCTTCATCCATAGGTACGTCATCATCGCTATCTCCATAAGAATCGTAAATGGGGGCTTCATTCTTCTTCATTAGTTCTTCCTCCAACACCTCAATGTTCACATCAAAAGTCACACCCTCATACTCACAAAGGCTAAGAGTATTTGGCTTACTCAACCTCATGTCTTCATCATCAAATACCACACTTTCATACTCACAAGAGCTCAAGGAGGTTGGCTCTTCCCACTTCACATCTTCTTCATCAAAGGTCATTACCTCAAATTCACATTCATGGTCAATGCTCAAGGATTGGTGGGGAGTGGTTGGTTGGGTGGTTTCTTGGGTTGCCTTTGTTTGGGCAATTTGAATCTCCAACTCCTCAACTTGGGTAACAATGCCTTGAAGAACATTGTCCCTATTTTGGCTTTCCTCTAGCATTTGTTTTATGAAGTTTTGTTGATCTCCCATCATTTGGAGAATCACATTTTCAATGGGTTCATCTTCTTGTTGTGGGTAGGTGTGAAAGTGGTTGTATTGTGGCATTTGGAATTCATTGTGAAGTGGGTATTGGGTGGATGGTTGTTGTTGGTATTGGATGTGGTGATTTTGGTGGGAAAAGTCGGGGTAGTAGTTAGGATTTTCATTGTACGAATAATAAGGTAGGTTTGTGTTGACTTGCTCCTCAAACTCCCCATACCCATAGTCATACTCAAAAGATCCACCACATACTCCATATGTAGAGTCTTGAGTCATCATTACTAAGACAAGCAAACAACTACAAGCAGGGAAACTACACAAAAACGGTAAGAACAATCCTTGAGGAACAAGTTCCTCAAGGTGAAAGCAAAAATCAAAATAGACAAACAAGTAAGAACTTAATCACATAGCACCATCCCCGGCAACGGCGCCATTTTGATGTGGATTTGATGTGAACATAATTAGCGCACATTTAGTCCCCTAATTGAGCCTATTTTGCATACTATTATAACATTTCATGGCCATTTTATCCGTCAAAACCTTCCTATTTGCTTTTCTATCGCATTTCATATGTTTTGTAGAAAAGGAGAGAATAAGGCGGAAATTCCCGTCTTTCGTGCATATTTGGAAGCTTATTGATGATATTAGATGGACTAGTATGAAGAGGAGGCAAGAATGATGACCAATGATGTAGGAATAAAGAGTATAAAGAAGGGTCATAAGGTTTAAAGCAAGGAGGAAAAGCAAGAAAGCCATTCATGAAGAAAATTGCTCGGAACGCAAACCAAGGGTTGCTCCTTTGGCTCTGAAAATATGCTAGATGGAACGGCGTCGAAAAAATAAGCGATCTAGGCTTTTGAATCACTCCAATAGGAGTCCGGATGAGAAAATGACGTCCGTTTTACAATCCGAGGTCAAACGAAGAAGCTGTTCAGGAATCCGCCCGTCTCCGCAGGAATCCGCCCGTCTTCCCCAAGACGCCCGTCTTCTCTACAATCCGCCCGTCTTCTGGCTGGGAAAAACAATAAATTTCACTGGAGGAGAATCCGCCCGGATTCCCTACAATCCGCTCGGATTCCCCCTTACCAGTCCGAGCGTCTTGCCTAAGAATCCGCTCGGATTCCTCTGCCCAGATCCGGCCGTCCCGACTCCCAGCCGCACGGATCACAGCACAGCACAGTTTCGTTCTTCAAGCTACGAAATGGAGAAGCCCTTCTCTCGGATAATCCCGGAGGCTCCTTGCTCAACTTAAAAAGTGTAATTACTAGTTTAGCCCTTAGTTAACCCTAATACATCCTCCCTAATTTCCACTATAAATACCCCATTTGTAAATAATCAAAGGGGGCTCCTTTATGTTGTTTTAGAGTAGGAAATCCTTCTTTAGATTAGATTAGGAGTAAATTAGAATAGATTACTCTTTAATCTTTCCACAAATTACACATTAATCTTTCCATAATTATTGTTCAAGTTTATTATTCAAGTTTATTATTGGGTAATTGAAGATTATTGGGTTATTATTGGGAGATTGACAACCTTCCATCAATCAATCAAGTTTCTTCTATTATTCTTTGCTTTATTATTTGGATCATCTCAAGTTTGGTATAAATCCTTTACTCTTTATTGTTTATTTCCTCACTCTATTATCATGTTTATACTGGTCATAGGGGATTCATGGTGTTGATCATACAAACATGTTCACAAGGTTGCAAGCAATTAATGTTGTGGAGGAACCGAGTTGGGTTATATCTTACGGTTCATAGGAAGAGTTGGGTCCCGGAGCCGAATCGATTAGATTGTACAACACCTACAAGTCGACTTACTTTCCTCCTATTCAACTTCTATGCATGGTCTAACAAGACTCGAGTTGGTTTATATCTTACAAGTCAAGTTGAGAAGATAAGAGATGGTAAAAATGCAAGGATTCATAGGCTTAGCATTTCATCAAACATAACATGTGCATAAAGTTGACATCACAACAAGCAAGCAATTTGATCATGTGAACATATTAGATTAAGCATGAATCAATCCCATGTTGGTTTCCCCTAATTACCCATTAATCCTAGCTAAAGAGACTACTCACTCATTATCATGGGAGACATGTCATTAATGGTGTCAATCATCACAACAAGTATAAACATGATAATAGAATGAGGAAATAAACAATAAAGAGTAAAGGATTTATACCAAACTTGAGATGATCCAAATAATAAAGCAAAGAATAATAGAAGAAACTTGATTGATTGATGGAAGGTTGTCAATCTCCCAATAATAACCCAATAATCTTCAATTACCCAATAATAAACTTGAATAATAAACTTGAACAATAATTATGGAAAGATTAATGTGTAATTTGTGGAAAGATTAAAGAGTAATCTATTCTAATTTACTCCTAATCTAATCTAAAGAAGGATTTCCTACTCTAAAACAACATAAAGGAGCCCCCTTTGATTATTTACAAATGGGGTATTTATAGTGGAAATTAGGGAGGATGCATTAGGGTTAACTAAGGGCTAAACTAGTAATTACACTTTTTAAGTTGAGCAAGGAGCCTCCGGGATTATCCGAGAGAAGGGCTTCTCCATTTCGTAGCTTGAAGAACGAAACTGTGCTGTGCTGTGATCCGTGCGGCTGGGAGTCGGGACGGCCGGATCTGGGCTGAGGAATCCGAGCGGATTCTTAGGCAAGACGCTCGGACTGGTAAGGGGGAATCCGAGCGGATTGTAGGGAATCCGGGCGGATTCTCCTCCAGTGAAATTTATTGTTTTTCCCAGCCAGAAGACGGGCGGATTGTAGAGAAGACGGGCGTCTTGGGGAAGACGGGCGGATTCCTGCGGAGACGGGCGGATTCCTGAACAGCTTCTTCGTTTGACCTCGGATTGTAAAACGGACGTCATTTTCTCATCCGGACTCCTATTGGAGTGATTCAAAAGCCTAGATCGCTTATTTTTTTCGACGCCGTTCCATCTAGCATATTTTCAGAGCCAAAGGAGCAACCCTTGGTTTGCGTTCCGAGCAATTTTCTTCATGAATGGCTTCCTTGCTTTTCCTCCTTGCTTTAAACCTTATGACCCTTCTTTATACTCTTTATTCCTACATCATTGGTCATCATTCTTGCCTCCTCTTCATACTAGTCCATCTAATATCATCAATAAGCTTCCAAATATGCACGAAAGACGGGAATTTCCGCCTTATTCTCTCCTTTTCTACAAAACATATGAAATGCGATAGAAAAGCAAATAGGAAGGTTTTGACGGATAAAATGGCCATAAAATGCTATAATAGTATGCAAAATAGGCTCAATTAGGGGACTAAATGTGCGCAAATAATGTTCACATCATGGACAAACGGGGACAACACGCTATCCGCCTACTAACTTCCCAATACGTTCTCATGCAAGGAGAATTATACAAAAGTACACCTCTTGGTGTAATCCTACGCTGTCTTGATCATTCACAGGCACAGAAAGTGATGGAAGAAGTCCATGATGGAGAATATGGCCCTCACATGAGTGGACCCATGATGGCAAAGAAAATCACACGTTTGGGGTATTATTGGACCACGATGGAATCCGATTGCATCAAATATGTAAGACATTGCCATACAAATCTTCGGGAATGTACAACATGTCCCTCCTTCATTGCTTTACACCATGACATCTCCCTGGCCATTTTCTGGTTGGGGAATTGACATCATCGGCAAGATCCTTCCAGCCGTAACAGGAGGTCACTGTTTCATCCTGGTAGTAATCGATTACTTCACCAAGTGGCTAGAAGCGGCTTCCTACACCAGTCTTACAGCCAAGAACGTGGCAAAGTTCATAAAAACCAACATTATCTGTCGATATGATTGTACACATGAGATCAGCAGTGACAATGGATCACATTTCCAAGCTGAGACTGAACAATTGCTAGCCAAGTACAAAATCAAGCATCACCACTCCTCTCGATATAGACCACAAACCAATGGCGCGGTAGAGGCGGCAAACAAGAACGTTGTCACGATTCTCAAGAAAATGATTGACAACTATAGAGATTGGCCAAGCAAGATACCCTTTGCTTTATGGGGATACCGTACATCTGTTAGGATGCCCACTGGGGCCACCCCTTTCTATTTTACCTACGGCATGGAAGTCGTACAACCAGTCGAGCTAGAAGTACCATCATTGCGTATTTTACTCGAAAGTCAAATCCCAGAAGCCGAGTGGAAGAGGGATAGATATGAAGAACTCATCCTCCTGGATGAACGAAGGTTACGTGAATTACATAATGTGCAAACATACCAAGCACGTATCAAACGAGCCTTCAACAAAAGGGTTAAGCCAAGGAATAGAAAACAAGGAGACTTGGTCCTCAAATCAATTAGAGCTCTTTTACCTGTCGATCCACGAGGAAAATTCAAACCCAATTGGGCCGGGCCATTTCTAGTCAAGTCCATACTTCCAGGGGGTGTGGTTAGAATCACAGACCTAGATGGGAACGAATTTTCCAACCCGACAAACCTCGACCAACTGAAACGTTACTATGCCTAGAATAGGAGCAAATAAAAAAATGCGCCTCGCGTAACCTCACGTGTCGCTCTTGCATTTTGACAATTTGTCATCCTCATATCATCAAATAAACTGAAAAGCATTTTAGGAGTAAGTAAAGCTCATGCTTATTTTCTAAGTTCATTATAAGCTCTTGCTTAGAACAATTATTCTTTTACATTTACTTGAACTACGCGCAAGGGTTTGATTTCATTTTTTTAATGAATACGTAGGCAATCCTTCACGGGATACAACCCATCTAATTATTTTAAATGTAAATTGAAGGACATTTGCAATTGCATTGGAAATTCGACAAGAATAATAAAAAGAAAATCACGACGGTTTCATAACCAATTAACCTTTTTTATTTCATTTCTAATAATAATAATAGTACGATACATAATAAAGGATAAAAAAAATAGGCTAGGATTCTAAAAAGCCCAACTTCTTCTTACAATAATAATAAAGACTTAGGCTACTCTTCCATTTTCCCTTTGCCTTTGTCATTTTTGTCAAATTTCTTATCCCGACCTCGAGCCGGACGCTCTTGCGCCACTTCAGACCTAATCACCAACGGTCGCTCTCGTGGTCTTGCTTTGCCATTTTTGTCAACCACCATCTCGACGGCATGAGAAATCTTCGGTTTCTTCGAAGGATGAACAACTCGGAATCCGGCTTCTTCCTCTCCCTCAGTCAGATGCTTCTCTTTCTCCTTTTCCATCTCGCGAACCTTGTAGTCAACAGGCTCGCGCTTCCTCAATCTCTCGCGCTCCTCCGGAGTAGTAGCTTTCCTCCACCGCGGATAGGAATCCGACACCCATAGAGCACTAACAGAAGAATTCAAGAACCATATGTTCCTTTGAGCCCATTTAATGGCCCATTCTCTTCGACTTTCAGTAGTAAGCGCCACGGCAGTCTGCGGGATCGTGTCAAGCTTCGGAATCATCTGCTTCAGTCCGACCTGTCTCATCAACCTCTCCGGGAAGATGCATATCATAAACTCCAAGCCGGGAATGCGAACAGATCGGGTAGGATCCAAGGAAGATACTCCAGTGACAGATTTGAGATGACACCATGGTACGATCCATCTAATTAAGGGGTCATCTTCACTCTTCAATTTGTTTTCCCAGTAGTTGCAAACTCGAGTGAAGGCCACCATGTAGAGCCTGGTCCTCATTGCAATTGAGCGAGCATGATAAGCAGGAACATTAACTGCGGGCTCGATCAATCGAAGACGCTCCATAAGCCAGACCTACCGAAAACTGGAATAAAAAAAAACAAAAAAAAAAAAAAAAACAAAAAAACAAAAAAACGAAACAAAAAAAACAACAAAAACAAAAACGAAGAAAAAATTCTTTTACCTGCAAAATAATGGGACTTCCCAGATAAGGTAGGTCACGGTTGGCTTTCCTGTTATCTAAACCCAATAGGATCTCTCCTAAACACAGGCAAGCTGGGCTCCTGCGCAGCTCCATTTGGTCAATCAAGCTCAAATAACGAGGGTCGCCTCTCAAATCCTCATCAACATGTCCTTGAAGGACATATACGTGTAATAGGCAAAACCCGAATGCCTTTCGCCTCGCAACATAAGAGATAGTGGGATCTGCCCTATTGATGAATCGATCGATGAAATCCAACATTCGCACTCCTTTTGAAGTCACAAGACGGTCCACATCAGCTCTTGCCAACCCAAGCAAGTCCCTAAACTTGTTCTTATACCCTTGAGAAGTGGAGGGAATAGCAGGCAAATGTTCCGGGTCACAACCGCCAATCGCAGCAATTTATTCGGGAAATGGGCAAATGTCGCCTCCGGGGAAGGCAAATACGTGATAATTCGGGTCCCAATAATCAAGACAAGCATCTAGGAACGGTTTGACTACCTTGATCAACTTCAAACTCAATAGCGATCCAAAATTATAAGCACCCATGTCGTGTTTCTCCACATTACAGAACTCATTTGTCCACTCTTTTAGACGAATTTCGAGAGTATTCATGATGTATGCTTATTTTGAGAGCTTTATGTAATAAGACGAAGAAAAGAAGGAAGAATTAGGTGAATAAAACCTCCCTCGACGTCTCTATTTATACTAAAAGCGGTTTCCTAAAATCCTTCAGGACGGATGCATTGGGGAACAGGCGCAGCACCTGCTGTGCCTCTTCGAAAGGACGCAGCTCTTGCTGCCCCTCGTCCTCAGCCTTCTTTCTGTGATTTTTCGCGTTGGATCTTTCCTAAATTCCTCAACGAATAATTTCCTATTCATACGGGTTATTATTTTGGTAAATACGTCAAGTTGCCATATTTCGTGTTTCCTAATTTCACGGGCACGCATTTCGAGGCGATATCGATATTTTTGTCATTTTAGCACACTTATACATTTCTTTTTTTATTTTTCTTTTTGGGGAATCAATTCACTCCCATCCCACATTAAACTTCAAACTTATATGTTTCTTTTTTTTCTTTTTTTTTAGGGAGTAACCCTCCCTACCGTTCGGTCATTTTCGGCAAATGTTTTGCATTTCTGAGTCGTTGCTTTGCGCTAATTTAAGCCATGTGTACAAATGTATGTTCTATGTGATTTCTGTGTAAATTTCGGCAGCATGACGGCATAAACCGTCATCTACCAAACCTGTTCAAAGCTAACCTGCAGGTACAAACAAAGCAACCCGGCAGCAAAGGCACTCAGGCCATCACATATACAATCAAGAGGGGATATGTACACCAAACTGGGGGCTCGAGCCCCAAAACAAAGTCCGAATGTCCAAAATGTAGGTCCTAAAAATGTACGAAATATACAAAATACAGCCAAAAAAACAAAAAGCAACAAACAAGCTACTGCTGGTCGCCGTCTAGCTCAGCAACTCTCGCCTCGAGAGCAGCAACCTCGGCATCGCGAACCTCAAGCTCCCTCTGCAAACAACAAGAATTGGCTCATGTCAATCATTTCAAACATAATGAAAGTTTGAAAATTCGAAAATAAAGTAAATCGAAGGTTCATACCTGACTTCCTCGGCCGCCAGCAACTGCCTCGAAGGCAGTAGCCCGCAGCCGGTTGGCTACCCTCCACAAAGCCACGAACCGGGATGGTGCAACCTATATTTCAAAAGAAGAGATTCTTAACGATTGGACAAACTCAAGCAAATGTGTTCGTACACAAAATTATACAAGTTAGGAGACTCACCCTCCGAATCAGATGCTGCCACTCGTCCAACCCAGCAACTCTCACCGCCGCATCAAAGTCGCGCACCTCGGAGATCGTCGTCATCCCCGTCGCGTCAGTGTACTCGAGGGTCTCGGGGTACTCTGGGGGCTCGATGCCCGCCGCCTCGACCTCCTACAAAGTCAAGTGATTTCCATTAACCGATGATCATTCATCGTGTTCTCAAAATAATCAAAAATAAAGAGTAAAACACTTACCACGATCGGCCAGTACGCCAACCTCCCGTAGAGGAACGCCGAGTAGTCCTCGCCAGGAAGAAGGAGGGCGTCACCACCAACGCCAGCCAGGTCAGCCTCCCTCTCAGCCTCAGAAGGCTCCCTGAACATCGTCCTAGGAGGATCGATGGGAACCATCAAGACATCCCGAGAGCACTGACGAGCTAAGCGCTAACCCAAGTACCGCACAGGACCCATCGGCGTCCTCAGCAGCAACCGGCTAGAGCTCCTAGGTCGAAGGACCTCAGCCACAAAGGGAGGAGCGCCAACGTACTCCACCCAAGGCCTGGGCACCCACTGGGAAAAGCAAACAAGAAGTCATTCTTATGATCAGTTCTGAAAAAATAAAGAAGAAAGACAAACAACGCAAGGTGAAGTACTCACGCCGTCCAACTGAAGAGCGTTCACCTCCCACCGACAGACGTCATGGAAGGAACGCCGACTCCTCGTATGGCACATCACCCAATACCTCACAACGCGATAGGCCTTCTCCACCGGCTCCGTCCTCTTGGGCATGAGACTCGGAAAGTAGGAGTACACCCACGCATGTAAAGCAAGATAATCAATAACGATCTTTCGTTATTCGATAAGAAAAGGAAATGATCTTTCATGAAAAGAAATGAAGGTTCATACCTCCAGCAGCAGTCCAGGGCCGACGGCAGCGGGAGAAGGCCCCTTCTCCATCAACTCCAGATGAACCATGGCCCTCATAAAGCGAATGAGGACCGCGAAACCAGCAGTGACCCAGTCCCAACGGCCTAGGTCGCTCAGGTCAGAAAGAAAGGGAAGGATCTTCGTCGATAGCCTCTCTCCCTTGTCTCCGAGGTAGATCGAAGACAGAAACCACCAGAGCCACAAACGGAGTCTCTGTTCTGCAGTACAGGGTGGAGGAGCCATCTCCCTCCCCTCGACCACCACCGACGCCGGGGTCTTCCCCGCAAAGTAGTCCCGAACATAAGAACTAGGCACCAATCCAGGCACCACAGCAGCCTTCGACATCAGGTTCCAGCCGATCAACCTCCTAGCCTCAGCCGAGTCAACCCTCATAGCTGTCGCCGACCACTCCACCACCTCAGTCCCACACATCAAACCATAAATCATGCCATAATCCTCCAACGTGACCCCCACCTCACCAAAAGGCATGTGAAATGTGGAGGTTGTGTCCCAAAATCGGTCCAAGAAAGCTCGGACGAGACTGAGGTTAGCCCGAAGCTTCCTCCTTATGATATCCCTCCAAACCTGCACCAGGGCGCCGAATGCTCTCCGCTCGATCATGGCGCGCTCCTTCGCCGACAACCTCTCGTAGCACCCTATCGCCGTCGTATAGCCCGAGAACGATTTGATGTTCCTGGCCTCCTATTTGGATTAAAAAAAACTATCTTTAGCTCGAATGATGAGGAAAAGGAATAACAAATAGAAATGAAAGAAGATGAACGAAGAGTGATGAATTCGATTTACTAAGCTCTTCACCGTCCTGTAGGAGAGGTCACCCTCTGCAGCCCAAAGAAGGTGCCTACTGTCCCAAGTCTCACCCCACGCAGGTGCTCCTCTCAGCTGGTGACCACCTCGTCCAACGTTGGCCCGTCTCGGGGCCTCCTCCTCCTCAGGAACCTCCTCCTCAAGAACCTCGTCCTCAGCGGCCGTCACCGCGGCAGTAAAAGCCTGCTCTAACGCCTCCTCAAGCAAACGAGAAGGGTCAATGGCGGTGTCCACATCCATGGGATCTCTCCCTGATGTAGAAGCCTCATCACCTGCAAAATTAAAGTGAATTTAGGCCGTGTCAAGTGACGACAAGCCTTAATTAGGGGATTTTCGAGTTTTCGGAGCTCCGAAATCGCTCTTTTCTCGCCATCCTTGGCCTTTTTTCCCACAAACCCGACCGCTCATGTGGTAATTTGGGTCAAGTCAAGCCTAAGTTGAAGCCTAGTCATGGGTTCGAGTTGGAATTTCGACAGCATTCCGTTATAACGGTGATTATGCCGTAGAAAAGTGTCCCGAAAAAGCCGTCACAAATTGAATTTCCGAGATGGTAGGAAGTTTACCCATAATACAAGGATTCCAAATGCCAAGTTTTGTCACAAATGGGCAATCCTAAGGCTATTTTCGAAGCGATTTACGGTTTAGCTGTGAACCCGTCACAATTTCACCCAAATGCTCAAAACTCCACGAAAATTTGAAACAAATACTTGGTTATGAACCTTATACTACCAATTAGCCATTTACAAGGTCAATTTTGCAAGGCAAAATAATTTGGGGGAAAAGCCCCAAATTTTCGACATTTTAGGGTTGGAAACCCTAATTTTGTCGGTCCAAATGATGGACAAAACAATGCACTACTTGAGCAGTCTGGAATGTTCCGTATGATTCTAAAACCGTCTTCATTTTCTAAAACCGAGTCAGAATGTTCTGGTATGTTCCGGATATTTCTATTTCATATTTTCCAATCTTTTAATCTTTGGTAAAGAATTTCCCGCAATATTCACACAAAATATTAAGAAAACAAGATTAATCCGTTATTCCATAATCAAAACACGGAAATCTTTCTTCCGCGGGAGGAAACCACTTGGGAAAGGACGCAGCAAGTGATGCGCCTCTTCCAAGAGACGCAGTGCCTGCTGCACCTCTTCCCAAGTCCTTTTCTGCGTATTTTTTCGTATCTTTTCATATCTTTTCGAGATTCACTTCCAAAGTTTCTCCGAAAACCCTACTTCCGTCGTGTGATTAGTATAAATAGGGACCTTCGTTCCTCATATTTGTCACGCGAGTGTCCGCCCTTCTCTTCTCCCTTTGCATTCTAGACCACGTTCTTACTTTTTGGCGTCTACGTGCTTGAACTTTCGACCACGTAAGCTCGGATCCTTCGGAGTACCAGCCTCGTTTTGCATGGCCGACCAATTTGACCAGCTCCACATCAATCAACTTTAATCAACTTTGTTTCTTTTCTCCTAGAGGGCACGTTCGTCTACATTCGAGTCGAGCATCACTAAACGTATACTTAGTTCATCTCGTTTCGTCAAACATGTAAGTCTGAGGGTGTAAATCCTTCTTTTATTATTGTTCTTTATTTTCGTAATCATCATTGTAAGATTTATGTCGAAAATATGTTTACCGATTTGTAAAACCTTGTGTAAAACTCTTTTTACGGATTATCAGAGGACAACCGTCGAGAAAGGACGCAGCAACTGCTGCCCCTCTTCGAAGGGACGCAGTACCTGCTGCGCCTCTTCCTGAGGCTGCCAAAGTTCCTGCTTCCTTTCTTCTTCTTTCGTCTTCTGTTCGTCCTATTGTTTTGTTTCGTCTTCAATTTTTCATTGTTCTTTTAACACAATAATTTTAGTATGCTAATATTAACATATAAATCATTGTTAGTATTTAATTCATCTTTTAAATCCCGACTTAAATCCCTTATAACCAATATTTGCGGGTTTTCGTCATTAAAGTCAATCCGGGTTTTAGAGATTCGATTCATTAATATTGAATCTCTGAAATTCATCTTTGATAAATTTGTATCTGTTATTCATCCGTCACCGTCATTAACTCATCATTAATAATTTGTTTAACCTAATTAATTTGTGTTTGTAATAATCCTTTTAATCTTGTATTAAATAGTTCTAATTAGTTTTGTTCATGTTTTATCGTTTTCATGACTCAATCGTATGTAAATAATCCGTTAAATCACTTTCATTCGAGTCAATTATTCATAATCGATCATTAAAATCACCAACGAATATTAACAATTTGCAATTCCGGCTTCACAGCCAGAACTGAGCCAAGGAACGGACGCAGCAACTGCTGCGCCTCTTCCAAGGGACGCAGCTCTGCTGCGCCTGTTCCTGGTTGAATTCTGTCTCTGAACTCCCGTTTTGCCTTGACTTAGTTATTAGATTACGTATTAATTTACTATTATTCGTATTATCACCCCTAATTTCTGTTCGTCAATTTATTTATTCTTTCTTTTCTAGAACATCCGTTTTAAATTTACTTTCGACATGAATCATTAAATCCGATGTAATTATTGTAATTTTCTTTATTGTATTTTTGTTGTATTGCTTGTATGCCCCTCACATGTAATCGATATAAATTCCTACTTCGACCTAATTGTATGCTAAATTACGTGGTAACCGACTTAGTTTAATTCTTCACATGCTAGGATTAATCTAATAGATGTTGCATTGCATGCATATAATCGAGAATATATCGAGTATAGATAATTTCCCTAATCATTAGTAGAGGCCGCTATCGAGGCGGGCGGGATTAGGTGTTCGATCAAAAGAGCTTCCTAATACGTACCCTCACCCCTTATTCCAGATCTCTGTGGACATCCGTGTTCATTGGCATCCACGAGAGTCATTCTAGACATAGAATGCTAAGGGTAACGAGTGCTTAGTGTTCGTGTCATTACTTTGTGTCTTGACATGACACGAGGTATTCGAACGGTTTCCAATTTTCCACAATAAATTGGTGGCGACTCCACAAATGCAAATAAACCAAAGAGTGAAAAGCTTGTTTCGCTTTTCACACCCGTGGGCCCGCGTCCACAGAAAGGTTAGTAATAATAAAGTGATTCTTATTGTTACTGCAAATGTGATGCTATTTATAGTATAATAAAGCTATAAATAATTAGATTAATTTCATCCATACGTTACATTCAAACTTGTATTAATTGTGCATGCATGCATGAGGTGAATAATGGTCAAACAACCAATAATAATAGGGCGTGCATTGGTAAAACCACAAACTTTTCAGTTTTCACAGTGAATCTGTATTTACAACGGTTATAAGAAAAACTGTTGTTTATTGGTGTAATATGACAAGGGATTTACAATAACCGTTGTTGATATATGAAATATGATAACGGCTTAACAAAGAATCGTTATAATTTTGTGCTATACATACGGTCAAACAATCAATACTGCAACTTTGAATCAGAAAAAGTAAAAATTACAGGGCATGCATTAGGCAAATCACAAACACTAGAAAATCACAGATAATTAAACAATTTTTTTTAAAACAGGTTATGTCCAACCGTTGTTGATATATGTAATATGATAACGGCTTAACAAAGAACCGTTATCATTTTGTGTTATACATATGGCCAAACACGCAATACTGCAACTTTGAATCAGAAAAAAAAGTAAAAATTACAAGGCATGCATTAGTCAAATCAATATCATTGTGTTTTTATTCATTGGACAATGGGTTTTTGATAACCGTTGTGTTTTTACTAATTGGACAACGGTTTTTTGATAACCGTTGTAAGCTAATATGTTTAAAGCGGTAGAGTCGACCGATTCTTATTTAACTTGTATCGTTTCCACTTTCCAATTCTTAACTTGTTAAGTTTCCAATTCTTATCTTATTATTATACCAGTTCCAATTCTTACTATCTTATTATACCGTTTCCAAAACAACCCAAACTCATTATAAGTATAATAATTTTCACAATCTTAACTTATATCATTTGCACTTTCCAATTCTTAACTTGTTAAGTCCTCCATTAATTTTCCACATCGATTATGTCGTCAAGTTCATCAACTTACAGTGGTTCATATTATTCATCCTCTGATGATGATGATGATGATGATGATGAAGCATCATATGAACCTCCTGCAGGACCCCCAAGTAGACTTATATACGCTAAACCCTTTACATGCATCATTCACAATCTCCCGTATACAGAGGACGGGCATGGAATAGCCTTGACTGGTTAATAGGTTTGATTTCGTTAGCCGGATTGAATTTGGTTCAAACTATCTACCCGGACAATGATGCACATGATGGCTTCGGGCAGTGCGCCCTCATCGAGTTTGGCGGGGGTGAGGAGCGGGAATGCTTTCGTCAAGCTCGCAAACTTGAGCGGGCATTCTATAACAATGACTCTTCGAGACTCTGGTTTGATCATGATGATCAGCGGGTAGGCCCATATTTATGGGTTGCGAATGAATCTGACCGTGCACCGCCAAAGTCGCATTGCCGAGCAGGGGACACTGCCGTTGGAATGGGAAAACAACTGTGTGGATTGGGCTGAAGGTGAAAGAGACATATATGGTGATATTCTCTATGAATTCTTGAGGATGGGGTAACAAAAAACATACTCCCTCCATTCAACTCCACACTACACATTTGCTTTTTCACGTTTGTCAACGCTTGTTTTACGCGATTTTTTTTCGTTAGCTTGATATTTTAATGTACTCCTAAAAACCTAAGTCATTATAATAAACGTTTGATATTTTTCTGGTGATATTGTCTCTGAATTCCAGAGGATGAGGTAATAAAAAACACAAATAATTAAACTTTAATTCAAACCACCACCATAATCCAAATACAACTTACAATGCCAGATAATAATTAAAGACTTAATTATTAGAATCTGATGAAGTATTAGGATACTCATTATGAATTTCGGTATAGATCAAGTCGTAGATCGGCCCTTCATTATCACCGGGAAGCGCGGGTGGAACTGCCTCTTTCTCCCATGACATAGGCACGGTGGCAAGAATGTGATGCTTCCTGCAATGTTTGAGCAGATGATGATCAAGATGGGTCGCAACCCATAGATAAGGGCCTTGTTGTTTATCTTGGAAATAGAAGTCCTCTTTCCCCACATCTTCCCCCGCAAAACTAGCCCCTAATTTTCTTGCCTGACGTAAGTTATCATGGCAGTTGGCTTCGTCAAATACGATAAAACCAAAGCCAACAAAACCTTGCTTGTTTGTAGACACATGGTACACTTTTTTAATCGCGGTGAAACCGGAGACATGAAGCATTTGCGTCAATCACCCAAAATTAGGGTTTAAACCCTTTCCATTCACACCATAATGAACCGGGAGATTATGGAGAATACAAGTAAAAGGCTGTGTGTAATGAGAATGTGATTGTAGCTCCGATACACTAGCTATATTTTTTTATAGAGGAATTTAGAAAGAAATTAAAGAGTAAATGTTTGATAATTTAGAATTTGACCTAAAACATTATGATGACATATTTATATAATTATTTTGGTCAAATTGAATATTATTGGTCAAATTGAATATTTATTAAAGTTCTGATAAAGTTTTGAATGCAGTAGTCAAACTGAAAAATCTAATCAAATACTAACAACGGTTGAACCGAAAAACCGTTATTTCATAATAGAAAATAATAACGGTTACAAAAATTTCGTAGCTATAACATAACAACGGGTAACAAAAACCGTTGCTGGTGTTAATTTAGTAACGGTTTTCGAAATGCCGATATCTTAAACTGGTAATGGTTTTCTAACAACCGTTGATAAGAGTGATTCTATAACGAGTTTTTGGAAACCGTTAAAAGTTTTTGACAACGGTTTGTTAAGCATCCGTTGTCAAATTATAATAACAATGGTTTTCGAGGGAAACCGCTATTCCTATTAGCGCGGTCTAGGTTTCCGCCAATAATTGGAAAACCGTAATCTAAGTGCCGTTATTAAATGCATTAAACCGTTGTGATACGCTCCTTATTGATTGCCAGATTTGGCGTAGTTTTTACTAACAACTATTACTAATCACACTCTAACTATAGCATTGGTGAAATCCAAACATATTTGCGATATTAACATGCCAAATGAAGAGGCTAGTGCCCCTCACACACTAACTCGTAATGGCCATTTTCAAAACATGTTATACACATTACTCTTTTCATCCAATTTTCACATATTAACATATACCAAAGGAATAACTACCTCATGTAAGAATCCTATCAACTATGCAAATTACGGCTTTAAAACTCATCATACTTAAACACGTTGATACCTGTCGATGTGAGTATCAAAAATAATATTTATAAAACCAAACTACTACTACCAAGCGGTAGTAAGGGTCGATCCGCAGGGAGGTAGGGAGATAATAGTTGTTATTAATTCTAGTCTAAGGGTAACAGTTGTGAGGGTTTTGATATGTATTAAATCTAAGATAACTAAATAAACAAATAAAAGTAATAAGGGATGTAAACAATAATAAAAGAAATGCTAAGACAGTCGGTTCACTATAGCTGCGATGGCACATAATCCTAGGTAAGTCCGAAATACAGTCGTGTAGGATGGGTAAAACAAGTCCTCTCAGTCCAAGTTAACTAGTAGCTCCTTTCGGCCTATGCTACCAGTCCCTAAGTCTCACTAATACTAGCTCTCGCCCTGAAAAGTGATTCCTAAAGCCTAAATTACATTATCTCTCGATCTCTGCAATTTAGTCGTCTTAACTCGTTAATTAATGCCCTTCCCTATCTCTCGATCTATGGGTCGGTCAAAACTAAGCATCTAACAAGTCTCCTCTCGGTCTCATTGCTAAATGTTGCACTTAACGAATCAAACAATGCTAATCAAACACGAAGTCAGTCAATCGACCAGCTACCCCAGTCGATCGACCAACCGGCTCAGTCGATCGACTAGTTAACCCAGTCGATCGACCAAGCCCTAATGCGGGGTCACCTATTCTATTGCCATCTACGCCATAGATCCCCTACATCTTAGCACGGGGCGTTTAGCTATTCATATTGGTAATAACAATAACAATAAAATTAATAAACAAAGCAATTGAATTCATAATTAAATTAACTGAACAAATAACTAGCATGAAATGAGAAATTGGCTTTGGGATTCTAATCTGGCAATTCTAAACTATAAAGAAAGAACAAAATCAGTAATAAGAAATACCAGAAATAAGGAAACGGAACGATCAAATCCGGATGCAAAGAAGAAATATTTTATTGAAACTAACGAAAACTATCAATTAGGTATTGATAAATCTCAACCCTAATCTAAAACTAAGCTAATGAATGAATGAATAAAAGGTAGGCAGGGGTTACGTTAAATAGGAATGTCACGTAACTCTTATTCTTAAAACCTAATTACATTGGACTTCGTAATTCTAACTTTAATTTGCGCGTCAGAGTCGTGGAGTGGTCGATCGACCACTTGGATCTGTCGATCGACCACAAGCGCTGTACAGGAATGCATTCTGACGAATTCTGCAGCGCGCACCGATCTTAAAACAGCTGCCATTTCTTCGTTACTTGGTCAAATCAGGCGTTCTATGCGGCGTTGGAAGGCTAAGAGGATACGCTTTCACCTCCAATTGGAATCACTCGATAATAAGCTCTAGAACTCGAGATATAGCCATCTGAATAAGGCTGCAATGTCGAGAAGCATTCTGACAGTGTATAGACCATGTAGGTCAGTCTATAGACCACTGTAGCTGGTAATTCGCTTCTGAAGCTCTCGCAAATACATCTTTCAAGCCTTGAAATGCGCACCAAGTTCATCTCTCGAGTCACTACTCCATGTCGAATGCAATGCTAATTACTTAGGGACGGATTTGGCTCGATTTCCGCTGGATTCTTCACATTTCTGCAATATTATACAAAAATACGAAAGTAGATGGAAATAGGGAAAATAGTAGCATAAACTACATAAATGAGCTCTGAAATGCGTGTAAAATAAGGTGTAAACATCATATAAATGACACGCATCAAACTTCCCCAAACCAAACCCTTGCTTGTTCCCAAGTAAGAACTAGACTCGATCCTAAAACCTAATGGAACGAGTTCAATCTCAGAGCAAAATGCAACCATAAAGCCTAAACCAATTTAATGCAACAACTAACAATCAATTAGTAATATGAATCATGCAAACGAGTTATGTAGTCGTTAAAAACTGCTGAACCGTCAACTGTAGAGACTTATCAAATCGGACTCTCACGGGTCGCTTGAATCACTCATAAGCACAGGTGAATAATGTATAAGATAGAAAGAATTCATTTTGTAGTGACACTCACCTAACTACGACCTATAAGAACATGCCTGCAATCTAATATGAAAATAATCTCTACAACCGTACATATGCATTCCAACCAATCAAATGACCATGACACATGCCGAGGTAAATATGGATATGTGAGGTAATGGGTAAGAAGAGGCAAAACAATTATGCGAATGTGGAGGTATAGGTGATCAAGCTAGTACCTAAACAGAACCATATGACAACATCTAACTTCTTGCTCAAAATCAACAATAAAACTCGGTGCTAATTAGAAGCACAAATCTCGCAATCTCCATAATTAATCAACTCCCCATAAGATATAAATGCAACATGGGAGCAAAAATCGCCATTTAATAAGGACTTTGAATTATGCGAATTGATTTCTTTTCCTCTTTTATTCTCGGGCTTCAGTCGATCGACCAATGAGGCCAGTCGATCGACCATACCGAACTTATTTCTCTCTTCTCCTTTTTTTTTTTTTTCTTTTTCGAATCATTTTTTTTCACTTCTATTTTTTCTTTATTTCTTTCCTTTTTCCATCTTCCCAACATCATCTCAAAATGAGCATATGCCACCAAAAACGAAGTAACAATCCCAAGAATATAAACTACTAGCTTGACAAGGGCAGGCTAAATGTAGGATGTAGTAACGGGACAAAAAGGTTATTTTTGGCAGTGTGGAGCTTATGGGTAAAATGAATAAAGGAAAACCTCTACCACATGTGTCAACAAACCACAAACCGAATGCATACAGGTATTAAGCAGATCAAGTTCATATTTATACATATTGATATAACATGTCTCATAAGGAGTAACTACTCACATTCCTAAATGAACTGGTCATGAATGACACCAGTTATAAGCTCTAAATCTCAGAAAATGATGTAGTTTGCCAAAAATCTAAGTCAAGTCTCAAGCTAAGTGAGAAATTTAACGAAAACTCGTAGACTATGCAAATGATTCTACTAATAACATGTCAATTAGCAAGGCTTAGGCATAAACAGATGCAAATGCAATGTCATCATTGAAATACTACCGTTCCGACTCGACCTATATGCTAAAATAAACGCATTTTTTTGAAATTTTTGAAATTTTTTCAATATTTTTTGAATTTTTGTTGTATATATGAGGGAAAATAAATAACAATGCAAGACAAAATTGTAAACATGAATGCAAGCAAATGAAAAGCAACGCAAAACCCTTCCCCAAACCAAATCACACAATGTCCCCATTGTGCAAAATCATGTAATGAAATAAAAGGGAAATGGGAAGTTGTGATTAAATTAACTAAACAAGACATGAAGTAAGGACTCGGAAAACTCACAAGACTTTAAGCGCAAAAGGAAACCTCCCCAAACCAGCGTGAGCTAGGAGGTTTCAGTAGCCAGCAGTGCTACTAATAAGTACCTGAAAAGAAGCAAAAGTACCGCGCATAATTTCGATAAAACAATTTACGAAACGCAAAATTATGTGTAAAATAAAGAAACAGAAATGAGTCGGAGAATAAAGTGGAGAAAAGACTCCCTCAACTCCGCAAATCGACCAAACACAGTAGGGGAATGGTCGTGAACAGGTACAGCAGCGAACAATGGTCGATCGACCACCTTACCCAATCGATCGACCAGGGTGAACAGGAACAGAAGCTCCTGGAAGTCGCAGCTCAGTCGATCGACTATACTGGCCAGTCGATCGACTGGAAGACCTGTTGTAAGTTCTGATTTCTTCGAATTAGCTCAATAAATAGGGCCACATGGTCTATAAACCTGCAAATACACATAATAACGCGCCCAAAATTGCGCAAAACCCAAATGTAAAGTCTAAAGTCGGAAATTAAACTAAGCACACACTAAGAGTTTTTATTTTATTTTTTTTAAACAACTACGAATTTTATTCGCAAAACTAAACAAATCACATCCGGGTTGCCTCCTGGCTAACGCTGGTTTCAGACCGGTCCCGCTCGACCTCTTTTTCTTCAGCAGCTTACTCTAATTGAGCCCAATCAAAACAACTCAAGGCTCTCAGCAACCTATCATACATCTGCGCATGTGCTACACAAAACTGTAAATAGCACCATAAGATAGAAATAACATAGGAAATCAAAATGTAAAAACATTTAAGCCTAACAAATTTCCTATGGCAGCTCCTAAAATCATCCATAAAATAATTCTACCCTCCAGCTAAGGACGAAATATAAAAGCTCAAATTATCCGCAGGTGGAAAATTAGAGAGCTCAGGAGCAATTAACTCAAAAATAAAGCGAGTAGAATTAAGATGCTCAGACGGGTATGAACTGTGAGGTGGAGGAGTCTGGTCAACTAAGGGAGAAGGTGGATAATCGTCCCAAATGCATGGGGCGGTAAAGTCAAATGGGTTAATCGGGTCCTCTATAATAGGTTCATCTATAATATCGTCATACACATCCCAATTAACCTCAAGACTGTCAAAATTTTCCTCCTCACTCTCCTTATCGCTAGACTCGTCAAGTTGGAGATTCTCAAAGAGATCCTCCAAATCGACCTCACTATCAGTGCAAGAATCATAAAGGGGTTCTAAACTATCCTCATAAGAAGGATTGTCAACCATGCTAATGGTCTCCTCTATGTCTCCAACAGCATTTCCTAGATCGGTTTCTAAGGTCTCACCCACCCCTCATCTGAGTCAACATGAAGAGAAAAGTTGGGTTTAAGAGATTCAGTAGCAAACCAATTAAAGAATTCTAATACCTCAATTACGGAGATTCCTTCGAAATCCCACTTACCTATAGACTCGAGGTATGCTCGCGTAGGGTCATTCATATGCCGGAAAATAGTGCAGCATATTTGGAGATTAGAAAAGGCATCTCGTCTGGTCTCAATAAACTCCCAAAGTCTGGCTAAATAAGCACCAAAGATTTCATCCTCTTCCTGTGAAAAACTTAGAAGGAACGACATGAGAACGGTCTCAAGGAACCAAAGTTCTTTGAGACTAAAGAAAGAAAGACTAAAATTAAAAACAACTAAAACTAGCGCTGCCTCCCCAGCAACGGCGCCAAAATTTGATACCTGTCGATGTGAGTATCAAAAATAATATTTATAAAGCCAAACTAATACTAGGAAGCGGTAGTAAGGGTCGATCCGCAAGGAGGTAGGGAGATAATAGTTGTTATTAATTCTAGTCTAAGGGTAACAGTTGTGGGGGTTTTGATATGTATTAAATCTAAGATAACTAAATAAACAAATAAAAGTAATAAGGGATGTAAACAATAATAAAAGAAATGCTAAGACGGTCAGTTCACTATAGCTGCGATGGCACATAATCCTAGGTAAGTCCGAAATACAGTCGTGTAGGATGGGTAAAACAAGTCCTCTCGGTCCAAGTTAACTAGTAGCTCCTTTCGGCCTATGCTACCAGTCCCTAAGTCTCACTAATACTAGCTCTCGCCCTGAAAAGTGATTCCTAAAGCCTAAATTACATTATCTCTCGATCTCAGCAATTTAGTCGTCTTAACTCGTTAATTAATGCCCTTCCCTATCTCTCGATCTATGGGTCGGTCAAAACTAAGCATCTAACAAGTCTCCTCTCGGTCTCATTGCTAAATGCTGCACTTAACGAATCAAACAATGCTAATCAAACACGAAGTCAGTCGATCGACCAGCTACCCCAGTCGATCGACCAACCGGCTCAGTCGATCGACTAGTTAACCCAGTCGATCGACCAAGCCCTAATGCGGGGTCACCTATTCTATTGCCATCTACGCCATAGATCCCCTACATCTTAGCACGGGGCGTTTAGCTACTCATATTGGTAATAACAATAACAATAAAATTAATAAACAAAGCAATTGAATTCATAATTAAATTAACTGAACAAATAACTAGCATGAAATGAGAAATTGGCTTTGGGATTCTAATCTAGCAATTCTAAACTATAAAGAAAGAACAAAATCAGTAATAAGAAATACCAGAAATAAGGAAACAGAACGATCAAATCCGGATGCAAAGAAGTAATATTTTATTGAAACTAACGAAAACTATCAATTAGGTATTGATAAATCTCAACCCTAATCTAAAACTAAGCTAATGAATGAATGAATAAAAGGTAGGCAGGGGTTACGTTAAATAGGAATGTCACGTAACTCTTATTCTTAAAACCTAATTACATTGGGCTTCGGAATTCTAAGTTTAATTTGCGCGTCAGAGTCGTGGGGTGGTCGATCGACCACTTGGATCAGTCGATCGACCACAAGCGCTGTACAGGAATGCATTCTGACGAATTCTGCAGCGCGCACCGATCTTAAAACAGCTGCCATTTCTTCGTTACTTGGTCAAATCAGGCGTTCTATGCGGCGTTGGAAAGCTAAGAGGATACGCTTTCACCTCCAATTGGAATCACTCGATAATCAGCTTTGGAACTCGAGATATAACCATCTGAATAAGGCTGCAATGTCGAGAAGCATTCTGACAGTCTATAGACCAGGTAGGTCAGTCTATAGACCATTGTAACTGGTAATTCGCTTCTGAAGCTCTCACAAATACATCTTTCAAGCCTTGAAATGCGCACCAATTTCATCTCTCGAGTCACTACTCCATGTCGAATGCAATGCTAATTACTTAGGGACGGATTTGGCTCAATTTCCGCTGGATTCTTCACATTTCTGCAATATTATACAAAAACACGAAAGTAGACGGAAATAGGGAAAATAGTAGCATAAACTACATAAATGAGCTCTGAAATGCGTGTAAAATAAGGTGTAAAACATCATATAAATGACACGCATCACACGTAACACTCATACCAATGAATGCATTTCACATGAAACAATTCTCTACTCGTATCACATATATTCACTCAAGTAAACATTTCAAATTCCATCATTTCTACTATCAAATTTTATCATTCACCACACAACCTCTATATCATGCAAGATGCTCAACTAAACTACAACACAAGTATTGTCATGCAACATTTCAATTCACCTTTCCCGGCTCATAAACACCCACGTTGTGACCAACCGAAATAATAGGACCTAGTTTTGAAATGAAGGATCCTTCTCACCCAAAATCGACCTCTTATTGTACTTATGTCGGGTTCATTTTATTAGACACTCCTATGTTCATTTTGGTTCATTGGTTTAGGTTCCAAAATCGTCGCTCTGATACAACTTTGTAGCACCCCCTTCTTACCCGGCCAAGGTAATTAGGAGATGTTACCTTCTCAGTTTTCCGAGGCGGTAAATCGGAGATACAATCAAGAAAGATTTATTATAAATAACAAGTTTAGTGATTACAAAACATGAACGAATAAATAAAAGAATACAACTCATGACTACTATCTATGTTATCTATCAACTATCCAAGTACTCGACTCCAAGTCCAAAGCACGGCCCAAACCCCGACCACGTCAACAAGCAAAACCTGTACTTAACCTGTTCCCCATATGATCGGAAATATCATATGGATCGACACAGACCACCCCGGAAATAGGTGACAATTACACAGACACAACAAACGTCGGTTTCAATAAACAAACTGTGACACGACTCGAGTGTGTGAATATGCAACATGACTATGATATGAATGACATGATATCAAATAACCACCACCACGATACCGGGACACGCCCAGACATACCGACAACCACACTATTACCAGGACACGTCCAGACATACCAACAACCACAAACAGGTACCGGGTCTGGAAGCCAACTGGATCCCCTGCCAGACGTCGTGTCTTAACCACACGAGTCCCTCTGTAACTTAAGCCATTAATGTGCACATCCCTCTTGGAGTGCGAAGCTCAAAGTGGCGACTTAAGCGTAAGACGGTCTCCCAACCGTCTTACATCTCCTCAATAACCAAGTAACACCACCAAACAATCACAAACGTCATATTCTCCGATATACATGACTGAAGAGTCTATCGATCCGAAATACTCAAGGGGGGGGGGGGGGGAATTGAGGATTAAAACTTTTACCTACTTTTTCGATTGTATATGTATAATTAATTATATAAAGTTTATTAATTCAACTTTAACTAATTAACTAATTAATGAATAAGAACGAAATAAACAAACGAACGAAAGAGAGAGACGCACGGTTTTTGAACTGGTTCAGTTTCACAAATCGAAACCTGCGTCCACTATTCTCGATTAACAAATTTAGTACCTTTCTACGGATTACAAATTTACTAACCCAACTCGTACAACTAACCCTAGTTGTAACTCAAGTGAGTACCGTTAAATACTCGAGTGACTAACTTACGCTAATAAGAAAGCACTTAATGATTCTACTAAAAGTTCACGTTAATGAACGAGTAAGAAATCAATTCAGCACTATTATCTTATAACGATAACTAAAGAAAGAATGCACAAGTTTATAAACACACGACCTTTTTCAAAAATAGCAAAACGGTTTTCTTTGTTTTGAAGCACACGGTTTTTGCTCTTAAAAATAAAATCAATTTATGCTTGAAGGTCTTACTTTTAAATGTTGCAAAGGCAAAGTATTTATAGGGAAGAAAGGAGCATTGCACACGGTTCCACAAGAAACCCTAATGGCCGAAATATAAGATATGAAAACAATCATATCTTTGTTATTTCTTTCCTTAAAACTCTAAGAGATAATAAAGAATATTTCAAAAGATAAATATAAATTATTCTTTTATTATCTTTTCAATAAATCTTATGATATGATAGGATTTTCCATAACAAGAATATCTTTATCATAAATTACCAAATAAAGCTAAAACATAAAAGATATGTTAAGAGAATAAAATCTTAACAACAATAGCTTTTATCCCTTAGGTTTACACGGAACAAACACGGCCCATATGCCTCGTTTTTCATGAAAACCCTAGCTTGAAGTTAGGTCGGATTTTAGGGTTTAAGAGTATGCTTTGTTAAAACCCTAATTAGTAATATGGCTCAACTCATAAGTTGATCGAACATAATTACTAACCATAGGTTTAAAATAAAACCACACTCTATATGAATATGGGCTTCCTTAATAAATAAATATTTTTGCTAGAATATTTAAAAGAAACAAAAACATATTTCAAAAATAATTTTGAAAACATCTCAAGTCGTGTAATATAAACTCAGCATCTCAATGTTATAATAGAAAAGCTATAACATTGAGCTCTTTCACAAGTAATGTTATAGCTGTCAAGCTATAACTTTACTAGTATAAGAAATTCATTCTTATGTTACCATTACGAGATAATCACCTATACTATTCTAATCTTCTTAGGAGATCTTCGAGCAAAGGCTACTTCATCATCCAAGCTTGATTAATCTTTAGACGAGCTTCGTCTTCTCATAATGCTTGATTATCTCTTCCACAATCTTGATTCGTAATTGAGGGCTTGACTAAAACATAGTCTTGTATACTTTCATCACAATTTTCTAAGCTTGACAAATAGTAAGTCTAATCTGACTCAATATGCCAATTACTGACTCATCAAGTCATCTTAACCAATATCATGTTATAATGCAATCCAACCAACATACTTATCTCCTTAATGATACTATTAACCACTAAACATGTTATACTGCAATTACTCTAATTATGTGACACTAATTACAACATTAACCACAACATATGTAATGACCACATTATTGAAACCGAGTAGGATTAACCTACCTTTTTGCATTCTTCATAAGAAATCCGAAACCATCAAGCATCCATATCATAAAACCGTCTCATCCTACATAATTTCATAACAACTATCACAAAGCATCCTACAACAACTAATACAACTAATTAACCCTTCATTATTACCAATTAATTACTCCTAATACTAGTTAAAACACTGATTAACACTACCCATGAGAATCCCCCAAATTCTAGGGTTTAGTCTTAAAACGAATTATCCAAATTAAAGGGAAAAATGTAGTATAATACTGACCAAGTGATAAGGAACAAGAATATGTGAATGAATCTTCCAAATTCTTCACCCATAGTAATAGATCTAGGATTTAGGGAAGGAGGGATTGTAGAGAGAGGTAGGAAGGATTTCGAGAGAAGCAATTAGGGTTAAGAAATGGGAAAAATCAGAAAATAGTGTGTATATATATATATATATATATATATATATATATATATATATATATATATATATATATATATATATATATATATATATATATATGTCAAGGCCCATCAATAGCAAAGACCACGCGTGAAAACTCAGCGGTTCCCGCAACACTCGGTCGAGTGCTGGGTTCACTTGGTCGAGTGACGGCTCCACTCGGTCGAGTGAACCTCCACTCGGTCGAGTGACCTACGAATCAGGGGCTTTAACATCTTTGCAGGCTCACTCGGTCCCTCAATCGGTCGAGTGAGGTTTACTCGGTCGAGTACTCGGCCACTCGACCGAGTACTAGGTTTAGAATTTACGAGTATTACAATCTTCCCTTCGTAAAAAGAACTTCGTCCCCGAAGTTCACCTCACTCCCTCTTTTCCTCCATGCTCATCACTGATTCTCATGCAATCTCTGTCGTCTCACATGCTCGTTTACCTTATACGTTCCTTTAAACATCACACTCATCCCAAGGTTCTTTGTTCAACTCTCATTACTTCCTTACATTCTGTACTTTCTCTTTTCTTAGTTTCCGAATTGTTACATTAACTCCCCCTAAAAGAGAACTTCGTCCCGAAGTTCAATTATTAAAGTTCCGGCAAGCTGGATTGCTTCGCAAGAATCGCCAATCTAGAGAGGATTACGAGAGAGAGAAAGAAGAGAGAGACCGGTTTATTATTATTATCATTATTATTATTATTATTATTATTATTATTATTATTATTATTATTATTATTATTATTATTATTATTATTATTATTATTATTATTATTATTATTATTATTATTATTATTATTTTAAGGATGCGCAGCTTTTATTAAAAGGAAAATAAAAGTTTACATGAAATTGGTGGGGAGCCGAGAGACAGTCTGGGCTCCCACACCCTTAGTAACAGCAAAGCTAAGTCTAGTAAAAATGTAAGCGGCCACCCGAGCCCCCGCATCCTGAGATACCGAGAATTTCTGGATCCGCTTGAGCAAGGCAACAACATCCGAACCCAGCGCCCCAAGTGAAGAGAAAGAGAAAGGAAGGAAACCATAACCCGTTGTCGCGCACAAATCCCCGTACTTAGCACACTTACGCTGAGCAGCATCAGCGACAACCCGGCCAGGCACAAAATCCGTTATTATTATTATTATTATTATTATTATTATTATTATTATTATTATTATTATTATTATTATTATTATTATTATTATTATTATTATTATTATTATTATTATTATTATTATTATTATTATTATTATTATTATTATTATTATTATTATTATTATTATTATTATTATTATTATTATTATTATTATTATTATTTTTATTATAAGATGCGCGCAGCTATTATTATTATTATTATTATTATTATTATTATTATTATTATTATTATTATTATTATTATTATTATTATTATTATGACTGATATTATTATGACTGATATTATTATTATTATTATTATTATTATTATTATTATTATTATTATTATTATTATTATTATTATTATTATTGATCTAAGGGGCAAGATTTAACATCATCTTAAAGGTTAAGGTTTAATATTACACGCAATCCACCCAAAAGTCAATGAACAAAAAGTCAACATCGGTCAAGATTGGTTGACTGCCGGTCAATGGTGCCCACCGATGTCAACGGCGGCCGCCGGAGTAAGGCGGAGGGTCAACTGTGGCCGCCAGTGGATGAAGGTGGTCAACAGCCCGACTGCCCGTCAGGCAGAGGGTCAACGTCGATCAATGGTAGCCGTCGGTGGTCAGTGGTGTTTGTCGGCCGATAAGGCGGAGGGTCAGCGGTCCATGTCGGTGGTTGATTGTGGTCAACAGCCACTAGTGGTCAATGATGATCAACAATTTCAAACTTTAAAAATGTTGTTGATCGCATTTTTTATTATTATTATTATTATTGATCTAAGGGCAAGATTTAACATCATCTTAAAGGGTAAGGTTTAATATTACACACAATCCACCCAAAAGTCAATGAACAAAAAGTCAACGACAGAGGGTCAGCGATGGCCGTTGGTGGTTGAAGGTGGTCAACAATTTCAAACTTTAAAAATGTTGTTGATAGGGATTGAACCCACGACCTCTTGGTTGATATACACTTACTTTTACCACTATGACACATGCATGTTGTTGTTATTTTTGTATCGCTTTTTATATATATCTTTGTTAAGACCTAAATTAAAATACTATGTACCTCTAATAACTATTAAATGTACTTCTAGTTTATATTTAATGTACATTCAGTATAAAATCAATGTACATGATGAGTTAGTTAAGTTTACTTGATAAAAATTGAACAACATGTTTTATGTACTTATGTTAATTATTCGTTGTATTTATATTTTATATTTAATGTACCTCCAATATATATAATGACTCTACGATGAGTAAGTGAAATAAATTTAAGAAATAATTGTAGTAAATATGATATGTAGCAATAATTATTAAAATGTACATTTATTATATATTCCATGTACCTTCTATATTATTAAAATGTACTTGAATAATTATTGAAATATGCCTTGTAACTAATTAAGATACACATGGTATGTAGCTTTAATATTTATTATATGTACATATATATATGTACATATATATATATATATATATATATATATATATATATATATATGTATATATATATATATATATATATATATATATATATATATATATATATATATATATATATATATATATATATATATAGCGGGTGGATCCGGTGAGTTTACCACTTTTCGTGAGTTACCCCGCGTATATAAGCAATTGATCTAACAAAACCAATTCATCAAAATCATACGTCGCAAAAACAATAGTCTGCTTCTCTCTCTAAATCTAACTACTTTCTTTCTCTAAACCTAGATCTCTCTGTTTTGCATCAAACAACTAACAAAAAACAAAAAGAACGTATGAAAAAAAATCAAAAACATACAGATTCAACAATCAAAATTGACAAATTCATCAAATTCTTCCCAATTTTTTTGTAATTCCATATGATTACAGCTTGTAATTCATTCACAATTTCGATTATTTCAATTGAAACGATCAATTTTTTTCTACAATTAATAGTCAAATTTCGGAAAACCCTAACGCATCAAATCAAAACGAAGGTATGAATATTATTTATTTCTTAGCTAATAATCGAATTATTTCAGTGATTTTAGTAGCTATTGAAATTAAATAAAAATTCTAATCAAATTTCTGTGATTTTCAAGAGAATGATGAATTCTAATGATCGAATGATGAATTATGATGATCAATCTTTTTTCTCATCAAACAACGATGAATTCAGGTGAAAATATGTGTAATTCAGATGATCAATCTCGTTTTTCATTATGTTGATTACTTTAGTAATGTAGTTCGTTATGTTGTTCAATTATTGTAATATATAAACTCAGTTATTGTAATGTAGAAATCTGGCATTTATAGTTATTGTAATGTAGAAACTCGATTATTGTAATGACTAAAGTCAGTTATTCTATATGTGATTCAGTTATTGACTCGTTAATTGTTTAAAGTCAGTTTTAGTTATTTTACAATTCAGTTACTTAATGGGTGTTCTGTTAAGTTATATTTTTCTTTTTGGTGATTTGCAGGTTGAATCACGATAGACGCGGATAATTGACGTTCAATGGAAAAATTGATGTATATACTTGGTCATTTTTTGTTAGATTTCATCTTGTTTAATTGAATAACTCAGTTATTGTAATGTAGAAACTCAGTTATTGTAATGTAGAAACTCTTGTATTTGTAGTTATTCCAATGTAGAAACCCAATTATTGTAATGTAGAAACTCGGTTATTGTAATGTAGAAAACTCAATTATTGTAATGTAGAAACTCTTGTATTTGTAGTTATTCCAATGTAGAAACCCAGTTATTGTAATGTAGAAACTCGATTATTGTAATAAACTCGATTATTGTAATGTAAAAAACTCGATTATTGTAATGTAGAAACTCTTGTATTTGTAGTTATTCCAATGTAGAAACCCGGTTATTGTAATGTAGAAACTCGGTTATTGTAATGTAGAAAACTCAATTATTGTAATGTAGAAACTCTTGTATTTGTAGTTATTCCAATGTAGAAACCCGGTTATTGTAATGTAGAAACTCGGTTATTGTAATGTAGAAAACTCAATTATTGTAATGTAGAAACTCTTGTATTTGCGATTATTCCAATGTAGAAGCCCGATTATTGTAATGTAGAAACTCGTTATTGTAATGTAAAACTCTGGTATTTGTAGTTATTGTAATGTAAAATCTCAATTATTATAATGAGTAAATCGTGTTATTATATTGAGATGAAACTCAAATATATTCAAATTTGTATCTTGTTTTTGTTTTCATCTTGTTTAATTGAATAACATGATTGGTTATTGAATGACCTCACAAAATGAATACAATAACTTGTATGTATTCAAATAACTGGTTTTGTGCATCGAAAGAAATTAACAAATTGAATTCAATAATTGCTCGTATGCATTGAAATAACTGGCTTGATTCAATACAATAACCATGTTTCAAAAACATTGTATTACATATTCACATCAGTATCCAAAATTACATCTAATAATAAAAACACATCACTAATTATTCTAGTTCTTTGGCTGAGCAACACCTTTTCTGACAACTTGTTTAATTCTTTTTCCACCCACCAGCCCTTCTCGACTTTAGAACGTGATCCTCAACCTGTAATATGTCCTTCCTGAGATCATTCACGTTCTGCAAAAGACATGCTCTTCCATCATTTACCTTCGACATCATCAAAATACCCACCATCTCAAGCCGTATAGATAGGGATCCTGTCCAATTTTCGCTTTATCATCGACATAAGGATCTTCCTCTCGTATGTGAGCATGTGATACATGGTAAAAAAATCCAGATTCATTATCGTTCATCTGCTTTGTTTTTCATTCAAAATTAACATCAACAATTTTGAATGTAGAAACGACAATACCTTCTTTTGCTATTGTCCTTGTTTTCAAAAAGTCACATAAGCAATCCACCTACCACATGCACAAACAATAACTCGGTTAAATTAGCACTAAAGAGGACATAACAGATTATATCCCAAGATAACGAACAAGAAGTAACTATAAAATACAATAACAGAGTTTCAATAATAGAATAATTCGGTTAAAGTAATACAATAACTGTTATTAAACAGATTATACACTAACACAACAAAACAAGCAGTACAAGATAAAATAACTGAGTTTGAATAATACAATAACTCGATTAAAGTAATACAATAATCGAGATGTAATGCAACATTAAAAATCCCTATATTACAATAACATCATCAATATATTACAATAACGAATAATTTCAACAAACAAATTATCTTCATTGCAACAAAAGCACAATGAAATCACCAAAAACCAGAAAGAACAACATCAAAATTCAAAATCAGGTACAAAAACGCAAAATACAATTACGAAACCCTAGAATTATGCGAAAACAATAGAAAATGTAATTTAACAACAAAAACACGACAAATTGAACTACATAATGAAAACAATTGAATAAGTTGAAGAATAGACACACAAAAGACTAGAAATTCAAGCAAAGAAAAATAAAAATGAAGTTCAAAAATAAACAAAAAATAGTATAATAAGAGGAAACGATTACCTGATTGCAAAAACTGAAGATAAAGACGAAGTAGATCTATTGAGCGCGAAGAACAAGCACGAAATCGCTCACGAAAACGGAGAGAAATTGAAGATGAAGAGCACGAAATAATTGAAATTGATTATCGGACGGAGGTTTTTTTTTTTTTTGTTCGGCTTTTTAGAGGGAGAAGAAGGAGAGAGAGAGTGATTTTTATAATAATGAGGGAGATTGAGAGAAAAGTGGGGTTTTATAGCTTGAGTAAGTTTTAATCTCAGCCATTCATCTTAGATTAGATTAGTGGTCCAGATTTAGAGGGGTAACTCACCAAACATGACCCAACTCATATGATCCTAGTTCTATATATATATATATATATATATATATATATATATATATATATATATATATAATGTACTTCTTATATACATAAAATGTATATAATAAAAAGTCGAGTCATAATTGATAACTAATTAAAATAACACTAGTTTTGTGACCCGTGAAATTCACGGGGTTGACTTTTTCTATTTTTTTAATGTTGTATCGTCAAAGTGTAATTCGCTTTTCGTTTGTTGTGTATTTAATGATAGTGGATATTCATTCGGCTTCAGTGCCATGTTTCACATTCTTGTTGCTCATGCCATAATTTGGTAGCGTGATTTTGATGGGGCCATTGCAGTTATGTTAACGGTATTTGACACCATCTCCTTTTTGCTATTTGAGATTAGTTTTCTGTTTTTATCCGTGTTTTTGTAATATTTGTGTTAATTCACATACAATCGTTAATCATATATATATTTATGAATTATTTTAATTTGTCTATTAATGTTGGGTTACACTACATGTTTGGTCTTTAACTTTAATACGTTAGTTTTTTTTGTGTTTTAGGTTCTGGGTGATTCAAGATTTTGGTAGTTGTTTTGTTGAGTTCCTGTGTTATTCATTTTTACTTATTTTTTTGTTGTCATCTTGACTTTTTTTTACTTTAGCTTTTTTGGTCTTGTAAAAAAAAAAAACGGTATTATCATAGAGATAGTCTAAGTTTTTCGGTGTTCATGTGATCTTTATTTTTTCGTAAAATTCACGTGGTACCCTAAACTTTACCACTTTACACATGGTACCCAATATTTTAAGTTTGTGTACATAATACCCCCATGTTTGATTTTTATGCACAACATGTCCTTTTTGTTGCTATAAAAAAATTCAAATGAGCATAACTCCTAGACCGGAATTCAGATTCGGCAAAATCTTTTTTTTTTCCTAAAATGATTATGTCGCCATAATATACTTTGAGAAAAAAAATTGTCCACCGACATTTTATACGGTTTTTTCTTATCGAAAATCTCAAATCAACCATATCTTCGATTTTAAATTTTCGAATGACCATTTTCGTTTTATTAATCTGTAGATCTCGAAGAGGTCATCAATTTGGAAAATAAATTAGTCAATTCCAATTTCTGGTTTATGACTTATGCTCAATTGAAAATTTTAAGAACGGTAAAAAGGGCACGTTGTGCTTGGAAATCAAATCTCAAGGATATCACGTGCACAAACTTAAAAAGTTGGGTACCACATGAAAAATGACAAAGTTCAAGAGTACCACATGAATTTTCCGTTTTTTTTTAAAAGAAAAGGATTAATAATTCACACACGCCTCTTCAAATTGGCTTTTAATCTTCTTTCTTTTGGTGGGTCACTAATTACATTATCATATGTTGTATATTTTTTGTAGTAAGAATTATCCATTAATGTTGTATTGTCACTCATCAAATAATCTATAATGAAATACTAATAAATACAAATTAATTGAATTTCCTCAAAAAAAATTAATTGAAAAAATGTGACATGGAATAAAATTTAATGCATTAGTGACATGGATTAAAATTTATTGCATTAGTTAGCCTTTTAATTATATTGTATAGATAGATGATATGTACCTTTAATAAGTATTATATGTACCTATATTATAAATTTAATATACCTCTCATATACATAAAATGTAAATGATTTATTCTTCCGTACAAGATATTATTAAAATGTACATTTACTATATATTCCATGTACCTTCTATATTATTAAAATGTACTTGAATAATTATTGAAAAATGCCTTTTAACTAATTAAGATACACAAGCTATGTAACTTTAATATTTATTATATGTACCTATAATATATATTAAATGTACCTCTTATATACATAAAATGTACATAATAAAAAATCGAGTCATAATTGATAACTAATTAAAACAACATGATATGTACCTTTAAAACAGTATTATATGGACCTATATTATAAATTTAATGTACCTCTCATATACATAAAAATGTAAATGATTTACTCATCCGTGCAAGATAATTAATTAAAATAAACATGATATGTATCTATAATCATTAATAAATGTACCTATAGTAGATATATTTCATGTACCTATAGTAGATATATTTAATGTACCTCCTAAACAAATTAAAGGTACTTGATGATTTGTTGAAACGTGATGGATAAAAAATTTAAAAAAACATAAATACTTTTATATGTACCCATAGTTATTATAAGATGTACCTATATCATATGGTCAATGTACGTCCTATATATATAGATGCACATAATGAATTAATAATATGTATTTCATAAGTAATTGAAATATACATGACATGTCATATGGAAAAATATTATGTAACTCTAGTAGTAATAAAATGTATCTTTGACATAAATATATTGTACGTATATACATTTTTTGTTAAAATAATATGACCTAAAATGAATGTAAATTTTATAATAATTATGTAAAATATAAGTTCCAATAATAATTATCATAAGTAAATAAAATATTTTGATCAATTTTGATCATGTACATTTAACTAACTTAACATTACATTGATTTTATACTGAAAGTACATTGAATATAAAGTAGAAGTTCATTTAAGAGTTATTAAAGGTTTATATTGTTTTAACTCAGGTCTTAACATAGATATGTGCAACAAGAGATACAAAAAGTACAACAAGGTGCATCTGGCATAGTGGTAATAGCAACTGCATTTCAACCAAAGGGTCATGGGTTCAAGCCTCACCAACAACCTTTTTGAGGTTTGACTTGATGATAGATCATCTTTGACCTCTGGCCGCCAACCACTGCTGACCACCGCCACCTACCACGGCCAGCCGCCGTTGACCGACAGTAACCGCTGCCGTTGGCCCCCTTTGACCGGTGGCGTTGACTGTTTCGGCGGGTCAATGCGAGTCAAGTGGTTAATTATGTTTGATTGGATGTGATAGGTTGTATAATAGAGTTAATCACAACCCTTAGATTACATTTTGTGGGGTTAGATCTAATGATTAGGAAGTGTTCTCATCATTCTCACCTTAAGGGTTGTTCTCATATGATCCAAAATATTATTATTATTACGGTTTTTCTAAAATGTGCCCTAAGGGCACATGTTAATAACCTTAATATGGTAAGATTGACAACATATTCTCATGAGATATTTAACTATAAACTCATTGTTACCATAATTAGTTAGAAAAATACTTATTATTATTATTATTATTATTATTATTATTATTATTATTATTATTATTATTATTAGAAGAAGAAGAAGAAGAAGAAGAAGAAGATTATTAGTAATAATATTAATACTAGTAATTATACTAATTTGAGTGATTAAGTAGGTAGTCACTAGTCACCACGAACCACGGTTCACCATCAATCTAATAATAATAATAATAATAAAAGTTGATATTATCTTAATAAAAGTTGCGACTTATCACAACCGTTAGATTACATTTTGTGGGGTTAGATCTAATGGTTGGGAAGTTTTCTCATCATTCTCACCTTAAGGGTTGTTCTCATATGATCCAAAATATTATTATTATTATTATTATTATTATTATTATTATTATTATTATTATTATTATTATTATTATTATTATTATTATTATTATTATTATTATTATTATTATTATTATTATTATTATTATTTCAAAAAAAACGGAACTTTTATTAAAAATAATCAACATTTTTACAAGAAATTAGTAGGCAACCGAGATACAATCTGGGCCCCCACTCCCTTAACGATAACAAAGCTAGGGTGACTGTAATGCACTCAGGATGCAATGTGCCTGGGCAATCCCCTTGTTAGAAAGGTTCTAGTCCCAGTAGTTTGGTTACTACAATCCCTTTAGCTCCTTGTGCTACCGAGGTACTGATTTCTCCAAATAAATATAGTGCCTTAGCTACTAGGACTGATATGGGCAACTTATGGCAAACCCTCCTGATCCCCCTCCTTAATGATAATTTCAACTTGGAATATAAGAGGGTTTAATAAGTTAGCTAAGCACTTAGAGGTTATAAGATTTTTGAAAGTTAATAAGATTGACATCCTGGGGCTTTTGGAAACCAGAGTCAAGGTAAATAAAGCTCAAAGAATTTTGAGAAATAAATTTGGGAAATATTGCAGTTATTGTAATTACAATAGTCACTATAATGGTAGAATTTGGATTCTTTGGGACCATTCTACTATCCATCTGAGTGTCCTTCATGAGACTGCTAAAGTAGTGCATTGTTTTGTCTATCATTTGTCCACTGGAAGGAAATTTCATCTTTCTGTGGTTTATGGAAGCAATAGTTCTTTAACTAGGAGGGCTCTCTTGGACTCTTTAGTTGCTCATTCCACCACTGTTGGGGCTTGGGTTGCTATGGGTGACTTCAATATTATTAAAAGTGCTTAGGAAAAAATTTGTAACACCCCTCCTGATCTTGATGACATTACTGAGTTCAATGCTTGTTTGGATGCCTGTGGGTTAGATGACTTATCTGGCTCTGGCAAAGAATTCATTTGGTTCAACAAGCAGGACTCTTCCTCTAGGGTCTATTCTAAGCTGGATAGAACTCTTACTAATGCTGATTAGCTTATTGCTTTTTCTCATACTTCAGCTAGTTTCCTTCCCCCTACTGTTTCTGACCACTGCCCTGGTACCCTTACTTTTTATGATGATCCTCCTCCTAAGAAGCAATTTAAATTTCTTAATTGCTGGATTGATCATCCTAATTACAAGAGCAAAGTCATGGAGGCTTGGGGGTCTAAAGTTAATGGCAATTCTATGCATAGATTGATGGCCAAGTAAACATGTCAGGGTGCCTTTAAGAGATCTGCATCTTGCTAATTACTCTAACATTGACCAAAGATTGGCTCAGAAAAGGGATGAGTTTAACTCTTGTTTTATGGATCCTTTAGTTGGACCCTCTATCTCATACTCTAATTGAAAAAGAGAAAACTGTCTTCCAGGAGTTTTGGAAATTAAAGGAAGCTGAAGCTAGCATCTTGATTCAAAGAGCAAAAATCCATGACATTAAGCACGGTGATCTTAGCTCCTCCTTTTTCTTTGCAAAAATTAAGGAAAGACAGCAGTGCCAATTCATTCATGAGATTAAGGACACTAATGGGGATACTTATATTGGTCTTCCTGCTGTTGGAAAAGCTTTTGTGAGCTACTAGTGTCATTTGTTGGGGACTGTCTCTCCTGTTCAGGGGATTGATCCAGAAATTCTTGCTAATGGGACTTGTCTTGATGCTCAAGATTGAAGTGTACTTACTGCCCCTATCACTAGGCAAGAAATCAAAGGAGTCCTCTTCTCTATTAACTCTAATAAAAGCCCTGGGCTTGATGGTTTCTTAGCAGGCTTCTTTAAGTTTTTCTGGGACATCATTGCTGATGACTTCTGTTTGGCTATGGAGGACTTTTTCAGGACTGGTTTCATGCCCAAGTAGGCAAATGTTACTGTCCTTACCCTTATTCCAAAGAAGAAAATTGTCCAAACTGTCAAGGACTTTAGGCTAATTGTTTGCTGCTCCATTATCTACAAAGCTATAAGCAGGATTTTGACTAACAGGTTGCAAGCTGTTATGTCTAAACTTGTGGGTATTGAGCAGGCTGCCTTCATTCCTGGGAGAAGTCTTCATGAGAATGTGATGCTCACTCAAAGCTTGCTCAAGGCTTACACTAGGAAGAACATCACTCCCAGATGCATGCTAAAAATTGATATAAGCAAAGCCTTCGATTCCATTCAGTGGGTTTTCTTGCAGAATATGCTGACTACTCTCAATTTCCCTGCAACTTTCACAAAATGGATCATGGGGTATGTATCTGGATTATGGTTCACTCTCAAAGTCAATGGATCAAATTATGGTTTTATCAAAGGAACTTATGGAGTTAGACAAAGAGATCATCTCTCCCCTTTGTTATTTGTTTTGTGTATGGAAATGTTGTCCAGGGCCCTACGAGTAATGTGTAAGTTAGCTCAGGTTTCATACCATCCCAAATGTGCCAAACTTAAGCTTACTCACCTCATCTTTGCGGATGATCTAATGGTGTTTACAAGGGGTGATCTGCCATTAGTTAAAAAAGCAACTGATATTTTGCAGGAATTCTCTTCCTGGTCAGGTCTTAGGGCAAATTTTGATAAGACTGAGGCCTATTTTAGGGGTGTGGATATCACTATCAAATAGTTGATTCTCACTGATATTGGTCTTGATGAGGGTACTTTCCCATTCAGGTATCTTGGTTTGCCTATTCACTCATCTAGGTTAACCAGTTCCATGTATGAGGGCCTGATCCTGAAAGTTCAAACCGTCACTCATAGTTGTGCCTCTAAATTCCTCACTTATGCTGGCAAGCTGCAGGTGATCAATGCTATTGTTTTTGGCCTCTACAATTTTTGGAGTGGCAGTTTACTGTTACTTAAGAATATCACTTCTGGTCTTGCCACTTTTTGCAGGCAATTATTCTGGGGGTATAAAGAGGGTATTCATAAATTGATTTTCAAAAGTTGGCATAGTATTTGTGCTCCCTGGTCTGAGGGTGGTTTCCAAGTTAAGGACATCATTGCTTGGAATCAGGCTTGTATGTTGAAGTGGCTCTGGCACCTTTACAGGAGTACTGGCTCTATTTGGTCTATTTGGGTATCCAGATATTACCTTGACCAGTGTTCCATTTGGGACCTTTCTGTTGAAGATTATTACTCTGAAAGTCTCAGAGGGGTGATACAGGTTAAAAACATCCTCCTGAGTAAAATGGGATCCTTATCTGCTACCAAAGTTGCCCTGGCAAAGTGCTCTCCTAAGGACAAATTTTCCGTTAAACATGCCTCTAACCTCTTGCGGGCTCCCGGTTCTGTCAAATTGTGTTACAAGGCAGTTCAGGGATGTCTGCTTCTACCAAAACAGAAAATTGTTCATATGTTAGCAGTTCAGAGGAGGCTTGCCACCACTGATCTTGTTATTCAACGTGGTTTATGTCTAGTTAACAAATGCCCTCTCTGTATGTGCAGTGCAGAAACCTCTAGACACTTATTCTTCTACTGTCACTATTCTGCTGCCATTCTTTGGTCTCTGCTCTGTTGGACTGGAGTAAAGGTTAGGTCCACACAGCTCATTAACCTGCTTATATGGACTCACAAACTAAGACTGAGGAGGAAATGGAAAGCTAAGCGGTTGAGCTGCTGCAGATCAACCAGTGTTTACTACATTTGGGGGGAGCGAAATAGAAGAATTTTTGACGGGGTAGAAAGGGACACTGCTACAATACTTCGAGAAATTCAGTTTATTGCCAACACTTTTCTCTTACACGGGTCAAAGATAGGTATTCATGAGGAAATTATAGGGGCTTTAACTAATTAGGTTGTTTGTTTGACATTCTTTAGTGGTGGTTTTCGTAAGAACTCACTTATGTATACCTTGCTTGATATATATGAGAAATATCTTTCTTGCAAAAAAAATAAAATAAAAAATAAAATAATAATAATAATAACAATAATTTCATGTAAACTTTGATGTTGCTAAGGGTGTGGGAGCCCAGATTGTCTCTCGGCTCCCCACCAATTTCATGTAAACTTTTATTTTCCTTTTATTGAAAGTTGCGCGCATCCTTTTATAAAAAAAAAAAAAAAAAAATAACAACAACAACAACAACAACAACAACAACAACAACAACAAGAACAACAACAACAACAATAATAATAATAATAATAATAATATTTCATGAGAATAATCCAACCTAAGCCTCATCTTCTCATATTAATCTATTCTAGTGTTTAACTGAGAAAAACCCATCTTTGATGTCATTTAACTTGTATCGATCTCTTGGAAGGGAAACCTATAAAACAGGTTACCTCTCCTCTTTAACTCTTTTCACATGTTACCTTTCCTCTTTAACTCTTACACAAAAATCATCCAACATCTTCATCCCCTTTAATCAATCAAAAATCCTAAATTATTTTCCCCAAATTAATTTCGTCACTTATAAATTATTTTCTCCTAAATTCTTGTTCTCTTCTCCTCACAAACACAAACAAAACACAACACAACAGTCGTCTTTTTCCATTTATCATATTAGAATCGAACAAAAACTCAAACAAAGTTTGTTTGTTAATATAATTGGGTTTTTGGAAATCTCAATCTAAAAGGTTTGAACCACCATCAACCTGATTGTAGAAGGCAAGTGAGGTGTAGATCGAGGCCATAAAGTGGTTTTTAGAGGGTTGTGTTCACTTGTTGGTGGTCGAAAAGGTGTTGTCGGTGGTTGTGAGTAGTCGGAAAGAGGAGAATGGGTGAGTGTTGGTGGTGGACTCGCGATGTAAGTGGTGACGGAGTAGTTCAGTGTTTGTGTCGGTGATGGAGCATGAGGTGGAAGGCGGCGACAGTTGTGGCGTTTGTGTTATGGTGGTTTGCGTGGCTTCGACAATCATCGACGCTCGAGTGGTGGACGGTGGTTAGACTGTTAGAGTACTAAAGAGGAGGGTTGGTTGGAGTTTGGGAATAAAGAGGAGTAATAATTAATGAAAAAAGTGGTTAAATTACGAGATGTTGTTCAAATATTGGATTTTCTGTGTTGGATAATGTAAGAACTCAGATGATAATTGGATTTATTATAGAATTGTTTGATTTAATGAGAAAAATGAAGTGGAAGAGATAAAGAATGATTAAGAAGAAATGAAGAATAAGGAAAGAAATGAAGGATGAAGAAAGAAAGGATAAAGAAGAACCAGGAAAAAAGAAAAAGAAAAAAAAAAAGCGACTTGTAATACCCCACGGTAATTGAAGAGGCCAGTGATAGGCTTAAATGACTAGTGCTTAAAGGGATTGGAAGTACTACTCATATCAACAAAGTGCACTTTCTTTTATGGTCATCCATGCGAAAGAACTCCAAAGTTAAGCGTGCTTGACTGGGAGTAGTCTTAGGATGGGTGACCTCCTGGGAAGGTTTCCGGGATGCGCATGAGTGAGGACAAAATGCGCTATAAAGGACCTGTATTGATCTATGGGCCATGTACACAGCCTGGTGAGCTATCATAAGTAACCGCTCCCGATCCGGTTTGGGCCGGGGTGTTACAAGTGGTATCAGAGCAACCCTGCGACCGTGTGGTGATCGGAGGCCGTTATTATACGCTCCTGGAGGCAGTGGTTATACGCTCCATTGTGATCACACACCTAGCGGGGGAGGATTCTGGGTTAGCGGTTATGCTCCCAGGCGCAACGAGGACGTTGCGTTCTTCAAGTGGTGGTGACTGTAACACCCCACGGTAATTGAAGAGGTCCAGTGATAGGCTTAAATGACTAGTGCTTAAAGGGATTGGAAGTACTACTCATATCAACAAAGTGCACTTTCTTTTATGGTCATCCATGCGAAAGAACTCCAAAGTTAAGCGTGCTTGACTGGGAGTAGTCTTAGGATGGGTGACCTCCTGGGAAGGTTTCCGGGATGCGTATGAGTGAGGCCAAAATGCGCTATAAAGGACCCATGTTGATCTGTGGGCCATGTACACAGCCTGGTGAGCTATCATAAGTAAACGCTCCCGATCCGGTTTGGGCCGGGGTGTTACAGACCTGTAAAGAAACCGACTTTAAAAAGTCAATTATGGCATGAGTTTAATACAGGTTAAATGAAGTCAAAGATGATATTTTTCTCAGTTAAACATTTGGATGGATTAATATGAGAAGAGGAGGCTTAGGTTGGATTATTCTCATGAAATAACCCTTATTATTATTATTATTATTATTATTATTATTATTATTATTATTATTATTATTATTATTATTATTATTATTATTATTATTATTATTATTATTATTATTATTATTATTATTATTATTATTATTATTATTATTATTATTATTATTATTATTATTATTATTATTATTATTATTATTATTATTATTATTATTATTATTATTATTATTATTATTATTATTATTATTATTATTATTATTATTATTATTGAAGGATGCGCGCAGCTTTCATTAAAAGAAAAATAAAAGTTTACATGAAATTGGTGGGGAGCCGAGAGACAATCTGGGCTCCCACACCCTTAGCAATAGCAAAGCTAAGTCTAGTAAAAATGTAAGCGGCCACCCGAGCCCCCGCATCCTGAGATACCGAGAATTTCTGGATCCGCTTGAGCAAGGCAACGACATCCAAACCCAGATCCCCAAGTGATGACAATGAGAAGGGAAGGAAACCATAACCCGATGTCGCTCACAAATCCCCGTACTTAGCACACTTACGCTGAGCAGCATCAGCAACAACCCGGCCAGGCACAAAATCCGTCATCCCAGTCTGAGTCAAAGGAGAAGACCATGTCAAGTCAACGCACACATCACGTCCTCTGTCCCCAAGAATAAAGCATCAAATCCGCGGGACGAAGAGAACCCCCATGCCCGTCAACCAAACCGATATCAACCTCCTTTCCCGCAGAAATGTCAGATCTATAGCAGATGTCGAAAAGAGTGTCGCGGACGAGGTTATGCCGATGTTTAACACCCACAGTACCAGTACAAGAAACAGCGTGGTCCCCAAAAACATCATCAGCAAAAACCCGAGAGCAAGCTGGACAGGGCCTAGAGACCGTGAATAACGGAACACCCAGACGATACCCAAGCACACTACGGTAAGTCCTCCCGTTTATAGTCTGACCCAAACCCGAGTTAGGAACCGCACGCAACCAATCAGAGGAGCGGGAACCCTGATGAGACTGCGACAAAGCAAGCTGGCGAGGTGTCAAAGAGAAAACAGACCCTGAGGCAGCAGCAGCCATCGCGAAATAAATGTCTGCCAATTTCTTCATAAGTTTGGGGCAGCAATTTCACTAGGGTTACCTAAGATACCAGAGCCTGTAGTTGCAGTAAAATCCCGCACGGCATCATCAGAAGCAGGGCCAGCAGCTACAATACCAGAAGGTCCGAGGAGCTTAGCCTGCAAATCAGCAGACTGCAAACGGGACGCAATAAAATCATAATGTAAAACATCCCCCGCCGCATAGACACCAAGACCACAAAGATGAAAAGGGAAAGTAGCAAGGCACCACTGCCAATCCCTAAAACCCGGGCCAGACGCGGTGACGATACGTTCCAAGATGGAACGAAGAGCAGCATCAAAAAAAAGATGGACGGACCTAAAAACACTAGGGGAGTAAGTACGAAGGGAGAAATAGAGCTTAGAAATACCAGTACAAGCTCGAAGTAGAAGAAACTCACATTGCGGGTCCTCAATCCTCGCAACCAAGTCCATTAGCTCAATGGTCTTAGTTACTCTCCTCGCCACAATCTCACTGCCAAAACCAGGGCAATCTTGTGAGTCCACCCAAAACTGTAACACCACGCAAGGGCCGAGCAATAGAAGGGGGGAAAACCCCAGGAAGCCGACTCAGAGGATCCTCAACAGGCCAAAAGACCTCTGTCTTGGAGACATTAAGGGACCATAAAAGTCCCCTAGAAAAAAACCACATGGAAAATGCCAAATTAAAAAACGAGGCTAGAAAGAAATCATTTTTCTAACTACAAACTTAATCTGGATACAGAGAGATTCAGGAGAAGATGAAATGCTCCTAAAAATTCTATTGTTGCGTTCCATCCAAATTTAATATATGGCAGCTATGAATCCGGCTCTCTTCCAACCACTCTGCACTGATCTACCTCGAATATGGTCTTGAAACCAGCTGGTGACGTGGCTCAAAACAGTTGAGGAGGTAGTATGCAGCCAGGAGGAAATATAGGTTCAAACCAGAGATGAAAACGGGCATTGAAAGAACAAATGCTTCAAATTTTCACTATGAGTGCAACATAAAACACATCCCCTAACAAGAAATAAACCCCTGTGAATAAGGTTGTCAATAGTAGGTAATTTGTTTTCCAATGCCAGGATGCCAAGGAAGGAGTGCTTAGGAAGACGTGCATTATCATGAACAAGAGAGGACCAAAGGACCAAATCAGCACTCTGTCTGATTAGCTGATACATCTGAGCAACATTGAAAGAGTTATGCACTGAGCAAGCGTGAAGCCAAGCTACAGCCAATCCAGGATAACCAGCCTTAGACACTAATATATCTTTCATCTTAATCACATTGTTTCAGTACCAAGAGTGACTTATGCTAGTTGAAGACTGCCAAAAATCATTTCCGTTAAGTATGTACTTGTTAATCCAAATGGTTCAAATGCTGCTAGGTCTATGAAAGATTTTCCAAATCCACTTCATCATTTGTGCACAATTCCAACTGAGAACTTCCTTAATGCCAATTCCACCCTCTTTTTTAGGATTCCTAAGAGCTTTCCACGTCTTAAACACATGCCTCCTATTGCCATCTTTGATGCCCCATAGAAAGTCCTTATATAGCTTAGTGATCTTTTTAATGACCCCCTTAGGCAGCAGCACACTGTCCCCCCCCCCCCCCAAAAAAAATTATGCATCCCAAAGATAATAGAATTAATCAGGAGAGCCTTACCTACATAGCTCAAGAAAATATTAGACAAATGAGCTACTTTCTCCTTAATATTGTCCATTAAAGTTTGGTACATATCATTAGCAATCCTAGCATTAAACAAAGGTAAACCCAAGTAACGGAAGTAGAACTCTCCTTCACAAAAACCAGTAGCCTCCAGTATAGTAGCCCTTAGATAAGAATTAACCCCACCAAAATACAGACTTGTTTTAGTAGGGTTAGCTTGATAACCAGACAGTGAGTCGAATATTTTCAGACATTGAGCCACAACTTTGACAGAGAGGGAGGTCACCTCTTGTAAAGACTAACAAGTCGTCAGCAAAAACCAAATGGGTCAGATTCAGTTGAACACACTACTTAGGATGGTATGAGAACCCAACATACCTGGGCAATTTCCTGAGTAGTTTGGACAGAACCTCCATGCAGATAACAAATAGATATGGTGAGAGGGGGTCACCCTGCCTGAAGCCCCTTTTCTATGGAAAGAAACCCTCTACCCCACCATTGATACTAAGAGAGTAGTATGGGGAAGACACACAAGCCATCACCCATCCTATAAATTTTGTAGGGAAACCAAAGCTCAATAATGCAGAGTGAAGGAAGTCCCGGCTCACAGAATCAAATGCCTTCCTTGTCTACTTTCAATAAACATCTAGGGGTTAAATAAGCTCTTCCATATTTGGATGCCAGCTTATGAGCCATCATAGCATTATCAAATAAAGCTCTATGAGCAATGAAAGCAGCTTGTTCTGGTCCAATGATATAGTCTAAAGCTCCTTGCAGCCTATTAGGCAAAATTTTACTACCTACCTTATAAAAAGTAGTACAGTAGGCAATTGGCCTAAAGTCTTTAACTGATGAAGGAGTGTCCATTTTAGGTATGAGAGCAAGGAGAGTTGAATTAGCTGATTTAGGAAGCTTACCCCGAATGAAGAACTCATAGACAGCCTTTTAAATATCATGTCCCAGCACACTCAAAGTATCAAGAAAGAAACCAGAAGAGTAGCCATCAATGCCTGGGCTCTTGTTCCTATCCACTGATTTCAAAGCATCCAGAATTTCATTAGCATGGACCAACTTATCAAGAGCAGCATGAGTGACCTGGGGGAGTAAGCCTTGCGGAAAGAGATCAGGTGGCAGTGGCTAGACAGAGGAAGAAGAACCAAGAAGGTTTTGATAATAAGAAACAAACCCAGCTGCAACCTCCTGCAATCCAGTTCTCTTGACCCCATTCTCATCATGTATGCAACCAATAGTGTTCCTCATTTTCCTGGCAACAATTTTAGAGTAGTAAAATTTAGTACTAGAATCATTAAGTTTTAGTTCATGAACTTTAGCCCTCTGATGCAAAGCCTGTATTTCAACTCTCTTAAGTTGGGTATAAGCCTGCAACAGCTGTTTTTCCTGACTAAACAAATTAGAATCCTAAGGAGAACCATGAAGTTGAATTTGACAAGCTAGTAAATCAGTCTTAGCAGACTTTACGCTGTCAGTTAAGCCACTAAAAGATGAAGAATGCAAACCCCTTAATGCCCTTTCAGATTTTTGAGTTTCTGAAATAGGGTATTGATTTTACTACAAAAATAGCCCCTCTGCCAATTGTCCTGAACACAATTCAAAAATATGGTGAAAGAGCCCAACAGTTCATGCATTTAAATCCTTTCTTAAGAACATTCCTAGCTTCTTGAATAGTAACGAGAGTTGTAGAGTGGTCAGATACCCCTACTTCAAGGAAAGAAGTAGTCGAGCCAATAGTTCTAATCCATTGTTGGCTTATTAGAACTCTGTCAAGCTTAGCCCATCTTAGCCCATCTCCCTGATTATTGTTCCAAGTAAAGTAACACCCAGTGGAAGAATGATCAATTAACCCACAAGTATCCAAGCAAGCACTAAAATCATTCATGCCAGCTAAGTGGAGGTGATCACTACCCAGTCTTTCTTCCATTTTTAAAACAACATTGAAATCTCCCATACAGAGCCAGGGGTGGGAAAAGGTAGAAGAGATATTAATCAATTGTTCCTAGAGAGCCCTCCTTTCTATTCTTGAGTTAAAGGCATATACAAATGTCACTTCTTACCTCTTTTAAGAAGCATGATGAAGTAAGAGACAGTGTATATGCTGAGCAGTTTTAGAGAGCACAGTGAGTGAGACATTAGAAGAAACCTAAAAAATCCATATTCTTCCATTTGGATGGAGCTTATTATTATGAATCATCTGAAACCTAGAAAAACTATTACCACAGATACCTAAAAGTGCTTTGGTTTTGACATGTGTTTCTATGATAGCACCACAGTCCACCTTATTCTCCAACAAGAAGCTCAATGCTTCTTGCTGTTTAAGGGGGTCATTAAGCCCCCTAATGTTCCATGTTTAGAGAATCATGAAGATGAAGGTCCTACTGGTTTAGGCTTATAGGCCATCTTTGGCTTAGGGTTTGCTATGTTACACCTTTCCTTTGAGTGTCCCACCCTCTTACACACTGAACAGAAGTGAGGTAACCATTCATACTCCACCTTCTGTAAGAGTGTACCACGGTAAGGAGAGTTGATCTGAATAGCCTTAGGCAACACCTTAGATAGGTCCACATCCACCAAAATACGAGCAAAAGCCAATTTACTCTTATTTGTAGTATGCTCATCAGCACAAATGGGATTCCCAATAGCACTAGCAATCTTACTTAAGGCAGTCTTAGACCAGAAGCAAGTTTCCAGGATAGGAAATAGCACCCAAACTGGCACATGAGTAATATTAAGCTCATCAATAATAGTTGGACTCTAGGGTTTGAAAACTAGTGGGAAAACATTAACATTCCAGGTATTAGACCTTATTTTCTGCATATCTTCCAGAATAGGAAACCTAAAATAGTACCAACCCTTGACAAAGTACATAATTTTAGGCGTGGTGATATGTGACCAGAATTTGGAAACTAATGTTTCAGTCTACACTAAGGATGATTTCTTACCAAGAACTGTGCCTACCAAAGTGGTCTGCCAGTATTCAACCTCCTTAACAATATCCTCTTCCTCAATAGAAATAGGAGAATTAATCTCTGGTTGGACAAAAGTGAGATTCATACCTTTAAACGAGTTCTTCAGAATCTCAGACTACGTCTTCTTAGGAACCTCCTTATTAGGAATCGTAGTCTCCTTATCCTGAGCCAACATATTATCCCCAATCGGATTAATCGGTTCAGACGGGATTCCAGAATCTTCTGAAGAAGAGGAAGAAACAGATGGTACAACAGTGGTACTTGGTGTCCCTGAAGAGCCAATAGGTTGTTGAGGATCTATTGCTCGCGACGGCCGGGCCTCGGGCCATGATCGACAAAGTTCCGGCAAGCTGGATTGCTACTCAAGAATCGCCAATCTAGAGAGGATTAGGAGAGAGAAAGAAGAGAGATACCGGTTTATTATTATTATTATTATTATTATTATTATTATTATTATTATTATTATTATTATTATTATTATTATTATTATTATTATTATTTTTTTATTATTATTATTATTATTATTATTATTATTATTATTATTATTATTATTATTATTATTATTATTATTATTATTATTATTATTATTATTATTATTATTATTATTATTATCATTATCATCATCATCATCATCATCATCATCATCTCCTCTAACAAAGATCATTAAATCATCAGCAAAAAACAGGTGGTTAAGCCCTAGTTTCCTACATTTAGGATGATAAGAAACATTTGGTTCCTTACAAATTAATCTTAAACACCTGGACATGATCTCCATGCTTAGCACAAACAGGCTAGGTGGGATAGGGTTACCTTGCCCTACACCACTTCGTCCTTTGAAAAACCCAGCATTTGACCCATTCACCTTGAGGGTGAACCAAGAACCAGTTATGCATCCCATTATCCATTTCATGAAAATGGGAAGAAATTTAAGACCAGTAAGCATGTTTTGGACGAACTCCCATTGAAGAGTATCAAAAGCTTTACTAATGTCCACCTTTAACATGCATCTGGGTGTTAACTTTTTCCAGCAGTACCCCTTAACCAGACCCTGAGTTAGCATTAGATTTTCAAAGAGGCTTCTGTTCTTAACAAAATCAGCTTGTTCAATACCAACCAGCTTTGGCATGATACATTGGAACCTTGTTGTGAGGATCTTAGTTATAGTCTTATATATAATAGAGCAGGAGGAGAAGGGTCTGTAGTCTTTAACAGACTGAGAAATTTTTTTCTTAGGAATGAGGGAAATCTAAGTGACATTAGCCTGCTCAGGCATGAATCCAGTCTTAAAGAAAGCATCCACAGCCTTACAAAAATCAGAAGCAATGATCCCCCAGGCAGACTTAAAAAACCATGCAGAAAAGCCATCTAGACCAGGACTCCTATTGGAATCAATAGAAAAGAGAGCAGCTTTTATTTCCTCAATGCTAACACTGCTAATTAGGCCATCCCAATCCTGAGCATCCACACAAGGACCATTTTGAAAAACTTCAGGATTAATAGCCTGCACAATTATTATTATTATTATCATTATTATTATTATTATTATTATTATTATTATTATTATTATTATTATTATTATTATTATTATTATTATTATTATTATTATTATTATTATTATTATTATTATTATTATTATTATTATTATTATTATTATTATTATTATTATTATTATTATTATTACAATTGCAATTGCAATTGCAATTGCAATTGCAATTACAATTACAATTACAATTACAATTACAATTACAATTACAATTACAATTACAATTATTATTATTATTATTATTATTATTATTATTATTATTATTATTATTATTATTAGAAAAAGAACATTACTATTAACAATATTATTATAGTAATTATACTAATTTGAGTTATTAACTAGGTAGCCATCGCGAACCACGGTTCACCATCAATTTAATTAGATGAAATAATGGAGCACCGATTTGCTATATTATTGTTCAAAGTCTAGTCGTTTATCATCCTAATTTGAATGATTAGGTACCCACTATGAACCATCAACAATTCTAATTTAATTACTTAAATAAATTTTTCATCCTTAACAAAAAAATAAAATTTGATAGATTAATTAAAACTCAACAAATAATATTAATAAATGATAAACAAGTAAATTAATTTATTAATTCGTAAATTATAATCCATATTTTAAGTTTTACGTCATTTGGGCAATTAAGTTAAGTTTTAAGGAAAATATTAATTTAAGAGTTCATTTGGTTCAGTTTTGGGTGAAAAGGGTACAAAATAGAACGTTTTTGGAAAAAGTGTATGTGAAAGAGTAAAGTTCGTATATGAGAAAACAATTAGGTATTAATAATAGTAACATTAAAATTAACATTAACAATGTTATTAATATTATTATTAATTAATATTAATATTAATATTAGTAATAGTAATAATTATATTAATATTAATATTATTGATTTTAATAACCATAATATTTATTATAATAACAATAATGAGGATGATTATCTAATTAATTAATATAATAATAATAATAATAATAATAATAATAATAATAATAATAATAATAATAATAATAATAATAATAATAATAATAATAATAATAATAATAATAATAATAATAATAATAATAATAATAATAATAATAATAATAATAATAATAATAATAATAAGAAGAAGAAGAAGAAGAAGAAGAAGAAGAATAAGAATAAATATTAATAATATTAATAAAAACTATTAAGTTTAAGATTAGCAAAATTGAAATGGGCTGAATTTAGTGGAGCTGAACTGAACTAAGCTGAGCTGAGCTGAACTGAACTGAATGGAGCTAAGTTGAGCTAAACTGGACTGAATGGAGCTAAGTTGAACTGAACTTAACTTAACTGAATCGAGCTGAGCTGAACTGAATAGAGCTGAGTTGAACTGAAGTGAGATGAAAATAAGTCAGAAAGAGTGGGTCTAAGTTACCATGTATTACTCCTTTTGTCCGAATCATTTTTTTAACTTTTTATTCTTTGGGAAAAGTATTTTAGCTAAACACAAACAAATGATTGAGACAAAGGAAGTACAACATTGATAGTTGCAATTCTAATTTGGTAGTTTTTAAAAAACTTTTAAAATTTTTAATGTTGTTTTGGATTTTTATTATGTGACCGAGTTTTATTCAGGGTCCTAAAACAGGCGTCAGAGGTCTATAATGCAAATTCTCATTTGTGACAGACTCTTTTTCGTTACAAATAGTGATGAACTTAAATGTGACCATTTTAATGAGAAAATATGACCATTATCTAATAGATAATATTTTATGAATGGTTACTTTTTATCTTAAAATAGTCAAATTTAAAGCCGTCACAATTTATGACCGTCATATGAGAGATCAATTGGGCCAAAATGCCACGGCTAAGTGTAGATTCTTAAGGAAATCCTTTGAGGTAGGGCACATAGGATCGTATTGTCCGTACCTCCGACAATTTGTTTCAATTTGTTTCTTGTCATTGTTGGGTTAGTTTGTAGTCAAATGTTAGTAAAGGGGAGGTTCATGTCGAATATTGAGGAGGTACCGTGCATTTCGGTGAAACGAAATTTAGCAATTAATATGTGATGTAGCTTGAAATAACTTCTTAGTGTACAAAATTCAAAGCACCTTATATTTATCTTTATCTTCCTCAAAAATTTCATGCCCATACACACACACACATGTGCAATGTCACATATAACGTTGTTTGGAGCCGCATTCTTTCAAGTTCTTAGCTCTTGATAATACATGCATGTGCTAATACACTTCTTAGGGTTCATGTATATATTATCAGAGGCGAATCTAGAATTTTTTATTTGGTGTGGCAAAATTCTACTCCATATTCTAATATTTTAAAAAAATGTCAATTACAATAAAAATTAAAATTAAAATTAAAATATATCTACACAATTCAACAAGTTCTCATATTTGAAAGTTGTTATACAATTCATCTTCTATGAAATTCATAAATATACCAAAACAGAGATCTCAGTTTTACCGCAAGAATACATAAACACAAATAATTATCAATGAAAGCAAAATTTACACATGGTCGTCTCTTGCAAATGCCAAGTTGATTCGTACATCAGGTATATTAGATTGCAAAGTTTCCCCAATGATTATAATTAAAGTTGTTATTAAGTTGTAAAACATCAATCCAAATTTATGAATGCAGCCAAACTTGCTGAAAATGCAGAAAAGAGGCACGAATAAAATTATCAGTCGGGTTTGTAGCGAAGAGCGATTACCGTGGGAGAACTAGAGGATGTTTGATGAAGCGATGGTACGGTGATACTTGAGATCGGAACACTTGACAATGTAATTTTTGAAAGATTTGAAATTGAAAATTTTGAGAGTAAAATTAAAAAAGGGTTTACACCATACAGAAAAGTGAAACTGAAATTGTAATTGTTTATGTTCAATGGATAATTAAGAGTCAAATGGAAGTTGCAAGATTAATTTGATAATTGTGAGAATTAAGACGTAATTAATGATTCGCGGCCAAATGTTTTGGAATATGGAGAGATAATTAAGGGAAGTTGGTTAATTCTTTTTGGGAAGGAGAATATTTAATTGCTAAAACTTCATAACTTATGGTGTAGCACAATATACTTTCCTCAAATATTTTTTTTCTTTGGTGTAACAGTTGCTACACCATGCCATAGTGTGGGTCTGCCCCTGTGTATTATGATGTATGTAGTTTTAAAATACCTTGCAAGTGAACGAGAGTCATTACACTACGTGAGGATCGAACTACAAGAAGGAATGAGTACTAGCTGGTTTAACTTCATGCTTAGCTAAATCGGTCCAAACTAAAGGTGGTTTGTCTAACGATCTATGTTAACTAAAATGAGATGCAAACTAGATTAAATGTAATCAATTGAAATGACTATGGTTGTAATTCAATTATAAAAGAGCCTTGGACTCGATCTCTCCACCGACAATTTCATCTACTATCATAATCCCGTTAATTAGTCAATAGGGTGAGATGTGAAAGGGCAAAACTCCTCTAATTCGCCAAATGCCTTCCTCTCAGATTTGTGCTTGGACACTAGCTACCCCGACTCACCCCCTCTCGAGTTTATAAGTCAAATTCCCTAATCAATACCCAAATACCCGAAAAAACAAGTTATCCCAAGGTACCCAAGTATTGGTCAAGGTTATTAAGCCCACGTTGGTTTCCAAGTCATCTCACTCTCTCTCTCGAGGGTCGATTTCAATCTTAAGATTGAAGGCACCCTCCCTTGGTTCTCCCTCTCGGGTTCAACCTAGGTCGACAACTATGCCAAACTGAGGTAAGCCGGCTCCCAACCTAATTGGTTCTCACCAATGGTCAAGGGTCAAGAGTCAACATTAATCACAAATAGGTCTCAATAACAAGTCAAATCCTCCAGTCAACCCTACCAACACCCAAGAACTAACCAAAATGAGATTTAATCAAGTAAATTGTTCATGTTGGAGATTTATCGAGTTAAAAGACTACTCAGTAATCATGGTGGTTATGCAAGCAATATCAATAAAAATGGAATATTGGTTGCTTAATATGGTAATGGTTGGATTTTTAACTAATAAAATGCAATTACTAAAATTATGAAGGTAGATTACTAATTAAACTAAAATTGGACAAGTAAATTACAAATTCAAACTTTAGGGGAAAAAAAACTTGTAAGTAAAGAAACTAAAGAGAATAAGAGGACAAAAGATTACAAACTAGGAAGAATAAATAAGAACAAGCATGAATCCACGATCATAAAGGAAATGTTTGCGGTTCTCTTTCTAAAATGCTAAAAAAGAAGGTCGGGAGATAAAATCTATGCGGTTTATGTTTATACAGTAAGTTTACAACACATAGATGTAGTTTAGAGATACGAATCTTGCATAGAAAGGAGTTGGGCACGCTAAGCCAACACTACGTCAATTAACACCTACAACAACGGTTAAATACGGTTCAATACCGTTCTAAAAAAAACACGGAACCATTGTAAAAACTACCGTTATTAATTAGTGACAACGGTTTTGAAAAACACGGAACCGTTGTTAATATGTGATAACGGTTTAACAAATCGTAGTCAATATGTAACACAACGGTTAAAATCTAATATCAAAGTTGATAAAGGCAACAGTTTTACCGTATGAAAAACGTTAAAAATTAAAAACGGTTCCAGAACCGCTACCATACCTGATAATGGAAGCGGTTTTACTGTAGCAAAACCGTTGCTAATTTTTACAGTTCACAACGGTTATAATCGTTATATTTTTCCATTTGAGAGGCAAAATGACAACAGTTTTTCCTTATAAAAACGGTTGTTAATTTGTACAAATGACAACGGTTATTTTCCGTTATCATTCTCCATTGGATGAAAAAAACTTAAAAACGGTTTTTGTATAACAGAACCGTTGTAAATTCTATACATCTGACAACGGGTTTGTTTCGTTGTCTTTATTTTTTGGCGGCAAATATTAATTAACATTAGAAGGAAAAAGCAATTTCAAAGATCTTCTTTGTTTCTCAGTAATGGCGAGACACGGGAGCGTTTCGTCACCTAGTAGTATATAAAAAAAAAAACTTAAAATAATACTTCATATTCTAATAATTTTTCTACAATTAGTAGTACTACGGCAAATAATAAAAAAATTGAGTGAAATTGTGTCACAGGTGGTCGTGGGGGAAAGTTTAAGTGCGGCTCCTCTTCGAGCTTTCAACCTTGACAAGGAATTGAGTGCGTTTAATGAGGATCGTTCTACTGATGATGAGGAATGGTAGGGAGATGGTAATCACCGGAACCATAAGCAGAATTCTGAGGCTGGTAAGATCCCTAAACTGAAAATTGATGCTATTGATGTCGAATCACTACGCCAAATAAGACCTTCAATAACGGTCAGATAATGCAATTACCGTTATTAAATAGAAACACGTAACCGTTATTGCAACGACTATTGTTAAATATATACCACAGTTGTACAAACACGCGACCGTTATATAACATCAATAACGGATCTATAATACCGTTATCACAATTCAAGAACCGTTATAAAACTGTTGTTAAATATGTTTATGGCAACGGGTATACTTTTAAAAAGCCGTTATTAAATCTTAATAACGGTTTCGAATCCGTTGTCCTAGTTTACTATTGACAACGATTTTTTGGTTCCAAAACCGTTGTTAAATATTATATATAATAATGGTTCATTTCGTTATCTTATTTAATTAAGTGTCAAAATTTAAAAAAAGTTTTTATTGTGTGCAAAACCGTTGTTATATTTATCTATTGACAACGGTATGTAACCGTTATTTATTTTTATTGATGAAACTTTGACAACGGTTCTTCTTAAATAAAACGTTGTAAAAGTTTTGAACTCGACAATGGTTATTGTTCGTTATCTTATATTTTTGGCGGTTTGAATGGGAGGAAAAATATGTCAACGGTTATTTATCCAAATAAACCGTTGTCAAATAATTGTTTGCAACGGGTTATTTTTAACCGTTATCGTTTTTAATTATTTTTTTAAAAAAACTGACTTTAGCTTGTTCTAGCAGCTGCTGAAATGCTATTTCTTCAGTAGCGTTTGTAACTGCGGCTGAAATGCTATTTTTTCAGCTGCTGCTGAAAAATAGCATTCCAGCAACTATGCACTGCAAAAATTCAATCCTGCATCAAAATATTACACCCCGTGATCAATTAAATCCAGTTTAAAAACAGTTCAAACAGGATGATCAAAAGCCAAAACACAACTTCCTCAAAAAAACAAAAGAAGTCAATACACAATGGCTCTATTTATACACACACGTACATAAAACATGAGCAAACTATTGAGACTCCGCTAATGAAATAACATAACTGGCCCACATATTTCTCAACTTGGTGATGTCCTCTGGCGAATATTCCGGGGCTTTATTGAGTATTAATGGAAACTACAATTCAAAATATACATAATCAACATAGATATAATGCATGGAAGTATACAGAATTGAACTCAATTTACGTCTGAAATAGTTTTTAAATCACACTAACCCGTATCGGAATGGTAGAAAGTTTTTCGTTGATAACCTCTCACATGGATTGACAAACGTAAAAGGCGCATTGTTTGTCGTCTGGTGCTTTAGGAGACACTATTATATAAATCACACACAAATCAGCTGAATTAGATAATCAACCTCTCGCATAAACATAAATTAAATGATACGAGTAATTATTAAGAATACACTTACTAATGACGTGATAAAATTGGGAACAGTGTTGCTTTCATATTTCCCAAGTGGTCATAATCTTTTTTTTGCTTCAAAAACACTAATTCATAAATATACACACATGCCATTATTATTTACATAAATATGGCTCAAGTCATACAATAACAAATGACATTATTGAAGGTTGTAAACTTACTCAGTTATCATCCTTACACAACTTTCACGGGGTTTGCCTTCACGAGAGTTAATCCAGTACACTGTTTTTGTTTCCACTTGGACTGCCAGTAGCACCCAATGCTTCCTATTCAGTTTGGGACATTGAACTGTTAGTTCATTTACACGCATGTAATCATGTTAATAATAAATTTATAGAACCATGATTCATTACAATAACCACGTACTATACATACATATTCTCATTGTAGGGCGCAAGCCATAGTTTTTTGGGTCAACATCAACCGACGAGCGATACTATTGATTTGTTCTTCGTATGAAATTATGTGCACAGAGAACGCCTTAGGACTCAAGAATCCGTAGGCGTGAATTGGGACCTTCCACTCAGCGAACTCATTATTCAGGTACCTATTACGCCACATGGAACAAAGAATGTTATTGTAATTGATAATTTAAACAAACATCATTATTCATAAATGGAAATGACTACTTAGTTTTATTAATAAAACTTACTTCATCCAAATCAAAATGTGAACAGCATCTAAATTGTCAAGGTCAACAAATTCCATCAGTTGCTTCGGGTCCAGTAAGGCTATATCAGTTGCACCCATATATTCCTCTTTAATGTTAATCATGACTTCATCCCCTCTAGGTGACATTTTTACAGCCAGGTTGTGCAAAGCGTTCAGCGAAGTAGTTTTCATTTTTTTCTTATATTCACACGATTCATAATAAGAATCATAAGCAGGCTTAACTGCAACAACTTTCGTAGCTGGCTTATATTGTATGTCATGTGGTTTTGTTTTTGGGCAAGTCGTAGTCTTTTCGGTGACTTTGTCCGCTGACGTAGTAGTAATTGCTTTAGCTGCCGCCATGGCTTTGCTTAACTTCTGCAAATGTAAAGATTAATGTACTTACGATATGTTAATATTCGTACCCTAATATATTTAAAGAACAAGTAATAATTAACGTCTGCTTATAGGTACCTCAAGGATGACAACATTGATGAGGTTGTTAGGCCATTGCACATAAGAACTTAGGGCTTCTTTCAAATAAGTGACCTCCTCATTAGGAAATGGTAATTTTACTTCCCCATACTCGTCTTTATATAATTGGGACACTTCCACTTTCCTGCATTTGTCACAAAGGGGTATACCATGAACCTTAACTTGTTGAAGCCGGTCGTAAGCGAACACGTTTCCCCTTGCAATAGCAACTTTCTGTTTCCCCTGTAAATAGAACAGACGACAAGCCACCTTGCAATCGCCTTTCACGACAACTTTAATCAATTAGTATACATACATTTACTACCTTTAATAAATTTCATAAGTATAAAACGTGTACTGAGATGAATAATTATAAACTAGCATCTATTACCTTTTTCGGTGTTGAGAAGAACGACTGATCATCAACTACCTCAATCTCATTTTGTGTCACGACCTTCCCGGCTTCCTCTTCCTCTTCAACTGCCTGATATCGATCCTTGGCTCCCACCTCAATCTCCTTTGCCATTTCCTTCTCCCTTGCCATGTCATCATCGACTTCCTTCTGTACATTAACACTTGTTCATATAACATGTACTGATTTTACAAATCATATAACACACTGTATATAAGACATAAATATTATTACCTCTTTTTCCTCCTCCTCCCCCACCACCTCCTCCTCCTCCTCCTCCTCCTCTGCTTCCTTAATGACTTCTTGAACCATATCCAACTCTTCTTCTGATGGCTTTTCCCCAGTTTCCAACATTCTCAACATCAACCTGGCCATTTTCTGTAGCTGTGTAATAGAAATTAATGTCAGCATATATAGTTATAAATTATGTTGAATCAAATACAGTATTTATATGATTACCTTCTTAGAATCATCACCACTCATCATCTTTCGAGGAGTTTTTCCAAAATACTTAGTGATACCAACATGCGTCGATACCCCTCTCACACGACCTGGATGCTCTACTTTGTCGATTGCCCTAGCAAGAATGTCATCACGTCCTTGAGGGTTCCATTTTCCTTCCGGTACCTCCTTCTCACAGATCCTCTACATACACAAAAAACCATTAAGCAACTCACAGTTATAACTCCGACCACCAGTGGTAGGACTAACATATTTATTCAAACTTACAATTTTCTCTTTGATATCCTTATTATATTCAGTTTTCGTGTTTTCATTCTTAGGAGTGTTACCTTCCACCCAAGCGTCGTGACGACTGAGTTTTCCAAGCTTTGCCTACAATTCATTCATCACATTGATATCCTCTCAAAATATGTATGATTACTATGAACATATATAACATCCGACTACAACACCTAATAGTCTAATACTATAAGAATTATGTACTTACAAGTTTTGTCTTAATCAATCTATAGCCACCTTGGGAGTCGTAAAACATGGTCTTTTTCTTTAAAATGTTCGCCTTGTTCCTGTCACTCATAGCGTTCGACAAATAAATTGTATCGAGAAACGTAAGCATGACCAAACACTAAACTAAGTATACTTCTTTACTTATTATTATTAAGTTACCTTAAACTTGTCAAACTTCCTATAAGCGATATAGCTATCCCAATGGTCCTGACTGAAATACGGATACTTCTTTTTTGGTGGTCTTGTTTATCTCCCCGGTTTCCTTGTTGAACAAGTGGTTCTCAGCAATCTTTAACTTCCAAGATCTGAGGGCTTCCCATGTCTTTTTTTAGGTACTTATCATACTTTTCGGGGATAACGTAAGCTAACTGCATATATGATGAACATAGTTGGTACAAGTGTTTCGGCTAATACACATATCAAGTAGTAACTTAATTTCACCTAAAGCATTTATTATTGTATATACATACCTTTATTCTGTTTATTAGCATGGTGTTCCGTATTTTACTCAGTTCACTGATATGCGGCGTACTGAGAGACACATAATGTCTTACACAACAACCAATCCAACTCGCAAAATACCTAGCATTCTCACCATATGGAAGCCCCGTATCTATATCCCATTGTAAAGGATTAGATATCTTTGAATTTATTGCTTCTAGGGAAACCCCGTGGCGCATTCGACCCATAGTGTGTTGCAAATTATTCTCATCACCTGAGTCGTCGTCTGACGCATTTCCATCGTTTCAATCCCGCTTTTCGACCATATCTAAAGCAGAAATTAATAAACAAATAATAACAATGCATACTTATAATAACAAACAAATCTCTAGAGAGGAGGGTTTATTACTTCTTTAAAGAGGAGAATCCGGATGATCTGGCGGCGGCAATGGCGATGATGACGATGACTGCGACGGCGATGGGGAAGGCTAGTGGTTGAGGGGAAGCTCAGTGTTTGAGGATATTATGTGGGGGAGGGGAAGCTCAGAGTATATATGTGTGAATAATACAACACTTGCAAGACCTTATTTAGTGGAAACTAATAAACACGCTATAAGAAAAACCGTTGTATTTTGGTTCCAAACAAACAACGGTTTTGTTTGAAACCGTTATTGATTAGTATCATCTAAAACGGGTTAGAAATAACTGTTGTCTTAAAGCTTTTCAGTTTATTTGATTTAACCGCCAAGAAATAAAGCATCATTTTTATATAGATAACAACAACCTGAATCATTATAACTGTACAAGTCCTGAACAACGGTTTAGGTATAACTGTTGTATTTTATATTTCATTTTGTTTGATTTTACCGCCAAGAAATAAAGCATCATTTGGTACGATGTTTCCCTAACCCGCCCGCTGCAACAACAGAAAAAGTTTACAACATCAGTTTGATATATAACAGCAAGACAATAATTACACATGACGTAAAATATCTTGTTTGGATTGCTGATATTTTCACGGCCGTCGGGAACATTTTTTGGATTTGCTAGTCTCTTCATTGACCCAAATACCTTCATCATGATCATCTCATGTTTTGGAATGTTAACATTTTCAACATCATTACCAAATTGCGATATAACACTGTGATCAAGTCCTTCAAATTTGATGTCTTCATCACCAGGAATTCGGCGATGGCAAGATAGTAAAACTGACCACTTCTTATCCATAGGATCGGTAACATAAAACACTTGTTTTGCTTGTGACGCTAATATAAAAGGATTGTCCTTATTTCCAACCTTGTCAAAATTTACTAATGTGAATCTCAAATCATCCTTTCTAACACCATTGTTGTTGTCAAACCACTTGCACCGAATAGAGGTATCTTAAAATCCATGTAGTCTAAAATCAATATCTCTTGAATAACTCCATAATATTTCATTGTACCCAAAATAGGATTTTTATCTTTTGAACTAGCAAAGTATATTGCCTAAGAATCTACGCAAACTCCACTGTTTTGCATTGTGCTCGCCTTATCTTGAATGCGGGTGTAGAAAGTGTACCCATTGATCGCATACCTGCTATAAAACGTTGCATGAGCATCAGGACCGAAAGCGAGATGTCGTAGGATGGGTAAGAAATCATCAATTGGGTTGTCATCATCGTAAATAGTATCCTTAAACCAGCCACTAAATTGCTTGTAATGCTCATTTGCATACCACCTTTCGTTCTTATGAGGGTGTTGTCCCTTAAGGTAACGCTGGTGTTCCATATTGTAAGGATGGACATGATAATCGTTAAAAAAAATGTATGTATGAGCTCTATGTCGCATGTCAGATGACATATCCTTGGAAACACGACCCCTTACACCTTTTCCATTCATCCAATCACTATGACGATTCGTAGGAGCTCCAATTAACTCATCCAAGGAGAGGTACGCGTAACAATACGAAAGAGCTTCATCGATAATTGCTCACTCAGCAATACACCCCTTTGGACGATACCTATTAGATGTGTAGTCCTTGTAAACTTTCATCAATCGTTCGAATGGCTACTGATATCTCAAATACACTGGCCCGAGATACAAAACCTCCCGGACTAGGTGGACAGTCAAATGAACCATGATAGTGAAAAATGAGGGAGAAAAATACATTTCAAACTGACAAACACTGGCGACGAGGATGTCCTGCAAAGTTTTCGCTTCATCGGGATCAATGACTTTACTGTTGATTGATTTGAAGAAATAGCAAAATCTAATTATAGCATGTCGAACCTTTGGAGGTAGAATGGAAAGAACGGCTACAGCTAGTAGTTGTTTCATGAATGTATGACAGTCATGTGACTTTAAACCAGTAAGTTTTAGGTCCTGCAACGAAACAACGCTTATAATATTAGACGAATAGCCCTCTGGCACCTTAATACCATGCAAGCATTCGTAAACCTATTTTTTCTCCTTTTTTGAAAGATTATGAGCTGCAGGCGGCAAAAAAGTCCAATTTTCTTTTGTTTTAGCTGCCAGCTCGGGCCTAATACCCATCTCAACCATATCATCCCTAGCTGCCTTGTTGTCTTTTGTGCTACCCGGAACATTCACCAGAGTATTGATTATATTATCACAAACGTTCTTTTCAATGTGCATAAAATCTTGGCAATGTCTAACCGGGAGGTCACGCCAGTACGGAAGTTTGGTAAAAAAATGGGTTTTTTTATAACCACGAGTAGACAACTTAGATCCCTTCTTCCCATACGTTATCTCAATATCTTTCACTTTCTCATACACTTCATGACCATTTAAAATCTAAGGACTCCCACGTTGCTCAGGACACCCATTAAACGCCTTGTGAAGCTTACGATAATGATGATCATGGCATAACCATCGACGATTTCCCCTGTACACATACTTGCGAGAATGCTTCAAAAATTCTGATTCAACCCCCCCCCCCACACACACAATGGGCAAGCCTTTTTCCCATGTACAGTATGTCTAGAAAGATCACCGTACGCCGAAAAGTCAGTTATTGTACACAATAACATAGCTCTCAGATTGAAACTTTCCTTCTTATAACCATCATACACCGGTATCCCTCTTTCCCAAAAAATCTTCAGATCATCTAGAAGTGGTTCCAAATACACATCTATGTAATTTACAGGTTGTCGAGGGCCAGATATCAACAAAGACAACATCAGATACTTCCGTTTCATGCAAACCCATGGGGGCAAATTATAGATGGCCAACAGAACTGGCCAAGTACTGTGTTGGGTACTCATGTTTCCATGAAGGTTCATTCTATCTGTGGAGAGCGCTAGACGCAAGTTCCTTGCTTCTTTGGCGAAGTCCGGATATTTAGCATCAAACACTTTCCACTGTTGACCATCAGCTGGGTGTCTTAACTTTCCATCTTCAATCCTTCCATTATTATGCCAAGTCAACATTCTTGCATCTTCTTCATTCAAATGAATCCTTATGAATCTTGGTATTATTGGAATATACCACAACACCTTAGCTGGGATATATTCCTTAGTCTTATAACGCCATACAGAGCAGCGCAACCAATATGATAATTTCTCATAATCTTTACAGTACAATATGCAGTCATTGGGACAAGCATGTATTTTCTCATATTCCATGCCCAATTCTCTAATCATTTTTTTAGCCTCGTATGTTCGACTCGAAAGAACATTACCGTCAGGAAGCATGTCACATAACAATGCTAGAAGATCCGTAAAACTCTTATCACTCCACCCATTTGCCCCCTTCAACTTATATAACTTTACCACCGCGGACAATTTGGTATACTTCTTACAACCAGTAAATAAAGGCATTTTAGATTGCCTCAACTTCTCAATTAAATCATCAACATTTATTTCCCCATTACCGGTAGCTTCAAAATCATCAAAACCATCATCTTCAGCAAACTTCTCACCTAAAACAACTTCAGGTGTAGGTGAACGATTGTTATCATATCCCGCATCCCCTGTACCTAAACCAGCAGCTTCAGGTGTATGATTATTTACCTCTACATCAGATTCCCTATCCTCATCCTCTAATTCTCCATGAAAAATCGAACGTCTATAACCTCTACTGAAACTATTCTTTTCTAAGTGTATTTTGACATTTGGGATATGCCAAACCCAAATATTACCACATCTATTACAAGGGTAGGGGATTGATGAGTGGAGATGAAAACTTTCACTAACGAAATTGTAAAATTCAGCAATTCTATTAATATAAATGGGATCACCAATTTCACCATCAATCATCCAAGTACGACCCATATATAAGCCAGTAGCTATGAAAATGAGAATACCTTTTTTAAGCTATAAAGATTTATGACGGCGACGACGACAAAGATGAATTGTTTACCATCAGTCATTCTATTATTAATAATACCTTTGAAATTTCATTTATTTTTAGAGTTGCATAATCTATGACTGTTCTTATAAGAACCATTGTAATTGTGCATGCGTGCATGAGGTGAATAATGGTCAAACAACCAATAATAATAGGGCATGCATTGGTAAACTAAAATCACAAACTTTTCAATTTTCACAGTGGATCTGTTTTTACAACGATTTTAAGAAACACCGTTGTTAATTGGTGTAATATGACAACGACTTTAAAATAACCGTTATTGATATATGTAATATGATAACGGCTTAACAAAGAACCGTTATCATTTTGTCTTATTATTATTATAACGGTTCCAATTCTTATTATCTTATTATGCCGTTTCCATTCTTTTTTATTATTATAAGTAGAAAGTTTGTCATTATAATATTTTATTTGGTGGATTGCCTTTGAGTGTAAGGAGTACCATGCTCCCGGAGGACACAACAATGTTTCTGGTGATATTGTGTCTGAATTCCAGAGGATGGGGTAACAGAAAACGTAACAAATAACATAAATAATTAAACTTTAATTCAAAAAACCACCATAATCCAAATATAACTCATAATGTCAGATAATAATTAAAGACTTAATTAGAATCTGATGAAGTATTAGGATAGTCTTCATGCCCAATTTTGGCATAGATCAAGTCGTAGATTGACTCTTCATCATCAGCGGGCAGCGCATGTGGAATGGCCTCTTTCTCCCATGACATAGGCACGGGGCAAGAATGGGATGCCTCCTGTAATGTTTCAGCAGAAGATGATCAACATTGGTCGCCACCCATAGATAAGGGCCCTTTTATCTAGCATCTGAATATAAGTCCTCTTTGCCCGCATCTTCCACCGCAAATCTAGCCCCTAATTTTCTTGCCTGACGAAAACTATCATGGCAGTTGGCTTCGTAAAACTCGATAAAAGCGAAGCCTACAAAACCTTGCTTGTTTGTAGACACAGGGTACAATTTTTTAACCGCGGTGAAACCGGAGTCATGAAGTAGGGTTTAAACCCTTTCCATTCACATCATAACGAGCCGGGAGATTATGGAGAATGCAAGTAAAAGGCCGTCCGTAACGAGAACGTGATTGTAGCTCTGATACACCAGCCATATTTTTTTAGACAGAAATTTAGAGAGAAATTAAAGAGTAAATGTTTGATAATTTAGATTTTGACCTAAAACATTATGAAGACATATGTATAGAATTATTTTGGTCAAATTTAATATTATTGGTCAAGTTGAATATTTATTAATGTTCTGATAAAGTTTTGTATGCAGTGGTCAAACTGAGAAATCTAATCAAATAGTGATAACGGTTGAATTCAAAAACCGTTCTTTCATAATTGAAAATGATAACGGTTATAAGAAACCCGTATCTATAACATAACAACAGGTACCACAAACCATTGCTGGTGCTTATTTAGTAACGGTTTTTGAAATGTTGTTTTCTTAAACTGGTAATGGTTGTCTAATAACCGTTTATAAGAGAGATTTTTTAACGAGCTTTTGGAAACATTTCAAACGTTTTTTATAACGGTTTGTTAAATAGCCGTTGTCACATTATAATAACAACGGTTTTCGTAGGAAACCATTATTCTCATTATCGCGGTCTAGGTTTCCGCCAATATTTGAAAAACGGTAATCTAAGTATCGTTATTAAATGCATTAAACCGTTGTGATACGCTCCTTTTTGATTGCCATATTTGGCGTAGTGAATCTGAGTTGAAATCTTCCACCCGAATCCGACATCGAGGTCGCGATTTTCCCACGGCCCAAGTGTCAAGGTCTAGGGCACAATTTGTGTTAATCTAGGATTGTGTGCTAATAACAAAACGTAAACAATTGATAAATGCAATCTAATTACTCAAATTCCTAAAATTCGATTTAGGGCATCATCGAATATGGTCGTGGGGAATTAGGGCACCGTTGACACAACAACCTATGAGTCACTCTATGATAATTAAACGATTAAAACTAGTAATTAGAACACTTACGATGATAAGGTATGAATTAGATCGTCACAACTCCGAAACCCGCATTACCCTCCTCCCTTTTGTATTCTATCGTGATGTGCTGTGTATATGTGTGTTTTATAACTGCCAAAAGTATATTAGGATGATGATATAGGGTATTATATGTATTAGGGTAAGGGTAAATGGTTTAGGAAACTAAGTGTAAACGAGCCAATCAACCCGGTCGGTCGATTGACCTACCACATGGGTCGATCAACCCAACACTCAACGTTTAGTATTTCTAGCGTTAGTCATTACGCGACGAACAAAAAATATGATCAAAACAATATGCTATAAAAACAAGGGTATTAAATTGTACATAGCTTTTTTCTGCTTGTTATTAAACATGCCTGAATCTGTTGTTTCTAAAACGTTCTTATGTTTGTATAACAGGTATCCCAAGAGGGTGCATCTGTATAAACTTTTTTTTTTATGTATAATATATGAGAGGGGGATAGGTAGAAGTGTGTGGTAGAAATTAAATGTTTGTTATTTTTTTTAGTATAATATATAGGATAATAATTAATCTCGGATTGTTTTAACAATCGATTTGAATGAAAGTCATATAGTTTTTTTTAAAACTCGTTAATATTACAAAACTTTTAATTATGCTTTAACTTTTAGAGCTTAATTTTTTTGAACTTAACTTAGTTTTTTTTTTTTTTTTTGAAAGAAACCACTACTGTTTAAACTAAATTACTTAAATCATGATTCGCAGCATCAACTAATTCCAACGGTAAGTTATCCGTCCAAGCCCTCCTACCTATGGTCCACGGTCTAGCATGAGCTATCTCGTGTGCCAACTTATTGAAAATTCTCCTAGTGACAAAAATAAAACAGAATCGAACGAACTACTCAAAATTAAAATATCAACATAAATAAGAAAAATATCACTGTGCCCCTTCTTCCGCTTCTTCAAGTCTTCAACCACACTCAGACAATCGCTTTCAATAATAATGTCTCGCAGTCCTGTCCGTCTTGCTTCCTTCAAACCAAGATAGATAGCTTCCGCCTCCGCCATAGCCACCACCCGACTTCCATTCTCTTGAACCGCCACAGCTCATGCTACCCGCCCATCTCCATCACGTCACACAGCACCCAGACCAACACCCATACCCTCTTTAACTCCCGCATCAAAATTAATCTTCCATACCCCTCCACACGACCTAGACCACCGCCCACCACCCGTACCGTTCGTCCCCATTGCCCTGTCGATGCCCACCATATCCAGTTGTTTTGTCTCCATCTTCCATACAAGCTCCATAATCCTCCTCGCTACACTCTCCTCTGACCATATCCCATCATCAAACAAAAGCTTGTTTCGCTTCTCCCATATTGCCCAGCATGTCATCATAAACAATACTCTTTCCCTCTCTCCCAGCTCCCGTACCATATACTCTACCCACTCTGTGAACCCTCACGATCTTACGAAAAAGTAAATCTAAAATTTGTAGTAGAAAAAGCGGGAGTTTTAAAGTATACTCGGTCGAGTACTCGGCCACTCGACCGAGTACTAGGTTTAGAATTTATGAGATATTACAGTATATAACGTATGTAAGAATTTATATCATTTATATGCTCAAATCATCTTTTAAAAGCACCCTTTTAAAACCCTTTGACGGAATTAGCAGAGAAACGACGTGGGGAAGAATCGCATCAACTGATGCGCCTTCTGGAAAAGCCGCAACATCTGTTGCGCCTCTTCTAGAGGCTGTTTTCAGTTGCTGCACTTCTTCTTCTTCTTCTTCTTCTTCCTTAAGTTTCTGTTTCTTTCGTCTTTTTTTTTTTCATTCTCTTCGTCTTACTTCGTCTAATAATCTTCTAATTAGTTTTTATAAATCTTTTCCCAACTTTTTTCCGACTTAAATCCCTTATAATCTATATTTGTGGGTTTTCGTCATAAATTCAAACCCGGATTTTATAGATTCGATTTTCCCATATCGAGTCGCTTGAATTCGTCTTTTGTACATAGTCTCTTTATTTTTTCAGTTTCGTTACTCTAATTTCGTTTTCAAGTTCAAAGTTTTTTTAACCTTTTATAAAACCCGACATCGTATAATTATAATTATGTAAATCGCTATAATAATTTATTTAATCTTTTTCCATAATCTGACTTGTGACGATGTTAGCGTACATAATCTGACTAAATCACTTCTATTCAAGTCGTACATCAATAATCAATTTAAATTGACCAACGAACATTAACTAACCCGCGAACCTAGCTCTAGAACAGCCGCAATAGGTGATGCGCCTCTTCTACAGGATGCACTAGTTGCAGCGCCTGTTCTGGGCTGGCTTCTGCCTCTGAACTCGTTCTCGTTTGGACGTAGGTTTTCTAATTAAGTTTCTAATCGACTATTATTCATATTATCACTATAATTCGACATATTTTCATATTTTAATTCCTTTTTTTTTCTCACTTTTTTTCTGTTATTTTCTTTTCTTTTCAAATCCCCTTTGAGCATATTTATGACGTAAATTCAATTGAATTCGTTTTAATCAATTGTAATTTATTTATTGTATTTGTTTATTTCATATTGTTTGTTCCATGATTTATTTACTTGACATTCGCTTGTAATGAATCTAACTTCCAACATCGACCTAATTGATTGCTAAACTATTTGTCCACCGACATAGTCTAATTCTCACATGCTAGGTTTAAAACGTGTTTGTTGCATTGCATGCATACAACTGACAACATATCAAATATAAATAACTTCCCTGGTCATTAGTAGAGGCTGCTATCGAGGCGGGCGGTATTAGGTGTTCAAATAAAGAGCTTCCTAATACGTACCCTCACTCCTTACTCAAGATCTCTGTGAACATCCGTGTTCATTTGCATCACGAGAGCCATTCTAGACATAGAATGCTAAATGTAACGAATTTCTTAGTGTTCATGTCACTACTTGGTGTCTTGACATGACGCGAAGTATTCGAACGGTTCCAATTTTCCATAAAAATTGGTGGCGACTCCACAAATGCAGCCTTATCAAACCTTTCACCGGTTTCAATGCCTTTCAAATCGGTAACGGCTCATGACGTGCTTGGTCTCACACCGGAGTTGGAACCCAAAAATATCACCACTTTAAGCATATTTGACCCATCTTTCACTTTAAACAGATATATCCGTCTATAGTGAGACTAACTAATTTACGAGAGAGCGAAAAAAAAGAATTGATATAGTGCATGCTTACCACAGTCACCAGTATCTATGTATAGACATGCAAAAATATTTCATAGCTTCCCGCGATGAGACTTAACACTAGTGTCAATTTTATTTTTCTTTTAAAGAAGGGACATAAATAAAGGTACACGTCACGATGTGTGCGCGTGTAATTACACATGCAAAAATATTTCATAAATTCCCACATTCGGCGATGGGATTTAACACACTTCCAAATCCTTTACTAAAATACTTCTAAATAATAGAAGTATTAGTATTATTTTTATTTTAATAATATAACACTTCGTATATATACAGTAAAAAAACAATGAGAAATGATAAAGGAAAGCTGTTCAATAATTATTTTAAATAAAATAATTATTTAAAAAAAACAATGAGAAATGATAGAGGAAATGAATCGAGAAGATTAAAACCTATCTACCTCATCTTTAAATGATGTCCAAGATGAGCTTCCGCTCAAACTTTATAGCATTTCCGCCATAATTTATTTAACACCTCTATTCAAAAGCTAAGATCTTTTAATGTTTCTATCTATTACGGTGTAATCCTTATCCATGACATCATAATGAACCCATAAATCATTTTTAGAGTGTCACAAATCATTGAGACAAAAGAACTTGATTTGAGTTAGACAAAAGAACTTGAGTTGAGTTGAGTTTTATAAAAGAATTTGAGTTGAGTTGAGTTGTGTTTTTTTTCTTTGAGGAAAAAAAAATTGTTTGAGTTGAGTTAGACAAAAGAACTTGAGGTGAGTTGAGTAACTTGAGTTGAGCTTTTCATTTTACAAATTGCAAAGTCTGCATTTATTTATCAACTAAGTCTAAAATTGGCATAATTGTGCTTAAATAAGCATAAAAAAAAAAAAAAGATATGACGTACAAGTATATAACTTATCATAAAAGTTGTCAAATTAATAAATGAAAATTATTCATTATCCATACTAAAAATCCAAATGGATGATTGTCAATAATAAATTATTGACAACTAAACGTGTGGTTAAGGGCACAACTCACAACCCCACTAAATATTTAGTTGACCTCATACATGACATCCCCACGTTTTCTAATAAGAAAATGGATGATTGTCAATAATAAATTACAAATATTCATATAACACAATTTCCCACAAAGTTGTCGTATAACGCATTCTTGTAATAACTAACTCAATAAGTCTCCCTTTGACGCGCATATTCGTTCATGCTCATATGATATGAATCCATTTTACACAGTTTCCTTAACAAGACTACCCATCGCAACAGGTAATCCTCGCCGCCAGTGGGGGACCGCAACCAATCCCCACCTAAATCCCGTTCATCAACGAGCGATATCCCTGTCCCTTAATGTGCATATCCCCTCCCGTGACGGGTTCCACGGAGGGCGAACTAGGGTGTGAAGCCACTCCCGCAAGTGACTCCACCACAATAATCACAACACCATCACCATCACCATCACCACACCAACACCATACCATCACTCCAACGATGATCAGCAGATAAGAAAATGTACACAATACAACATAATCTCAAATCAATTAAACAGGAACTGAGTAGGGAAACCCTACCTTTTCGCAATCCAAGCACACACAAGCAATCAATAGCATTTCCTCATGACACCGGCACCTACACGCAATAATCACATAATTCCAATTACCACATGCCAAAACCCCTTTCCCCCAAATCACATTTTAGGGCAAAACCCTAAAACAAATTAATGAAACTTACGAAATTAGAGGCTTACCGACATAATCGACGCAAGGAAAGATGGACTAGATTCACGAACAATCCACACAATAAGGGGAGATTTGGAGAGGATTAGAGCGTCGTTGAGTGTTTAGGTTTTGTAAAAATGTAATTAGAAACTGATTACGCGTATTATATAATTCTAACCATCTCCAAATCAAACCGCGGAAAAACACTCATCCGACCGGATACTCGGTCGAGTATAGAGTATACTCGGCCGAGTACCCTCTACTCGGTCGAGTATTCCACATACTCGGCCAAGTGTTCCTGGGCAGTAGCCAAACAGTATACACGACACACTTTACTCGGCCGAGTAGGCCATACTCGACCGAGTACCAGGCTTAGGAAAACCGTAGTATTACAGTCTTCCCCCCTTAAAAAGAACTTCGTCCCCGAAGTTCACACTCTACATATAAAACGTGGACACCTAACACTAAGTCTACGGACCACGCTTACTTCCATAACATGGCTCACGATATCGTCCTACCTATAGCGTAGCCTCTTAATACAAACTCCATAGTACTATAAATACCCACAACATAAATGTTGCTAGCTCTGTCATACTTCCATAACGCTCACTAGCAAACTCAATACCATGACAATCCACGAGCCAAGATCAACCACCAAACCGGAATGTTACATTCTACCACCCTTTAAAACAAACTTCGTCCTCGAAGTTTACTCACACACATAAACATCATAACTCAATCCGTTAACACTATCGAAGTTTACCCACACTCCTAAACACCATACTACTACGAGTTCTGCAATTACCTGTAATAAAATCGACCATCACACAATCCCTCCTTATTCTGCATCAACAGTCAAACTTCCAATTGCAACCATATGACCCTCAAATCTCTTGTCCCATCCTACTCCTCTTACGATAAATGTTACGTCCTCGTAACTCACTAATACTAGGTCCTTTGAACCAAGTGATGTTAGTCCAGTGGTAGCCTAGTTAAACCTTGAAGCTTACAAAAATGCAGGAGTTGAGAGGTCTCGGGTTCGACTACCAGCCAGGGCGATGATCACTTGGCCACTGCAGCCCCCAAAGGGAGTGGCTTACATGGTCCATGTGGTGGTGCGGGAATGCATGGACCTGGGGGGGATTCAACCCCCTCGTCATCAAAAAAAAAAAAAAATACTAGGTCCTTTGCTATACCTCCCATAAATCTTATTACCACCGCATGTCAACGATAACCCACTATAACGTCAACCCCTACAACCATTTCTATATCCAGGGCTCTCTTTGTCTAACAGTTCTCGTGCCTCCAATTATTCTGTACTCACATAACATATATCAAAAAATCCTCAGTATAACCACCACTCCATCTCTTCCACATTACCGCAAAACAACATATTTCTATATACTTATACACTCATCTCCACGATCTTAGCTCACAATCCACAAAATATTACACATACTCACATTAGCTTCTCAGGTTCATCTCTTTTATTACTACAAAACTCACTGAGTAAAACTTTCTTGACCACATGACTTTCTTAAAACTGCTCTACTAGATCACAACGCAACATATTACACGGAATCACAGAAACCAACCTTATGAATATTATCCAGACCATGACTCATGAGGTTAGAACCTCACACAGACATTTACACATACCATGGACCCATAATCGAATGTAACTAGCCAATCCTGATTACGTAAGTTACCACTTGATAATGAATATCTCTCATCCGGACTTAACTCAGGTGCCCTTCATAACATATTGTGGACATGGGCCACAGGCCGGTCTGTGGATTTGGGCCACAAGCCAATCTGTGGTCACGAGCCACCTGCACGCCAGGCCAAATTGTGGACATGCAGAGGTCTTTTGAAAGCCACACTCGGCGGCGTAAAAATGCTTTCGACCGGATCGCTTTAGATCGGCCGGTTTCGTCTCGGTAAAAGTCTCGAAATGATGCAGAGATGTTCGGAGTCGCCACCAAGCATTTATGGGATGCCTGGAACCCGTTCGAAATCCACTTTATACCTCGGTCAAACGAAGCACAAAGCAGTGTTTGACATAGGTACTAAAGATAAGGACTCGTCCCTCTTTTAGCATTCTATGCCTAAAATGACTCTCGTGCGCCCTGGATAAGGCCATCCACTATCCAAAGGTTCTGAGTAAGGGGTGAGGGTACGTATTGGGAAGCCCTTTAATCGGACACCCAATCCCGCCGCGTTAGCGGCCTCTACTGATCGATCGTTGTTGTTTAAGTGCAAAAGTTGATAAAACGGTGAAAATGCATGAATGCGCATCCAAAAGTTTAACCTAACATGTGAGCCTTCTAAGTCGGTTTGTTAATCCAAATATCAAGCATAAGATGTCAAGTTGAATTTAGATTGATTTGCATGTGAAAACGGAAATTAAACATCCATTTACCAAATTCGGGTTATGATACTTAATACGATCCATTTATTTGAAAAAGGATGTCAAATGACAAAGTGTAAAAATGTAAGCTTATCAATATGAACCGTCATGTTTTCGGGTAAACCGTAATCGGGTTCGTCCTAGACAAGTGCTAAAAACGAGGCAGAACAGTGCCAGGCAACCCCATTGGGGCTCGAGCTTATTGGCGAGGGGAAGGGCTCTGCCCAGGTTTTGAAAGATAGAAATAGGCAGGCTCTTGGGGCGCGAGCCATGGGGCGAGCCAAGAGGTACCTCCTGGTTGTTAAAATGGTTGTTTAGAACGGTTTTTTGTAATGAATGATTTGCAAGTATGATTTGCATGACTCGGAATAATTACTATTATGTTAGTAATATTCGTTGTCGGACTTGCAAGTTTGAAAAGCATAATAAAATGTGTATAAAGGAAAATGTTGGATTTGAACTAATTATGTTAAGTTCAATTATTTGTAATTAGTCGATATTTGTCACCGTACTCGGATTAAACCGACATGGTATAAAGAACCAAGGATGATTATGAATAATGACTAATATGTTTGCAAATGTAAATAAATGCGAAAAATGGTAAATAAAATAAAAGGGGGTTAAAATACCCATTAAAATATAATTAACCAATAATATCATCGAGTCACGGAATAAACCGTCATGGTATAAAGAACCAAGGATGATTTTTATAATGGTCAAAATATGTTTATCATAAAAATGAATTAAAATTGTAAATAAAAGAATAGAAATTCCTTTAAAATGTAATTAACCAATTAATATCACCAAGTCACGGATTTAAACGTCATGGTATATGGAACCAAGGGTGATTATGATTTATGATTAAAAAGTTTGTCATAGAAATGGTTTGAAACATTTGAAACGGTAAAAACCGATTACAAATAAGAAACGAAATAAAGAGGAAAGACGAGAACAAACACGGATGAGTCTGACCTGGACACCTACATGAGGCGTGAGCCTCCCTGCATAGCAAGGAGCTCATGTCTCAGGCCAAAACTAGGTTTTGGCTCGTCTAACCTATATTTGAATCGTGTTATGCATTGTTCATGTTCATAAAGTTATGAAAAAAGTAAAGACATGAAATAAGTGAGATATTTACACCCTCAAACTTACGTATTTTTATGTTTGCGTGGTAGACGACTTTAGAGACGGTTTTCTCGTTGTGACTACTCGCGATCAAAGAAGTTTAAAAAGAGTGCCTTTAAAAAGGATTTGGTTTTGAAAATGAGTTGAAAATATGTTAATTAAAACATGTTGATTAATGTTGAGTTGGTCGAATGGGTCGGTAAATGCACGGCAACGGTACCAAACAATATGTGTAAGGCTTGTGTTTACGATCGGTAGGTCGTAAACACGTGTCGATTTTGTGACTTAGGAAGTCGAGTATAGAAGTTTAAGGGATATGTGAGGGGGCGGACGCTCGCGCGAATGTTGTAGTGTGTGATGGTGGGTATTTATATAGAAATGTGGGATGGTAAGTCGGTTGTGTTTGCTTGGAGGCTAAGCAGACACCCCATTGAGGCGCGAGCAAGCCTGCTATACAATGGGGTGCCCTGTCCTTTTCAATTTGGACGTGGCCAATTCTCCATCCATTGTTTGGTTGGTTTGATATGTGGTATTCAAATGAGATGTCGTGTAACAATATGGGCATCTAATAAGATGTTTTTGGTGTTACTTGAGGTAGGTGTTCTGTGTGCTTGACTCGGGTTTGACCCGTGTGAGTCGGGATTTGAATTTCGAGTCGGGTTTTGGCCCGGTGTCGGTTTGGACTCTAAATAGGGTCATTTTAATGTAAATGACATGATAAAGACATTGATGGCATTATTTTCGACATTCGAGATTTGGTTTGACTGGGGCTGACATAGGTTAACTCGAGTTACGGGTTTCTGAGTCGGGTTTGGGTCTGAAGACGGTTTTAACTCTAAATACTGTTATTTTTATGCAAATGAAGTTAGAAAACTTTTGAAATCATTTTTCATATTCGAGTAGTGCATTAAACCGTCTCATGTATATCCAATCCACGTACACATATCAAAAACACGTTACAGTCCGATCATCATCGGGTGGTTTTTGGAAGGTGCAGATACTGGGTATCTACAGATCCCCCACTTTGACTGAGGCTTGGACAGGGCGAAAGTCAAAGTATGATCTTCAGGTCAATCAAAGATTACAACCTGAAGACCATTGCGACGTCGAGGCGACTCAAAAGGGTTTGAGCCAAGGACCTGCCGACAGGAAGGGCGACGTCGAGGCGACTCGGGGATTCGAGTCAAGGACCTGCCGTCGGGAACATTTTAGAGTCTGTTGACTTCCTATTCGGGTCATTTAAAGTCCATTAGACTACGTATAAAGGCTCGCCAGCCATAGGAAGGAATCATACCTGAGGCATCTTCGGGATACGTACTTGAACTGTACCTTTTTTGCGGACAAAGGCTCGCCAGCTTGTGAAAAGGATTCGTACCCAAGGCATCTTCGGGATAAGTCCTTGAGTTTTATCTTGTTTGCGGACAAAGTCTCGCCAGCCGCGGTGCATTGTAAGGCTTACCAGCCATGGTACAGTGTAAGGCTCGCCAGCCATGTTGAAGGTGCGTTCTGAGGCTCGCCAGCCATATTGAAGGTACGTTCCGAGGCTCGCCAGCCATGTTGAAAGTGCATTGAGGCTCCCCAGCCATCTATGGTCGAATGATGGACTGTGGAAAATATCATGTGTGACATCCATTTAAAAATCGGCACTCGCTGGGGAGTTAGAAACTTCTCAGGACTCGCCGAGGATATGAGTTGCTGCTCGTTGGGAGGTAGCATAAGCCATGTAATTGATTTGGTTAAAGCCCTTGGACTTGAAGGGTCACCGTTTGTTGGGAAGAACCCAGTACTCAGTTGGAGTGAGTTTGTCTTCTCAAGATTATCTGCATGGTTAGTGGCCACACAAATCTGCAGTCGCATAGACACGCATGTAGGCACGCAAGCATATAAGCACATAAGCATGTGAGCAATTAGCATATAAGCAACTAGCATGTATTATCTCACGCGAAGGGAGATAGAAGTTTTGAATGTTGTAAAGCTTAAAGGCGAGTCTTGTTACTCGTAGATCCGTGATTTAATAGATTAGAGACATGTGACCGTTGGGACACTGACTCACACAGACGCTTACTGACAGACTGACAAATGGGCAATCGTGAACGTGATGCCAACTCAGTATTGACACGACACGGGGGTGACTCTGACAGACTTTGCACCTGTGTGTGCAACCCTTTAGCCCAGAAAAGGTGATAACGCGTATCAAATCCCTGAGGTAGAAGGTCTGCTCGGCTGGGGAACATGAATTGATTATCTTCTCCAGACATCTTTGCCTCCGTTTGCTTGTTTGAGATCCCTTCTCGAGGTATGATGATTCGGAGAGCGGAACCAAGACCTTGTCATCGTCCGAACCGAGCACTAGGCTATGGGCGGTTTTATTTTGGACTGTAGTTGAGACTCAAAAGATGTTTGAGAATAAAGGATGGGTGGCGTCTTGAAAGAGAAGCCCCCAGAGTGAGAAGGAGGGAATCTGTACGATTAAAATTTTTAGCTGGGTGGGCTGATTTTGAGGATTGATGTTGAGATTGAAATGGATATGCGGTTGTGTCCTTGTTGGGGGACTGCCTACGTATTCGCGTGTTTGCGAAATCAAACCAGATCATAGTTCTGAGCTGTGTGTGTGCTTAAGCGAGATGTTAGGACCTTTAAGTGATTTTGAGGTGTACGGTTGCGCCCATGAAGGACTGCCTACGTATTCACGTGAAGTGAAATCAAACCAGATCGTATTTCTGAATGTGTGTGTGCCTAGGCGATATGCTAGGACCTTAAAGTGTGAGGGTCACGACGATAAATTCTGTTTGGTGACTCGAAAAATTGATTTGAGAGAATTCCCCTCGATCATGAATCGAAGAGGTGTAATTTGTAAAAATGTTCCTTCTCATGTGAGCACACTAAAAAGTGGACCCGAAGGGTAGATTAGGTTTGTCCCGTTCTCGGTAGCAAAGCATTCGAGGACTCCGTATCTGGGTCAGGGTGAAAATGGCTTCGACATTATGGAATGTGGAGCTTGGTAATAATGGTTTGTTTGACAGATAAAAATCTGGAGTTGAGCGTCACGACAGAAAATTCCGTTTGGTGACTCGAAGGATGATTGGAGATAAATACCTCTTGATCATGAATCGAACAGGTGTAATTTGTGAAAATATTCCTTATCATTTGAGCACACTAAAAAGTGGACTCTAAGGGTAGATTAGGTATGTCCCGTTCTCGATAGCAAAGCATTCGAGGATTCCGTGGGGATTGTGGTGAAAAATGGCTTCAACATTAGGGAATCTGGAGCTTGGTAATAAAAGAGTTGTTTGACAGATAAAAATCTGGAGCAAGAATTTTGTGGTGTTTAGGCCGATGGGTAACGGCTTGTAGTGTGGTGCGGAATGGGGTCTCCGGCTTGATATGGCTTGAGCACGAAATGGTTGATAAATAACATGGGATCAGATTTCCAAGTCTGGACCTTAAAGGTTAAGGTGTGATATTACGAGCTTGAGGAGGAATCCTCAGAAGCCTAGATAGGTCTCCATGCAACAGTCTCTAGAAGGACATAGGGGTGAAGCAGTTTTGGTTGAGGTTTTTGTGTTTGGTGTTTTGGACTTGTGGGTCCGGGATTTAGTGTGTTGGACTCGTTGGTCATGGGCTTTGGACTTGTTGGTCCTGGACTTGGTATTTTGGACTCATTGGTCCTGGGCTTTGGACTTGTTGGTCCTGGACTTTATATGTTGGACTCATGGGTCCTTGGCTTTGGACTTGTTGGTCCTGGACTTTATATGTTGGAGTCATGGGTCCTGGGCTCTGGACTTGTTGGTCCGAAGTTTAAAAAGTGACGGTTTAATTCCGTTACTTGAAATTGTAGGAAAATAACGAATTTGAATTTCACTATCTCATTTTTTTGTAAAGTGATGGATTTGAATTTCGTCAGTTGAAATTGTGGGAAAATAGCGAATTTGAATTTCACTATTTCGTTTTTTGAATGGGATGGTTTTTAATTCCGTTGTTTGGAATTGTGAAAATAGTGAATTTGAATTTCACTATCTTGTTTTTGATTTGAAATTGACGTGTTTATTTCCGTCGTTTGAAATTTGTGAAAATAGCGAATTTGAATTTCACTATTTTGTTTTTTTTTATTTGAAAATGACGGTCTTAATTTTCGTCGTTTGAAGCTGGTGAAGAAAGCGAACTTGAATTTCACTATCTTGTGTTTTAATTTGAAAATGACGGTTTTAATTTCCGTCGTTTGAAATTTGTGAAAATAGTGAATTTGAATTTCACTATCTCGTTTTTGTTTTGGCTTTTGCCTTGGCTTTGGTTTTTGCCTTTGTTTTGGCTTTGGCTTTGGCCTTGGGATGAATTGCTTTTGGCTTTGTTTTTTTGCTTTGGTCTTGAGCTTTGGCTTTGGGTGAATGGATATTGGCTTGGGCCTTTGATTTTGGCCTTTCGCTTTGACTTTGGGTGAATGGCTAATAGCTTGGGCCTTTGATTTTGGCCTTTCGCTTTGGCTTTGCTTTGGATATATTGGTTTTTTGCCGTCCTTCGTTCGAGGCAGGTAAAGGTGCAGACAGGGATGTACCCGTTGGTGAGAGGTTGATATTTGGTGATGGGATGTTTTTGTGGGGAATGGGCTTGCCTTCCGTCATCGATATGAAAAAGGAGATGTTCTTGTTTGTTATCTAGGTTCGTCGTAGAATCCCTTTGATAGAAGCTCATTCTAAATAGGGCGCTAATGAAAGGTTTCTATTGCCAGACATGGAATAGGTAAAGAAAATGGACACGGAGTTTCGAGTCCTCCGCTTACTCGGTACGGAACGTCACTCGAGTGTACTCACATTGAATTGGAACATATTGTTTGTTTTGAATCAATTCTCATTGTCAACGGTAAATGGTAAAAGGGAGAATATATGATAGTTGGAAATCGTGCTTTTATTTAGATAAATAAGAGGTTAGCACAGACTCGATGAATACATGTGACTCATGGGGATAGCCCGCAGTTTGTCACTTAAGAAGAAAAGGACAGACACTAGGATAGATATGAGAAATCCTAAGACTCTGACTCAGACTCAGACTTAATCGTAGATACGAACTCCTAGTCATCACTTTCCTCCTCAAAGGTCTCTTTCGTAGCATCCAGCGGCTTGATGTTTGATCTTGAGCATTGACCCACTTGAGCACTTCACTCTCGTTGTTGGGGATGATATGAGGACAATAGTCGATGAGGCTTTTATCTCTTTGCAAAAAGAGAAAAGAGATGTTCATGAGAGTTATTTTCATCACTTGGTTGGCATAGGGATGAAGCTACCAGTTCATTGTTGTCGATCATATTTTGAATAGCATGTTTCAGTTTGAAGCATGCTTCCGTATCATGACCTTTTCCTTGATGATATTGGCAATAGGAATTGCCGTCCCAGAAACGGATTTTCTTGCATTCAGACGGGTCCGGGGTGGGCCCGATTGGTTGGAACTTGCCTTTAGTCATGAGCTTTTGAAGAGTTGCGACATAGGTTGTGTTGAGCCTAGTGAATGTCCTTTGAGAACATTCAACCTTGCTGTTTGACTTTAAACATTTAGGAGGATTGTCCTGACTGAGAGGTGCAATTATGATTTTGCCAGCTTCAATCATATCTTGAATGGCATGCTTGAGTTTGAAACAGGTTTCGGTGTCATGGCCCTTGCCTTGATGGTATTGGCAATAGGCATTACCATCCCAGGATCAGGCTCTTTTGTGTTCGGGTTTGTCCGGAGTCGGACCAATGGGTTGGAGCATTCCTTCTGAAGCAAGTATCTCCAGAACAGTGCCATATGTTATTCCCAGATCTGTGAATACTCTTTGTTGTTTTCCAATGGTTCCCACATTGGTGTTTTTTGGGGTGTTTTTGTGAGTTTTGTTTTTGTTTTTGTCAATCCTGGGCGGAAGCAGGATTGGGTTGTTGTTAGTGGGAAGTTTTTGGGATGTTGCGTGATATTTTGAAGGGATATTTGTTGAGGTGATTTCATGTTCTTTGTTGGTAGGTTCGTGGATGTGGGAACCATCGGATTACTCCTCATTTTCAACAGTTGTTGGTCGGTGAACGGAGGGTCGGTTTTCTCCTAGATGGTTAGGTTCATTTTCAGTACTACCAAATCACTTCTCCAAATTAGCCATCCGAGTGTTCAAATCATCGATAGCCACTTGCAGCTTTGAGAATATGTTGTTGATGGAGGCAGAGAGGATCATTATACCTCTTTGTATGCCATCCTCGTCAATTGCATGAATTTTCTCATCGTCAGGACAAATGAGGTGAGAGCAGTCCAGGGAAGATTCCTGACTGTGTCCAACTGGGTTTTCTGGAGGGTTGATTATGTTGTTTGTGGAGGGAGGTAATGGTAACTCACCCTTTTCAATCATGTCAAGGATAACGCCTTTTAGGGGAAGACACATTTCAGTATCGTGTCAGCGACCTTGGTGATATTGACAAAACAGGTTTCCATCCCATCTTCGACCTCGCTTGTTCGGTAGAGGGTCCGGAGTTGGACCAATTGGTTGAAGTTTTCCTTGGGAGGTTAGCCTTTCCAAGGCTGTGTCCTAAGGCATACCCAGATCAGGGAAGGACCTATGAGGTCGTCTGGTTTTTGTTTGGTCGTTGGCCAGTAGCCGGCTTTCAAGTAGCTTAACCCTTTGCTCAATATCAGAAGTGGAAAGATTCCCGGTTATCATTTTGTCCTCAACTTGGGAGAGACGAGTGCTCAAGTTTTCCACGGTAGCTAGGAGTCGCAGGACCATGTTGTTGATTTCGGCAGAAGTCATGGCGGATGAAGGTTGATCAGCTTCTTGGGTTCTTGGTTGACGATTGATGGCACCCAAGGGATTCCTATTTGACATAACGATAGGCGTTATAACTTGTCTTGGCAAGGGATTGCACAAACAAAGGCAAGTGCGACACATATGTATAAAAGGCAGTTATGTCATGAAGACGCGATGCTGTGACTAGGTTACGAGTTCATTAAAGATCGTGAATGACCTCTTGTGTTTCAACTCTTGGTGCATGACTTGAATTTAGACTCTAGTGTCGACTTTGGCATAGTGATGCCTAGACAGACGACTTCTGACTCAATTTGGATGTGTGTCGATGGCGTGACGCCGTTGGACAAGACATGTACACAAACTTGACCTTTGACCCGTAATGTAGGGGAAATGCGGGTTTAAAACCCAAGAGGTTTTGACTCAGCTAACGCCACTGAAGATGTCTCGGCAAGTAGGCGACACGACCTAGACCAAAAGGTAGGTACTAACTTCGGCGGAGATTCGACGTTATCTAGACGACTTGACTTGAAATCGACTCGAGGCTGAATCGGAAAGGTGGACTGAAATTTTCGAAAATATAAATTTTCAAAAAAATTCATTTGTCGTTTTATGGACGGCTTCCGAAGAGTAAGGTTCTTCAAAAGTCGGTCAGTTGAAAGGGTTGTCTTAGGTTTGTTTTCAAAAGACGATTTAAGTTGAAATTGCGGCGGCTCTGAAAACAATGTGTTGTTTCCAAAGACGGTTTTTGAAATTCCGAATCACGGATTAGAAAATCGAGAATCAAATAATTTGGAATCATCATCACAATGGCCATGAAAACGGTTAAGTTTGTTTTCAAAGGATTTAAAATTGGGTTGAAAATTTGAAAATGGTTAGATTTGTTTTCAAACAATTTGGAATCGGATTGAAATTTGAAAACGGTTAAATTTGTTTTCAAAGATTTGATTTTGAATTGAAATTTGAAAACGGTTAGATTTGTTTTCAAATGATTTGAGTTTTGATTTGAAATCTGAAAACGGTTAAATTTGTTCTCAAATGATTTGAGTTTTGATTTGAAATCTTAAAACGGTTAAATTCGTTTTCAAAAATTTGACTTTGAATTGAAATTTGAAAATGATTAAATTTGTTTTCAAATGATTTGAAGTTGGATTTGAAATTTGAAAACGGTCAGATTAGCTTTCAAAGATTGAGTTTTGATTTAAAATTTGAAAAACGGTTAAATTTGTTTTCAAAAATTTGGTTTTGAATTGAAATTTGAAAGCGGATAAATTTGTTTTCAAATGATTTGAAATTGGATTTGAAATTTGAAAACGGTTAAATTTGTTTTCAAAGATTTGATTTTGGAAATTGTGAGGATTGAATTCGTCATTACAACGGGTTACAAAACCGTTTTAACCTTTGAAAAACGGTATGCAAATCGAAAATTGTGAGAATTGAAATCGTCATTACGACGCCTTTGAAAACCCAAATTTGTTTTCAAAAACGACATTTGAAATTTTGGAAAGTTGCACGGGTTGAAATCGTCATTACGACGGTTTGAAAAACGTTTCTGTTTAAAAATTGATTTTGAATTTGAAAATTCGAGGGTAGAATTCGTCATTACGACGGCGTAAAAGCGCACTTTGAGAATGCAACGGTTGGCGGCAGACCGAGTTTTGAAACGGCCATTATGACGACGTAAAAAGGGTTTTTTGAAATGGTTTGTGAAAACCGAAGTTTTGAAATCGTCATTACAACGGTATAAAAATGTGCATTTGAAATGGTTATAAAAACCGGGTTTTGAAATGGCCATTATAACGGCATAAAAAGGTGCTTAGAAACGGTTATAAAAACCGGGTTTGAAAATCGTCATTACGATGGCCTAGAAAGGTGTGTTGAAATGGTTGTAGAAAACCGGATTTGAAAATCGTCATTACGACGGCCTAGAAAGGCGTGTTGTTTAAAATGCAACGGTCGGCGAAAGACCGAGGTTTGAAATGGCCATTATAACGGCGCAAAAAGGTGTTTTTGGAAGTTTGAAAATGACACGGAAGGACTTATGATCACATAACACATAAGTACTCGCAGCTTCATTATATTATACATAATGCTGACACGGGTTTTGGCTTAATAGGGTGTGTTACACACCAAGCAATCAAACCCCAATTTTCGAGAGGGATACCAATCCAAACAAAATGTGTAAGGAGGGTGCCCTAGCCTTGTGCTCGAAGGAAGTGAAAGCTCTTTGACGAAACAGAAATGTGTAACGTCAACGGTATGCTTGACTCAATCGGAATTCGAAACGCGGGGATGAGAAAACTCACGCCGACGGGACGAGCCAATTGGTCGAAAAGGGTTAGGTTGTGGGCCCGGAGAAGGATCCCGACTTATGACTGTAATATCAATTAATGCACTTTAACCACGACCTCGTTCGAGTTTCACCTCTAAGGATCACAAAGACACAAGTGTCCTAGTTTTCCCCAGCGGAGTCGCCAATCTGTGGACATGCGCCACGAGCCGGTCTACGGATTTGGGCCATAAGCCGATCTGCGGTCACGGGCCACCTGCATGCCATGCCAAATTGTGGACATGCAGCAGTCTTTTGAAAGCCACGCTCGGCGGCGTAAAAATTATTTCGACCGGATCGCTTTAGATCGGTCGGTTTCGTCTCGGTAAAGGTCTCGAAACGATGCAGAGATGTTCGAAGTCGCCACCAAGCATTTATGGGATACCTGGAACCCGTTCGAAATCCACTTTATACGTCGGTCAAACGAAGCACAAAGCAGTGTTTGACATAGGTACTAAAGATAAGGACTCGTCCCCCTTTTAGCATTCTATGCCTAAAATGACTCTCGTGCGCCCTGAATAAGGCCATCCACTATCCAAAGGTTCTGTGTAAGGGGTGAGGGTACGTATTGGGAAGCCCTTTAATCGGACACCCAATCCCGCCCCCGTTAGCGGCCTCTACTTATCGATCGTCGTTGTTTAAGTGCAAAAGTTGATAAAACGGTGAAAATGCATGAATGCGCATCCAAAAGTTTAACCTAAGATGTGAGCCTTCTAAGTCGGTTTTTGTTAATCCAAATATCAAGCATAAGATGTCAAGTTGGATTTAGATTGATTTGCATGTGAAAACGGAAATTAAACATCCATTTACCAAATTCGGGTTATGATGCTTAACACGATCCATTTATTTGAAAAAGGATGTCAAATGACAAAGTGTAAAAACATAAGCTTGTCAATCTGATCCGTCATGTATTCGGGTAAACTGTAATCGGGATCATCCTAGATAAGTGCTAAAAACGAGGCAGAACAGTGTCAGGCAGCCCCATTGGGGCGCGAGCCTATTGGCGAGGGGAAGGGCTCTGCCCAGGTTTGAAAGATAGAAATAGGCAGGCTCTTGGGGCGCGAGCCATGGGGCGAGCCAAGAGGTACCTCCTGGTTTTTAAAATAGTTGTTAAAACGGTTTTTTGTAATGAATGATTTGCAAGTATGATTTTCATGACTCGGAATACTTACTATTATGTTAGTAATATTCGTTGTCGGGCTTGCAAGTTTGAAAAGCATAATAAAATGTGTATAAAGGAAAATGTTGGATTTGAACTAATTATGTTAAGTTCAATTATTTGTAATTAGTCGATATTTGTCACCGTACTCGGATTAAACCAACATGGTATAAAGAACCAAAGATGATTATGAATTATGACTAATATGTTTGCAAATGTAAATAAATGAGAAAAATGGTAAATAAAATAAAAGGGGGTTAAAATACCCATTAAAATGTAATTAACCAATAATATCATCGAGTCACGGAATAAACTGTCATGGTATAAAGAACCAAGGATGATTTTTATAATGGTCAAAATATGTTTATCATAAAAATGAATTAAAATTGTAAATAAAAGAATAGAAATTCCTTTAAAATGTAATTAACCAATTAATATCACCGAGTCACGGATTTAACCGTCATGGTATATGGAACCAAGGGTGATTATGATTTATGGTTAAAAAGTTTGTCATAGGAATGGTTTGAAACATTTGAAACGGTAAAAACCGATTACAAATAAGAAACGAAATAAAGAGGAAAGACGAGAACAAACACAGATGAGTCTGACCTGGACACCTACATAAGGCGCGAGCCTCCCTGCATGGCAAGGAGCTCTTGTCTCATGCCAAAACTCGATTTTGGCTCGTCTAACCTATATTTGAATCGTGTTATGCATTGTTCATGTTCATAAAGTTAAGAAAACAGTAAAGACATGAAATAAGTGAGATATTTACACCCTTAAACTTACGTATTTTGATGTTTGCGTGGTAGACGACTTTAGAGACGGTTTTCTCGTTGTGACTACTCGCGATCAAAGAAGTTTAAAAAGAGTGCCTTAAAAAATGATTTGGTTTTGAAAATGAGTTGAAAATATGTTAATTAAAACATGTTGATTAATGTTGAGTTGGTCGAATGGGTCTGTCGAATGCACGACGACGGTACCAAACAATATGTGTAAGGCTTGTGTTTACGATCGGTAGGTCGTAAACACGTGTCGATTTTGTGACTTAGGAAGTCGAGTATAGAAGTTTAAGGGAGATGTGAGAGGGCGGACGCTCGCGTGAATGTTGTAGTGTGTGATGGTGGGTATTTATAGAGAAATGTGGGATGGTAGGTCGGTTGTGTTCGCTTGGATGCTAAGCAGACACCCCATTGAGGCGCGAGCAAGCCTGTTATACAATGGGGTGCCCTGTCCTTTTCAATTTGGACGTGGCCAATTCTCCATCCATTGTTTGGTTGGTTTGATATGTGGTATTGAAATGAGATGTCGTGTAACAATATGGGCATCTAATAAGATGATTTTGGTGTTACTTGAGGTAGGTGTTTTGTGTGCTTGACTCGGGTTTGACCCGTGTGAGTCGGGATTTGAATTTCGAGGCGGTTTTTGGCTCGGTGTCGGTTTGGACTCTAAATAGGGTCATTTTAATGGAAATGACATGATAAAGAGATTCATGGCATTATTTTCGACATTCGAGATTTGGTTTGACTCGGGTTGACTCAGGTTGACTCGAGTTGCGGATTTCTGAGTCGGTTTTGGGTCTGAAGACGGTTTTAACTCTAAATAGTGTTATTTTAATGCAAATGAAGTTAGAAAACTTTTGAAATCATTTTTCATATTCGAGTAGTGCATTAAACCGTCTCATGTTTAGCCAATCCACGTACGCATATCAAAAACACGTTACAGTCCGATCATCATCGGGTGGTTTTTGGAAGGTGCAGATACTGGGTATCTACACATATCCTCTCATACACACAATTATCACCACCCGGCGAACGTAACATGTCATCAGTACCCGACTATGAGCGAACACCTTATATATCCACATCTTATACTCCCTCACACCCATACATACCAATCAGTCTCCACAAAATCAACCTTATTAGAACAACTAACTTCCTTAATGTAACAGCATCCTCAACCACTAGTGACAACACTATGACACCACCATCCTTCATGTGACTGCTCTCTCACAATCACTTCTTTATATAACAATCCATTTCCCCTTTTGTTTGTCATCCCAAATAACGAACATCAAATCTATCAAAAAAATTTACCTCATCATTATTTTCAATTCTATCCTTTATTGTATCGTCACCTCACTCACCACCAAAATCTCGTATCGTGCAAACACTCTGTCATCTTAGCTTCTTACTCCCTTAATACTTCGAAACTCACGGCTAACATGTCGTCCTAAACTCATATATAACTATTAGCTCACCGCCTATCATGATGTTATCGTGCCTTTCCATGATTCCTTATTTTCATGTCCAATAACCTTGATCAACGTTCTCCCAACTTTCTTCCATCCAATAATACCAACTAATAATTCATCTCCTTCCTTCTTCCACCTAACTCTTTGTTATCCGATTACCTTCTTGTTGCTTCACAACTCAAATTCCATTAATTCGTATAAATATCTTCTCATTCTTCCTTATCACCGATCCTCTCTCATCATACTACTCACTCACACTTGTCACCATCAAGTCCACACACTAACGGTTACTTTTCAATTAGTCGTATCTCCCTTTCGTATCTCTAGAAAACCAAAAATTCACCTCATATCGTTAATTGCCCAAAGAATTACACACTAGGCTCACCTCTTGATATTCCAAATTCTTAAACTCGACCACTATCTACCCATCGCGGCATAACTCGATCTCACTATACGCCATTCATTTTCATCTCTCTATAACGACCTTTCATCACATATATCCTTAACCAACACAATCATAACCGTCTCCCTCCATAAACCCGTGCACATCCCAATTTAACACTATCCGCGTCCCTCTTCTCAACCTTTGCATTCTCACATTTCTTTACACTATATCACTCTTGCCCATAAACACTTACTTTTATATTACTCAACACACGACTATATCACTAACCATATCTCACCAAATATGCTCTTTACCTCGATTAGCTCTTCATTCTTCCCTTTTCTTTTTCCACTACCCCTCACAACCACATATAACTCATGTCCTTACTATCCAACACATATCCCTCATAAGCCGGCATTCTCCCTATTATAGCATTCGGTAACTTACGTATCAAGACCGTCACATATATAAAAGAACGCTTTAAGACCCAAAACATACATGTGTACATACCCTACGACTCAAAACAAATGTAAGAACATAACCACCGACTCAAAATGACCGCCCAAAGTACTCGGTCGAGTACGTAACATACTAGGTCGAGTACAGAGTACTCGGTCGAGTAACTATATTACTCGGCCGAGTTTTCGACTCCAGTTTTCGTAAAACAGTCATATCTCACTCGTTACTTGGTCATTTCGGGCGTGTGACCTATCGTTAGAATCGTAAAAGGACAAGCTATTACCTCCAATTGTAATTACAGAATATCATTTCTAGAACTCGACTTATGACAGTTTTAAGACAACCCTTCCATAATCGGTTTTCATACAAATCAATTTTTTTTCTAAACAAAACAACTTGAACATGCATAAGGCAAACAATAACAACTCAATACTTCTAAAAACAAATACATAGGTGAACTTTTATCATACTCATATGTAAATTAAACACAACATTCATTTATATAGGCGTATGACCGTAATCACATGCTACGACCAACAACCAAACATTAACATCATCATGTTCATATGCACATGTACCACTACCACACTTCATGCTCAAGATCGTATTAAACAGGTAACATGATCACATTCTTCATTCTCAAGATCTATCAGATACGAATTCACAATCAACCTCTCATATACTACCATGTTCCATCACATTCACCATTTCATCCAACCATTTCACAAAATTCAAGTTAAAAGTACTACATATACATGACTCAACATACAACAGTTTCCAAGATTCCCCCATGTGACCGGTTAGAGATCGTAAGGGCCTTAGTGCGACTTCGGGACATCTCCCAAGTATTTGCGGTAGCTCCAAACAACTCTCCATGGGTTCATTTTATTTAGACTCCCTAAGTTCATTGGGTTCATTAGTTTTAGGCGCCGGAATCGTCGGCTCTAATACCACTTTGTAACACCCCCTCATACCAAGGTACCTTACCAAGGACTACCCTAGCATGAAAGGCTGTTACCATCTCGGTTTCCCGAGGTTAGTATACCAAAGTTACAAATTCCAAACAATATTTATTAACGTATAAAGAGTTAGCGATTACATTATCTTAGACCAACTCAAAATAAAAGTATAGGGACCTCAATACAACTGAAATCAAAGACAGCTAAACTCGTAACAGCGGAAGCTAGACTCGAAGTGGTGACTCCTCATGACTGTCCCATAGCTAAACATCTGCATCACCTGTCACAATCTGCTCACCATCCCCGAATGGATCACCACAGATTTTATAAAACAACAATGGGGTCACTTACTGAATAATCAAAGTAAGACAAGTATAATAAGCAACCAGCTGATCATCCTCCACCTCCAGTCTCCCGATCTCACACAGTAACCGACTACACACCGAAATGTGTAGCCCTGCCAGATTACCCATCGCAACAGGTAATCCTCGCCGCCAGTGGGGGGACCTTAGCCAATCCCCACCTAAATCCCGCTCATCAACGAGCGATATCCCTGTCCCTTAATGTGCATATCCCCTCCCGTGACGGGTTCCACAGAGGGCGAACTAGGGTATGAAGCCACTCCCTCAAGTGACTCCACCACAATCATCACAACACCATCACCATCACCACACCAACACCATACCATCACTCCAATGATGATAGCAGATAAGCAAACGTACACAATACAACATAATCTCAAATCAATTAAACAGGAACTGAGTAGGGAAACTGATGGTTGATGTCGTCGGGTCACCCAATCAAACACATTTATAATTCTCAACAAATAACTAGTTAGCGGTAAGTCGAGGTCGATCCATGGGACGGTGTGCTTTGGGTTCTAAGTCTATCTATCTCAATTTATGCTAGTGTCACAATTTGAATTGGGTTTGTAGTTGTGTTCTAGACTAATGCAAGCAATAAAGTAAAGCAAACAATGAACTAAGAAATGTAAACAAATGACTAAAAGCACTAGGATGTCATGGGGTCATAGGGGATTCATGAGAGTTGACCATACAAACATGTTTACAAAGTTGCAAGCAATTAATGTTATAAAGGAACCGAGTTGGTTTATGTCTTACGGTTCTTAGGAAGAGTTGGGTCCCGGAGCCGAATCGATTAGATTTTACAACACCTACAAGTCGACTTACTTTCCTCTTAATCACTTCTATGCATGGTCTAATAAGACTCGAGTTGGTTTATATCTTACAAGTCAAGTTGAATAGATAAGACATGGTTGTAAATGCAAGGATTCATAGGCTTAGCATTTCATCAAACATAACATGTGCATAGGTTGACATCACAACAAGCAAGCAATTTAATTATGAAAATATATTAGATTAAGCATGATTAATCCCATGTTGGTTTCCCCTAATTATCCACTAATCCTAGTTAAGAGACTACTCACTTATTATCATGGTAAACATGTCATTATTGGTGTCAATCATCACAACAAGTGTAAACATGATAAGAGAATGAGGAAATAAACAATAAAGAGTAAAGGGTAAAAGAATTATACCAACTTAAGATGATCCACATAATAAAGCAAAGAATAATAGAAAAAACTTGATTGATTGATGAAGAGTTGTCAATTTTCCAATAATAAACCAATAATCTTCAATTACCCAATAATAAACTTGAATAATAAACTTGAACAATAATTAAGGAAAGATTAATGTGTAATTTGTGGAAAGATTAAAGAGTAAGCTATTCTAATCTACTCCTAATCTAATCTAAGAGGAATTTCTAATATGGGAACTTTCTACTCTAAAAACTTCATGCTTTGATTATTTACAAATGGGGTATATATAGTAGTGCTTCATTAGGTTAACTAAGGCTAAATTAGTAATTAACATTTGTGAGTTCTAAGCAGGGAATCGCTAGTCTTTCGGAGAGATGAGCATCTCAGCTGAAAACGTCACGATCCGCTCGTCCAGGAGGGGAATCCGCTTGGATTGTTGCAGGGGTGGACGAGCGTCTTTGGGTAAATACGCTCGGATTGTTGCAAGGGAATCCAAGCGTCTTCAAGGCTTGGACGCTCGGATTCTTCTTCAGAATCCTTCTCTTCACTTACTTCTCGTTATTGAGGGATTAGTCTTTAGTTCTTGCCTCTCCTTCAATACTTGTTCAACCAAGATCGTCAATGTCCTTCCAAATAAGCTCAAGAGACGGGAATTTCCGCCTAATTGTCTCCTTTCCTACAAATCAAGCACAAAGCAATAGGAAAGCAAAATAGGAAGCATTTGACGGATAAAATGGCTATGAGACGCTATAATAATGTGCTAATTAGGCTCAACTAGGGGGCTAAATGTGTGCAAATAATGTTCACATCAAATATCCCCAAACCGAACCTTTACTCGTCCCGAGTAAAGAGGTGACAAAAACTAGACCTTTATATAAACTATTCTATTAATATAGCCGATGTGAGACAATTAGAGGGTCTCACTCCGCCCCTTCAACTCACAACAAGACAACCATGAGGTAGGATGCCTTCTTTCCAGGCAAGGTGGGTCTTGCCAAAATGGCGACACATCCAAGCGTTAAAGCACACAAAATCAAGTAATGGATGCATCTACAAAAGAATAGCCACTTTCCTCATTTAAGTGGCGAAAAATATCTAAAGGGAAAGCAATTCAAGGGTACACACGCCTTCATAGATATGGTTTCTTCAAACTACTAAGCCTAGAAGGATACCAATAAATCACCTCCAAGTTGTGTTAAGCTAGGGTACCTTTGTCCTCAATCATTAAATGCTTTTGTCAAGAATAGACTCCCTATGGTGTTAGAAACACTGGAGGATCGCGGAATTCCCATTCTTGCCTAGACAAGAAGAAGGGTCGTCCCCTCTCTACCATGCACAAAAGTGGATACGATGGATAAAGGGATCGATAGTATTTGAGTTTCATTTGGGAGTTTGCTTTGTTGTTGTTTTCCCCCCAATTTCTTGTGGCATATAACATTTGAGAACATTTCTTTGCCATTTCTTTTGATTTTTGGCATTTCAATACTTGACAACTTTTCAACTTTTTGCATTTTCTTTTGAACATTTTCAAAGTCACCCCATATGTAGTGAGGGTGCCTTATATTTGAAGCATAGGAGTCTATTTTTGCTCCTCTTTACATTTGATGCAATTGCAAACTTTTTCTTTTCTTTTCATTTTTTGAACTCAAATTTTGAACAATTTTTGTGCCTATTCCCTTTTTGATGACAAAAATGTGGTAGAACAAGGATGAATGATGGTTGCATGGTTTCAAGGGTCACCTTGGAATAAACGGTAGCCAAGGAGTTATCACACCACAAGGTACTCTTGACTAGGCCTTAATCCATGGGTCAAAGGATACTAGCATGACACATCCTTGGGTGTTTTATAAGTATTCTAACAAGCAAAGTCTTAAGAAAAAAGGCATCTACTAGGGCCTATATACACTTGTCAAGCTTCCCAAATAGACGGTTTCACAAAATTTTTCTAACTTGCAACTATATGCCATGATGCAACTAACATATATACATCCTAATGCATATGCTTCTACCAACTAATATGCCAAGTAATCTAAATGCAAGTCCTAGATTCACATTGTTTATACCGCATCAATCAAAATAAAGCCACATAGTCTTTAACATAAAGAGGAAAAAGGAGATTGGAAAGATCATACCATGCGGTCTTCAATATCCTCATGTCTCGGATGTGGCGTAGTCGATCAATGTGAAAAAGGATGGACAAACATAATATATACAAACAATATATACAAGACTACACTACAAAGGAAATGAATATGTTTTTGGATTTTTCAATTTTTTAAAATTTTTATGGGTTTTGTTTTTATGAAATTAAAAGACATATTTTTGTATTTTTCAAAAATTTTCAATTTTTATGCATTTTTGGAATATAAATTCCCATCCTCCACTTTATTTTGAACATTGTCCTCAATGTACATGTAGGAGTAGAAATGAAAATGGAAAAACATGTTTTTGAATTTTTTGATTTTTTGAAATAAAGTACAAATGCAATGATATGATATGAATGAATGCATGCTCTAACTAAATGCAATTCTATATGACATATATAACAAATGAATGCAATCTAAACTATACTAGATGATGCATGATTTCTAGTAAATTATGGTCACTTATGATCAAACCTCCCCAAACCGATTTAAACACTATTTCTAGTGTAGAAAATAATAGGATTGGTCATTAGTGACTATGCATGAATTCTAGTCTATATGCAACTATCTACATGAATCATGTGAGATATAATACAATGCAAACTATACTATATGAACTAACTAATGGAAATGCAATATGAAATATAATACAAATGCAAGTGAAAGCTAAACTAAATGCAATGTATATACAAAAGAGAGAGGGAGAGAAAAGTATCATACAAATGGAGGTGATGAGGTAGGCATCTTTCACTCGTCATCATCATCTTGAGGGTAGCCATACCGATGAGAACTTCCTCCTTGGTCATACCCTCCTCCTTGGCTAGAATGCCCTCCGCCTTGGCCACCAAGATTCCAGGCTTGGTCCCCTTGATTAGGGAACAAAAGGTGTGGTTGGGCCCAAGAGGGCCGAGGACCATTAGGGTCAATATACCCTTATTGTGCCATTTGATAGTATTGGGGATAAAAGGGCCAATTAGTTGTCGACCCTCCCTTCATGTACCCCGAAGTCAACTCTATTCATAAGGTTCATCAAGTCATTAATACCCGGGGTATCGGGGATTTGCGGCTCGAATTGCATATAAGGAGTAGGGTACGGTGGGATGGGCACATAAGAAGGTGGGGGAATAGGCCTTGCCGGTATCCCACGAGGTATTTGCGGTGGGCGAGGTGCTTCTTCCCTTTGAGGAGGATTGCCGATGATTTGGATGTCGAGGAGGTAGCTCGGCCTAGGCGAATACGGGCTCAACCTTGGGTCGGTACCCGGTATATTCCACCCCGAAAGAATAATGGAGGAGCACCCTTTTGTGAACCACTCTACACTCCCGTCTTCAGTGTAGGCACACCACCGGTGGTGGTTGAAGACGGCGTCCTCATCAATCAAAGTACTCTCCTCAAGAGGAGCTTAAGTCCCACGGGAGTTGAACCCGGGGCAAAGGAAGTTAGCCAAGATAGTAATTAGACCTCCCATCACGAAGTTCTTGAGTTGGGTGCTCCCTTGAGAAAAGTCATTGAACCTTGTATGCATCTCAAGGGGGGTATTGAAGTTGTATCCCCTCATCCCCCGAACATTTAGATAGGACTCAAGGAATGTTAAATCAATGAGAGTGCACCTATCTTGTTCATATCTCCCATTGATGGTGCCGGCTACGAAACGTTCGGTGATCCGAATCACCGGGTGTTGGATAGCGAAGGTATAGCACTGTTTTTGGTGGATGAAATCCCTCAAGGAAATAGCCTTCCAAAGTAGGTCCATGTCGAAATCGGCGGGTTAATCGGTATAGTCGGTTGGTACAACAAGACCGAAAATGTGAGCAAATTGGTCAAGTGTGAGGCCATGGTCTAGGTTGCACAACCGGAATTCCATGCTCACATTGGTCCGAGTGTTCGTGACAATACGGAGGCTACTCAAAAATTCCAGGGTGAGAGTAAGGTACGTCTCCTCATGGGCATGGAATAATTTCCCTATCCCTAAGCCATCAAAGAACATTTTGGTGTGGTACCTTATCCCAAGGATTTCTAACACCCTAGTATCGATAAACTGAGTGGGTTCATAGTGCTTACCAAGCAACTCGACGAACTTTTTACGGTGGGCATCGAAGGTGAAAAGTACCTCCGGGAAGTACTCAAGTTCCTCTATCCCTCCTCTCATGATGGGGCGGAAGTTCCTTGGCGGCATCCTTTCTTGTGGGGATGAAGAGGATGAGCCCTTGTGTTTCCTAGCGGCGGATTCAACAAGTTTCTTAGCCTTGCCCTTGAGATTCATCATCTTGAATTGAGAAGATTGGGGTTTTGTTGGCTTTTATTGTGAGGGGGGTGTTTTTGGGGATGAAGATGAGTGATATAGGGTTAGATAAGGTGAGGAAATGAGGGAAAAAAGGGGTGTTTTTATAGAAAAAGGGAGAAGACGAGCGGACACGGGTGGGGCCTGGGCGGATAATTCGAGAAAAACGTCAGAATCCGAGCGGCTTCCTTGCGGGACGAGCGTCTTGCCTCTGTAGAATCCGAGCATCTTACAGAAAATCTGCTCGGATTTCGTGACAGGAACTTTGCATTTTCTGAAGTAGGCAGAAGACGAGCGTCTTCTGTCTTAGACGAGCGTCTGACTTTGGATGAGCGGCTTCTCAAAAATCCGCTCGGATTCTGATACAGTTCCAAAGCTTTTCTTCAGGTGCCTTTCAGGACGAGCGTCCAAAATGAAATCCGAGCGTCTTCCCTAGGGACGAGCGTCTTTGGCCAAATCCGCTTGGATTTCGATACAGCGCTGAACAGTACCCTGATGAAGGCTTTGGACGAGCGTCCACGAGCGTCTTTCGCTGTTTCTCTTCCTTTTCTTTCTTTTCTTTGCAAAATCATACCCTTACACCAATTTGTTGTTCCTCCTTATCTTTTTCTGAAATTGTGCTCAATAAAAATGTAAGAACACTCTCTCTCACTACTCTCATGCAAGAAATTAAATAAAAATGCAAAAATGTAAAATATTATACAAGGCAAAATTCCAAGAAATATCTTACAAATGGTGGTTTGAGATAGAACTCCACCAAACTAGTTCAAATTATAGAAATTCTTGTCCATAGAGCTCAAGGCTCTCAATAGAAGATCCAAAGCTTGTGAACAAGCTCCAAATAAGCACAAATATGGGTTGCTCCATTTAAACGTGAAATTAGGCCAAGGAAGCTTGCCATAAGATCTTTCTTTCACCTTGTCCTCGGTACTAGAGCTTTCCCAATGCTTCCAATAAATAAGCCCATGATTCTTGTCAATACTAGGATTGAAGTATGGTTCATAATTGTCCGGAGACTTCAACTCACCACCTTCTTTTTCAATTTTGCTGACGGTAATAGCATTTTGATTTTTCAATCCTTCCAAGGTAGAAGGAGAATTCTCATGGCTTTGATGATCGGGTTCCTTAGAAGTTGTCATTGTGGGTGCCAAATTTCCACAAGTAGCTTCACGTGCAAGTTTCTCTTTGAGCTTTTCCACCAAGTAGCTTTTGTATGATGCTTTGACCTTTTGGAGAAGGTCCACCATATCCTCTTCAACAATCATTGGCTCCATGGTAGGTGTCAAGTAGTCTTCATGGGAGACAGGGAAAGGACATTCATCTTCATGATAGGATATCTCAAATGTCTCAAGGATAGGTTCCTCAAGCAAGGTGATATTACAAGTCCATCCCTCTCGGTCCTTATAAGGCACGTATTCTTCATAGGCCCTTTTTATGGTCTCATCATCATTGTTATCTTCATAAGAATCATAAATTGGTGCTTCAAGCAATTTTCTCTCCAACATCTCAATGTTCACATTAAAGGACACACCCTCATACTCACAAAGGCTAAGAGTATTTGGCTTACTCAACCTCATATCTTCTTCGTCAAACATCACACTTTCATACTCGCAAGAGCTCAAGGATATTGGCTCTTCCCATTCTTCATTTTCCACGTCAAAAGTTACTACTTCAAATTCACATTCATGATTAATGTCCAAGGAGTGGTGGGGAGTGGTTGCTTGGGATTCTTTCATTTGGGCAATTTGAATCTACAATTCCTCACCTTGGGTAACAATGCCTCGAAGAACATTGTCCCTCTTTTGGCTATCCTCTAGCATTTGTTTGAAGAAGTTTTGTTGATCTCCCATCATTTGGAGAATCACATTTTGAATGGGTTAATTTTCTAGTTGTGGGTAGGTGTGAAAGTGGTTGTATTGTGGCAATTGAAGGTCATTATGAAGTGGTATTGAGTGGGTGGTTGTTGTGGATATTGGATGTGGTGATTTTGGTGGGAAAATTTGGGGTAGTAGTTAGGATTTTCATTGTACAAATAGTAAGGTAGGTTTGTGTTGACTTGCTTCTCAAACTCCCCATACCCATAGTCATACTCAAAAGATCCACCACATACTCCATATGTCAAGTCTTGAGTCATCATAGCTAAGACAAGGAAACAACTACAAGCATGGAAACTACACAGAAATGGTAAGAACGAACCTTGAGGAACAGGTTCCTCAAGGTGAAATCAAAATCAAAATAGACAAACAAGTAAGAACTTAATCACATAGAACCATCCCCGGCAACGGCACCATTTTGATGGTTTATGTCGTCGGGTCATCCAATCAAACACATTTATAATTCTCAACAAACAACTAGTTAGTGGTAAGTCGAGGTCGATCCATGGGACGGTGTGCTTTGGGTTCTAAGTCTATCTATCTCAATTTATGCTAGTGTCACAATTTGAATTGGGTTTGTAGTTGTGTTCTAGACTAATGCAAGCAATAAAGTAAAGCAAACAATGAACTAAGAAATGTAAACAAATTACTAAAAGCACTAGGATGTCATGGGGTCATAGGGGATTTATAAGAGTTGACCATACAAACATGTTTACAAAGTTGCAAGCAATTAATGTTGTAAAGGAACCGAGTTGGTTTATGTCTTACGGTTCTTAGGAAGAGTTGGGTCCCGGAGCCGAATCGATTAGATTTTACAACACCTACAAGTCGACACACTTTCCTCCTAATCACTTCTATGCATGGTCTAACAAGACTCGAGTTGGTTTATATCTTACAAGTCAAGTTGAATACATAAGAGATAGTTGTAAATGCAAGGATTCATAAGCTTAGCATTTCATCAAACATAACATGTGCATAGGTTGACATCACAACAAGCAAGCAATTTAATTATGAAAACATATTAGATTAAGCATGATTAATCCCATGTTGGTTTCCCCTAATTACCCACTAATCCTAGTTAAGAGACTACTCACTTATTATCATGGTAAACATGTCATTATTGGTGTCAATCATCACGACAAGTATAAACATGATAAGAGAATGAGGAAATAAACAATAAAGAGTAAAGGGTAAAAGAATTATACCAACTTAAGATGATCCAAATAATAAAGCAAAGAATAATAGAAGAAACTTGATTGATTGATGAAGAGTTGTCAATTCTCCAATAATAACCCAATAATCTTCAATTACCCAATAATAAACTTGAATAATAAACTTGAACAATAATTAAGGAAAGATTAATGTGTAATTTGTGGAAAGATTAAAGAGTAAGCTATTCTAATCTACTCCTAATCTAATCTAAGAGTAATTTCTAATATGGAAACTTTCTACTCTAAAAATTTCATGCTTTGATTATTTACAAATGGGGTATATATAGTAGTGCTTCATTAGGTTAACTAAGGCTAAATTAGTAATTAACAGTTGTGAGTTCTAAGCAAGGAATCGCTAGTCTTTCAGAGAGATGAGCATCTCAGCTGAGGACACCACGATCCGCTCGTCCAGGAGGGGAATCCGCTCGGATTATTGCAGGGGTGGACGAGCGTCTTTGGGTAAATATGCTCGGATTGTTGCAAGGGAAACCGAGCGTCTTCAAGGCTTGGACGCTCAGATTCTTCTTCAGAATCCTTCTCTTCACTTACTTCTCGTTCTTGAGGGATTAGTCTTTAGTTCTTGCCTCTCCTTCAATACTCGTTCAACCAAGATCGTCAATGTCCTTCCAAATGAGCTCAAGAGACGGGAATTTCCGCCTAATTGTCTCCTTTCCTACAAATCAAGCACAAAGCAGTAGGAAAGCAAAATAGGAAGCATTTGACGGATAAAATGGCTATGAGACGCTATAATATTGTGCTAATTAGGCTCAATTAGGGGGCTAAATGTGCGCAAATAATGTTCACATCAAAAACCCTACCTTTTCGCAATCCAAGCACATACAAGCAATCAATAGCAATTCCTCATGACTCTGTCACCTACACAAAATAATCACATAATTCCAATTACCTCATGCCAAAACCCCTTTCCCCCAAATAACATTTTAGGGCAAAACCGTAAAAACAAATTAATGAAACTTACAAAATCAGAGGCTTACCGACATAACCGACGCAAGGAAAGGTGGACTAGACTCACGAATGATCCACACAATAGGGGGAGATTTGGAAAGGATTAGAGCATCGTTGAGTGTTTAGGTTTTGTAAAAATGTAATTAGAAATTGATTAGCGTATTATATAATTCTAACCATCTTCAAATCAAACCGCGGAAAAACACTCGTCCGACCGGATACTCGGTCGAGTATAGAGTATAGTCGGCCAAGTACCCTCTACTCGGTCGAGTATTCCACATACTCGGCCGAGTGTTCCTGGGCAGTAGCCAAACAGGATACATGACACACTTTACTCGACCGAGTAGGCCATACTCGGACGAGTACCAG